>NC_089257.1:67465108-67771159 GCF_963930625.1 Muntiacus reevesi
TGTTTTTTCATGGTATTGGTGGCTAGAGGCACAAAATTAAGGTGTCAGCAGGGCCTTGAACTCTCTGAAATCTGTGAGCAAATCCTTTCTAGTCTCTTCCTAGCTTCTGGTGGTTTGCTGGCAGTCTTCAACTTTTCTTGGCTTGTAACTGGATAACACTAGTCTCTGCATTTGTTGTTATGTGGCGTTCTCCCCATGTGTCTCTGTATCCCATGGCTGTCTTTTTATAAGGACATTAGTTTTATTGGATTGGGGTCCTACCCTACTTCAGTATGACCTCATCTTAATTTAGCTAATTAAATCTACAATAGCCCTATTTCCAAATTAAGTTTACATTGAGAGGAACTGGGATTTAGAAATTTAATATATCTTTTTTGGGGGGGGGACACAATTCAATCTATAACACAAATTATGTAATTAATTTTATACTTAGTATTTATTTCAGTAATCTTGGGGCTTCCCCTTTGGCTCAGTGGTAAAGAATCCGCCTACTGACACAGGAGATGCAAGAGACTCAGGTTTAATCCCTGGGTTGGGAAGATCCCCTGAAGTAGGAAATGGCAACCCACTCCAGTATTCTTGCCTGGGATATCTCATGGACAGAGGAGCCTGGTGGGCTGCAGTCCATGGAGTCTCAAAGAGTCACATGACTGTGCACACATGTATTCAGTCATCTTATTTCTAATTTTTGCTTGCCATGTATTACTTTCTTCTTTTTTCCTTTCATATCTTTCATTGAATAGAATTTTCTTCTACTGGTTTGAAAATTCTGAATTCTACTTTTGTGCTTTTTAGTGGTTATATTTAACTTATTTAAAAGCATATTTATGTTTAGTTTTTCTTATTAATTCTATCTTACTAGCCAGGAGCCCTTTTCATCTGTCTTTCATCTTTCTTTAATTTTGGAAAACCATTTTTTTTTTTTAAAGCGTCAACTTTAAATAGATACGAATGTGAGAGTTGGACCATAAAGAAGGTTGAGCACCGAAGAATTGATGCTTTTGAATTGTGGTGCTGGAGAAGACTCTTGAGAGTTCTTTGTACTTCAATGAGATCAAACCTGTCAATTCTAAAGGAAATCCTCTTTTTTTTCATTTCTTTCTTTTCTTCAAGTCTTCTTATTGTACAGATGGTTATACCTGTACTTTTCTTAGCTTATTTTTATTTTCATTAGCTTCAAATTATATTTTCCCTTTTTATTACTTCTCAATGCCTTCTGGGAGAACCCATCAATCTGATCATTCATCTCACTTGTCTCTGCTCCAATGTAATTCATTTTTCTTATTTATGTCATTTATCAAATTCTTTATTTCAGTGATTGAAAATTTCACATCCAGTGTTCCTATTTGATCCTTTTTCATAACTACTTTTTTTGCTTCATCTTAGCATTATCCTCCCAGGCCATATAAGCCTCACAAAGACCCTGTGAGGTAAGCAATATCTCCACTTTATGAGTAAAAAAACTAAGATGTGAAGACAATCTGTTCTTCATACCCAGGATCACCTTGCAGGTAGGTTGTTGTTATTCAGCTGTTAAGTCATGTCAGACTCTTTGTGACCCCATGGACTGCAGCACGCCAGGCTTCACTATCTCCTGGAGTTTACTCCAGGAGCAATTTATGTCCATTGAGTTGGTGATGCTATCTAACTCTCATCCTCTGCTGCCCCCTTCTCCTTTTGCCTTCAATCTTTCTCAGCATTCGAGTCTTTTCCAATGAGTTGGCTCTTTGCATCAGGGGGCCAAAATACTGTAACTTCAGCATCAGTCCTTCCAATAAATATTCAGAGTTGATTTCCTTTAGGATTGACTGGTTTGATCTCTTTGCAGTACAAGGGACTCTCAAGAGTCTTCTCCAGCACCACAATTCAAAAGCATCAGTTCTTTGGTACTCAACCTTCTTTATAGTCCAATTCTCTCATTCGTACCTGACTATCACTTGAAGGCCTACAGAGCAAAAATAGGTTTTGCGGAGAAGAAAGTGACTTTTGGAAAGCCCCTAAGAGTGGGGGCTGTTTGCCAGGAAAATCAACCATGTGATTATCAGAATGGAAATTTGACTCCTATTCCCCGACTCTGGGGCAAGGGAGAGGATCTGGAGGTTGGCCAGTGACCAATTATTAAATCAATCATATCTGTGTAATAAAGCTTCCATAAAACCCCAAAAGAACAGGGTTTGGAGAGCTTCTGGGCTGGTGAACATGTGGAGATTTGGGAAGACTGGTGTGCTCAGAGTCAGCATGGACACTCCATGCCTTCCCCATATAACTCACCCCGTGCATCTCTTCCATCCGGTTGTTCCTTAGTTATATTCTTTTATAAAAATAAACTGGTAATCTATTAAGCAAAATGTTTCTCTGAGTTCTGCCAGCCACTCTGGCAAATTAATCAAACCTAAGAGGGGGCGGTTCGGAGAAGGCAATGGCACCCCACTCCGGTACTCTTGCCTGGAAAATCCCATGGATGGAGGAGCCTGGTGGGCTGCAGTCCATGGGGTCACTAAGAGTCGGACACGACTGAGCGACTTCACTTTCACTTTTCACTTTCATGCATTGGAGAAGAAAATGGCAACCCACTCCAGTGTTCTTGCCTGGAGAATCCCAGGGATGGGGGAGCCTGGTGGGCTGCCATCTATGGTGTTGCACAGAGTCAGACACGACTGAAGCGACTTAGCAGCAGCAACAGCAGCAGCAGCAGCAAGAGGGGGGTTATAGAAACCTCTAATTTGTAGCCACTCAGCATGAAGCACCAGTGACAATCCAGACTTGCAGTTGGCTTGTGAAGGGGGTGAGGGGCAGTCTTACAGGACTAAGCCCTTAACTTGTAATTCAGGAAGGGGGTCATTGACACTTCCAGTCTATAGTCAGTTGGTTAGAAACACAGGTGAGAAATCTCCACACTGTTCTCCATAGCGGCTGTAGTAGTTTGCATTCCCACCAACAGTGTAAGAGGGTTCCCTTTTCTCCACACCCTCTCTAGCTTTTATTGTTTGTAGACTTTTGGATAGCAGCCATCCTGACTGGCATGTAATGTTACCTCATTGTGGTTTTGATTTGCATTTCTCTGAAAATGAGTGATGTTGAGCATCTTTTCATGTGTTTGTTAGCCATCTGTATGTCTTCTTTGGAGAAATGTCTGTTTAGTTCTTTGGCCCATTTTTTGATTGGGTCATTTATTTTTCTGGAATTGAGCTACAGGAGCTGCTTGTATATTTTTGAGATTAATCCTTTGTCTGTTGCTTCGTTTGCTATTATTTTCTCCCAATCTGAGGGCTGTCTTTTCACCTTACTTATAGTTTCCTTAGTTGTGCAAAAGCTTTTAAGTTTCATTAGGTCCCATTTGTGTATTTTTGCTTTTATTTCCAATATTCTGGGAAGTGGGTCATAGAGGATCCTGCTGTGATTTATGTCGGAGAGTGTTTTGCCTATGTTCTCCTCTAGGAGTTTTATAGTTTCTGGTCTTACATTTAGATCTTTAATCCATTTTGAGTTTATTTTTGTGTATGATGTTAGAAAGTGTTCTAGTTTCATTCTTTTAAAAGTGGTTGACTAGTTTTCCCAGCACCACTTGTTAAAGAGGTTGTCTTTTTTCCATTGTATATCCTTGCCTCCTTTGTCAAAGATAAGGTGTCCATAGGTTCATGGATTTATCTCTGGGCTTTCAATTCTGTTCCATTGATCTATATTTCTGTCTTTGTGCCAGTACCATACTGTCTTGATGACTGTGGCTTTGTAGTAGAGTCTGAAGTCAGGCAGCTTGATTCCTCCAGTTCCATTCTTCTTTCTCAAGATTGCTTTGGCTATTCGAGGTTTTTTGTATTTCCATACAAAGAAACACAGGTGAGAACCTGGACTTCCTACTGGCCTCTGAAGTTGAGGACAAACTTGCAGAACTGAGCCCTTAAACTTGGAATCAGATGCTATCTCCAGGTAGATATTATCAGAATTGAATTGAATGGTAGGACACACAACTGGTGTTGGAGAATTGCTTGGTTGGGAAGACCTCACTCCTGGTCTGAATTGGTGACCAGAACTTATTTAATGTATATATTTTGTTTTCTAGGAAGCTGATTGCTAAATATTTCAGTTCAGTAGCTCAGTTGTGTCCAACTCTTTGCGACTCCAAGGACTGCAGCCTGCTAGGCTTCCCTGTCCATCACCAACTCCCGGAGCTTACTCATGCTTATGTCCATCTAGTTGGTGATGCCATCCAGCCACCTCATCCTCTGTTGTCCCCTTCACCTCCTGCCTTCAATCCTACCCAGCATCAGGATCTTTTCCAGTGAGTCAGTTCTTCACATCAGATGGCCCAAATATTGGAGCTTCAGCTTCAGCATCAGTCCTTCCAAAGAATATTCAGGACTGATTTCCTTTAGGATGGACTGGCTTGATCTTCTACAGTCCAAGGGACTCTCAAGAGTCTTCTCCAACACCACAGTTCAAAAGCATCAATTCTTCGGCACTTAGCTTTCTTTATGGTCCAACTCTCACATCCATACATGACTACTGGAAAAACCATAGCCTTGACTAGACAGACTTTTGTTGGCCACCAAAGGTTAAACATTTACCAGGACAAAAATGCCTATGAATTAAATTTAATGTTAACTACCAACAACACATTAATATGAATAAGTCTTTTTAAATATGAGTAAAAAACAAGTCCCAAAAGATAAGATACAAGATGATAGTCTTTTAATAAAGTTAGCAGTCATTTAAAAACACTTTTGAAAGAAAGCATATACTGATGTCTATTCACATTTAAAAAACTTTTTTCTTGACTTGTAAGAGCCCTTTATATACTCAAGATGCTAGACTCTTAGCAGATTTGCAAACATTTTCTCCCATCCTGAGTTGTCTTTTCACGTCCTCCACGCCTTGATATTTTGGCTTTTGCTCTTTGAAGCTTAACTAGGAATCTCCCTGGAAGGAGATTTTTTTTTGCAAGTTTCTTTGCTCAGGGAAGCCAAGGGTCTCAGTGGGGAGGAAATGGTTAACCACGTAGTCTGAGGGAAGCGGTAGTTCTCAGGTGAATTGTAATTAATTAAACAAAAGTTCTGAGTTCAATCAGGACCAATTTTGAATTTGCAGAGGTTCAATTAGCTGCGATGACAGCTGGAGACTGGAAATGCTGTGCCCTCAGGGCCCTCTGTCTCCTGCACTTAGGGTCCCACGGCAGGGCCTGGGGTGCCTGGTGTGGGCAAGGGGCCTTTGCCAACAGCTCAAGTTGTGCCGCGGCAGAAGCAGCAGGAGCCCCAGGCCACAGTAATACTGCTGCAGGCTGTATTTCAGTCCTTCAAAGCACCACTTTCCTTTTTTTTTCCAGTCTGAGTAAGTCTCTGAATGATCTGTGGCCAAGGTTTTTCCTTGGATTTGCCAAAGGAACTCTCTGCTAAGCACAATCAATCAATTTTCCTTTGGCAGACTGTGTTTTTTAACACCTACCAGCTTCTCCTGGGTGAGTGGGAGTTTCAGGAGGGCTTCCTTTTAATGGATTATCTTGAAAACACCAGAAAGTGCAGGGCAGAGCTGGAGAGGAGTGGAATCCTGGAGAGGGGGTACTAGAGGGTCTTTTTGTGTCTATGCTTCTATTTTATTTTGTTTTGTTTTAGTTCACTGATTTTTGTGTGCGCTGGGTCTTTCTTGCTGTGAGCGGGCATTCTCTAGTGTGGTGCACGGGCTTTTCATTGGTGTGGCTTCTCTTGTTGCCGAGCCCAGGCTCTAGGCACATGGACTTCAGTAGCTGTGGTTTGCAGGCTCTAGGGCACGGGCTCAGTAGTTGTGGCCTATGGGCTTAGTTGCTCCACGGCATGAGGAATCTTCCTGAACCAGGGATCGCACCTGCCTCCCCTGCACTGACAGGCAGACTCTTATTGACTGTACAGCTAAGGAAGTCCCTCCAAGCTTCTTTTTTAAAAACATGCCTTGAGTACCATGCATCATGGCATGTAGGTACATATATATTGAACAAATGAATGATTCTTTAGATGGTGATTATCACAGTCTCCATTTTATATATGAGGAAGCTGAGGCTCAGAAATCTTATAACCACATGGATGATAAGCAGAGGAGCTAGGACTGTCTGACTTTAGATCTTGAGCTTTTTCCATAAAAAGCTTCCTTGTGTAGTAAGGTGAGCTTTTGAGGGTCATGTGGGAATCATGCTTGAAGTACAAAACTGCTTACTCTCCCCTGACAGTCCAGTCTATACTCAAGCAAGGATAGATAAGGCAAGTTTGATCTTTCTCAGTCAGTTTGGAATACCTTTTCTTTATTTCTTACCTTCTACCCATCAGCCCTTCTCACTTTGCTTCTCTCCTCCTTCTCACTTTGCTTCTCTCCTCTGTTTATCCAAGCAGAGCTTTTAAAAGTAGCACAAATGTTGCCTCCTCCAGGAAGTCTTCCCAGACCAATCCCCCTAATTTCCCCTGTCCTCTAGCTGCCTGTCAGTCCTGCTGTGCCTGTTGCAAGGCTATAATATAAGCATATGGTATCTGTCATAGTACTCCTACGCACACCCAAATATGAATGTTCATAGCAGTGTTATTCATAAGTGGGAACAACCCAAATATCCATCAACTGATGAATGGATAAAGGAAATCCAGCATACCCATAAAATGAAATATTCTTCGACCACACAAAGAAATGAAATAGATTCATATGTGGGGATATTGCGTTTCATCCCTACTGTGAGAGCCCCAAGAGCAGGGCCTGAGACTTCTTTGTCTGTGTTTCCCTTCTATTCCCAGCTCTGCTGTCCATGAAGTCTGGGGGAGAAGAGCCAATCACTAGGGAAATCCCTCCTACTTGGCGACCTGTAAGGTCTACCACAGTGTAGTTGGTACAGTAACAGCAAGAGTCCTCCTCAAACCGAACTTAGGCCCTCAGGTTTAGCCATCACGTCCACAAAATACCTCAGGAAACGGAAGTCCTGGCGCAGCTTGTGTGGGACTCCTCACCATAAAGTCTAGCCGAGGGTCAAAGCGACATGCTTACCTGCTCTTCATTCTCTTTCCTCATTCTCTTCCCTCTTTTGCCTCCCAGTCAATATCGCTTTTAGACAGAGCTCCTGAGAACCTGTGACTCTCTTGGAACAGTGTGCCTATGGAGGGGACACCGGAGGGGGCTTGTGACGACCTGAGTTCTATTTCCCACTCTGTCACCTCTCAGTATGTGTCCTTTGGCAGGAACTTCAGTCTTCTCGTTTGCAAAATACTAGAATGTAAGATCCTTCAGGGTCTGTCTTACAGGACTTAACAGGGTGTGTGGACCTAGCAGGTGATTAGCATGTTCTCACCTATTTGAATGGTATCTAAAACCCACCTTACCTACCTTACAGGGTTGTATTGAATATCTAATATCTAATCTAATCTCAAAAACCTTGCAAAGATAAGTCTTTACAGTTGTCTTGGATGGAAGAGATCATCCCTGACCTAGTCAGTGAAGAGTCAAAAACTGGCCTAGTTTTGCATACTCCAGTAGGTATTCATAGCAGCTTCATACGTCTTTTATATCTCAGTCTCTGTATTCACCAAAAATTAAAAACAACCCAATGGTCACCAATAGGTGAATGGATAAACAAAATGTGGTATATCCATACAATTGTGGTATTGGATGCTACTCAATAATTAGAGAAACATACTACTGATTCCAAATACATACTCAATAATCTCATTCATATAAAATTCTAGAAAAAGGAAACTATTCTATAGTGGCATAGGACACATCAGTGGTTGCCTGGTGGAGGCAGAAGATGGAGGTAGAAGAAGGAAGAATTACAAAGGGGCATGAAGAAAGTTTTAGGGAACTGCACCCTAATAAATAGGGTATGAGTAGCCCTCATAATCAACAAAAGAGTCTGAAATATAGTACTTGGGTGCAACCTCAAAAATGACAGAATGATCTTGGTTCATTTTCAAGGCAAGTCATTCAGCATCAGAGTAATCCAAGCCTTGCCCCAATCCAAAAATCTAATCCAATCCAAGCTGAAGTTGATCAGTTCTATGAAGACCTAGAAGACCTTCTAGAAATAATACCTAAAAAAGATGTTTTATTTATCACTGGGGACTGGAATTCAAAAGTCGGAAGTCAAGATATACCAGGAGTAACAGGCAAGTTCAACCTTGGAGAACAAAATGAAGGGCAAAGGCTAACTGAATTCTGCCAAGAGAATGCACTAGTCATAGCAAAGACCCTTTTCCAACAACACAAGAGACAACTTTACACATGGACATCATCAAATGGTCAATACTGAAATCAAATTGATTATATTCTTTGTAGCCAAAGATGGAGAAGCTGTACACAGTCAGCAAAAATAAGACCTGGAGCTGACTGTGGCTCAGATCATCAGCTTCTCATAGCAAGATTCAGGCTTAAACTAAAGAAAACTGGGAAAAACACTACGCCAGTCAGGTATGAATTCTATCAAATCCCATATGAATTCACAGTAGAGGTAATGAATAGATTCAAGGGACTCACTTCAGTTCAGTCACTTAATCATGTCTGACTCTTTGCAAACCCATGCACTGCAGCATACCAGTCCATCACCAACTCCTGGAGCTTACTCAAACTCATGTTCATCAAGTCAGTGATGCCATCCCAACCATCTCATCCTCTGTCATCCCTTTCTCCTCCTGCCTTCAATCTTTCCCAGCATCAGGGTATTTTTCAATGAATCAGTTCTTCACATCTGGTGGCCCAAATATTGGAGTTTCATCTTCAGCATCAGTCCTTCCAATGAACACCCAGGACTAATCTCCTTTAGGATGGACTGGTTGGATCTCCTTGCAGTCCAAGGGACTCTCAAGAGTCTTCTCTAACACCACAATTTAAAGCATCAATTCTTCGGTGCTAAGCTTTCTTTATAGTCCAGCTCTTACATCCATACATGACTACTGGAAAAACCATAGCTTTGACTAGATGGACCTTTGTCAGCAAAGTAATGTCTCTGCTTTTTAATATGCTCTCTAGGTTTGTCATAACTTTTCTTCCAAGGAGCAAGTGTCTTTTAATTTCATGGCTGCAATCACCATCTGCAGTGATTTTGGAGCCCAAGAAAATAAAGTCTGTCACTGTTTCCACTGTTTCTCCATCTATTTGCATGGAATGATGGAACTGGATGCCATGATCTTAGTTTTTTTGAATGTTGAGTTTTAAGCCAACTTTTTCACTCTCCTCTTTCACTTTCATCAAGAGGCTTTTTAGTTCCTCTTCACTTTCTGCCATAAGGGTGGTGTCATCTGCATATCTGAGGTTATTGATATTTCTCCTGGCAATCTAGATTCCAGTTTGTGCTTCATCCAGACCAGCATTTTGCATGATGTACTCTGCATATAAGTTAAATAAGCAGGGTGATGATATACAGCCTTGACATACTCCTTTCCCAATTTGTAACCAGTCTGTTGTTCCATGTCCAGTTCTAACTGTTGCTTCTTGACTTGCATATAGATTTCTCAGGAGGAAGGTAAGGTGGTCTGGTATTCCCATCTATTGAAGAATTTTCCACAGTTTGTTGTGATCTACACAGTCAAAGGCTTTGGTGTAATCAATAAAGCACAAGTAGATGTTTTTCTGGAATTCTCTTGCTTTTTCTATGATCCAACAGATGTTGGCAATTTGATCTCTGGTTCCTCTGCCTTTTCTAAATTCAGTTAGTTAACAGTGTGCCTGAAGAACTATGGACAGAGGTTCCTTTGTACAGGAAGCAGTGAACAAAACCATCCCAAAGAAAAAGACAAGCAAGAAGGCAAAGTGGTTATCTGAGGAGGCTTTACAAATAGTGGAAGAATGAAAAGAAGTGAAAAGCAAGGGAGAGAGGGAAAGGTATTTCCAATTAAAGCAGAATTTCAAAGAATAGCTAGAAGAGACAAGAAGGTTTTCTTCAGTGAACTGTGCTTAATAATAGAAGAAAACAACAAAAGGGGAAAGATTAGAGATCTCTTCAGGAAAAATGGAAATATCAAGGGAGCATTTCATCCAAACATGGGCACAATAAAGGATAAAAATGATAGAGATCGGGTAGACACTGAAGATATCAAGTTGAGATGGAAAGAATATATGGAAGAACTGTATAAAACAGATCTTAATGAACCAGATTACTACAATGATGTGGTTAGTCACCTGGAGTGTGAAGTCAAGTGGGCCTTAAGAAGCACTGCTATTAATAAAGCTAGTGGATGTGATGAAATTCCAGCAGAACTATTCAAATCCCTAAAGGATGATGCCATCGAGGTTTTGCATTCATTATGTCAGCAAATCTGGAAGACCCAGCAGTGGCCACAGGACTGGAAATGGTCAATCCTCATCCCAATTCCCAAGAAGGGTAGTACCAAAGAATGTGCTAACCATTGGACAGTTTTGCTCATCTCCCATGCTTGTTGGATGGCATCACCGACCTGATGGACATGAGTTTGAGCAAGCTCCAGGGGTGATGGATAGGGAAGTCTGGTGTGCTGTAGTACATGGGGTCACAAAGAGTCAGACAAGACTGAGTGAATGAACTGAACCCATGTTAGTAAGGCCATGCTTAAAATCTTGCATGCTAGGCTTCAGCATTATGTGAACCAAGAACTTCCAAATGTCCAACCTGGGTTTAGAAAAAAATTAGGATCTAGAGATCAAAATGCCAACATTCACTGGATTATAGAGAAACCAAGGGAATTTCAGAAAAACATCTTTCTCTGCTTCATCAACTACACTGAAACCTTTGACTGTGTGGATCATAACAAACTGTGGAAAGCTCTTAGAGGGATGGGAATACCAGACTGTTTTACCTGTCTCCTAAGGAACCTGTATTCGGGTCAAGAAGCAACAGTTAGAGCTCTGTATAGAACAACTGATTGGTTCAAGATCAAGAAAGGAGTACGACAGGGCTGTCTGCTGTCACCCTGGGGTTTAACCTATACACTAAGCATATCATGAGAAATGCCAGGCTGGATGAATTATAGGCTGGAATCAAGATAGGTGGAAGAAATATCAACAAGCGCAGATATGCAGATGACACCACTCTAATGGCAGAAAGTGAAGAGGAACGAAAGAGCCTCTTGATGAGGGTGAAGGAGGAGAGTAGAAAAGCTGGCTTAAGACTAAATATTAAAAAAACTAAGATCATGGCGTCTGGTCCCATTGCTACTGCTGCTAAGTCACGTCAGTCGTGTCCGACTCTGTGCGACCCCATAGACGGCAGCCCAACAGGCTCCTCTGTCCCTGGGATTCTCCAGGCAAGAATACTGGAGTGGGCTGCCATTTCCTTCTCCAATGCATGAAAGTGAAAAGTGAAAGTGAAGTTGCTCAGTCATGTCCGACTCTTAGCAACCCTGCGGACTGTAGCCTACCAGGCTCTCCTCCGTCCATGGGATTCTCCAGGAAAGAGTACTGGAGTGGGTTGTCATTGCCTTCCCTGATCCAGTCCCCTTGAGTGAGTGAGTGAGTGAAGTCACTCAGTCGTGTCCGACTCTTTGTGACCCCATGGACTGTAGCCTACCAGGCTCCTCAGTCCATGGGATTTTCCAGGCAAGAACACTGGAGTGGGTTGCCATTTCCTTCTCCCCAGTCCCCTTACTACATGGCAAATAGAAGGGGAAAAGGTAGAAGTAGTGACAGATTTCCTTTTCTTGTGCTACAAAATCACTGCTGATGGTGACTCTAGCCATGAAATCGTAAGACGATTGTTTCTTGGCTGGAAAGTGATGATAAACCTAGACAGTGTTTTGAAAAGCAGAGACATTACTCTGCCAACAAAGGTCCATTTAGTCAAGGCTATGGTCTTTATGGACCATAAAGAAGGCAGAATGACAAAGAACTGATGCCTTCAGACTGTGGTGCCGGAGAAGACTCCTGAAAGTCCCTTGGACAGCAAGATCAAACCAGTCAATCTTAGGGAGATCAGCCCTGAATATTCACTGGAAGGACTGATGCTGAAGCTCCAGTACTTTGGTCATCTGATGTGAACAGATGACTCATTGGAAAAGTCCCTGATATTGAGAAAGATTGAGGGCAGAAGGAGAAGAGGGCATCAGGGGATGAGATGGCTGGATGGCATCACTGATACAATGAATGTGAACTTGGCCCAACTCCGGGAGATGGTGAGGGACAGGGAGGCCTGGTGTGCTGCAGTCCATGGAGTTGCACAGTTGGACATGACTGGGTGACTAAACAACAACCCTAATCCCAGAGATAGAAAAGAGGTGGAGAAAGGTGACTGAGCAATGAGGAGGGTCTAGTGTCAGGACAGAGTCTGAGATGGGAGGGATTTGATCTTGGGTCTGGAGGGCACCCTTTGCCTCTTACTGAAGGGGCAGCAGAGGAAATGCTATTTTATGCCGTGACTCAGAACATGTGGATCTTGTCACAGTGATTTTTGCGCAGGCTGAAGATATAGTCAAAGTCCCAGAATCTTAAACCTGAGTGGGCCTTCTGAACATAATTAGAGGTCAGATGAATTGGTCATGGAAGGTGAAGTAGCTGAAGGGACATTGTTCTGAGTCGGCTGGTGGGAGAAAGACCTCACTTATTCAACAAAAATGATCAGCTCTGGATACCAGAACCTGCTCTGACCTTAACTTGCTGTGTGAGTTTGATTAAGTGACTTAGACCCTAGTTTCCTTCTATGCAAACTGAGGATGTTAACTGCGTAATGTTTAAGGGGCTTTCAACTCTAAGAGTCTGTGGTAGAGAGAGATATTCAGAGGGGTTAGGGTGGCTGATAAAGGATATAGGTGTCAGAAACAGTTTAGAGAATATCTTTCATGAGAGTAACTTCTCCAGACAATAACCAATGGGGTGATCTCCAGATCATTTTTCCCATATGATCTTGAAATCATTTGAGATAGACCAGGGTCTCATCCAGTATAGTCCTTTATAGGCCTATTTAGTGGTACAGATTGGAAAGCAAAATGGAAGGTTACTTGTGGAATAAATAACTTTGGAACAAGACAAATCTGTGTTTGAATCCACGCTCTGAAATTTCCTCATAGTGTATCTTTGGATAAGTTACATAGTATTTCTGTTTTCAGATTCCTCACCAGTAAAACTGAGAAAATATACACGCCTCCCAGAGTTGATGCAAGAAAGAAACCAGATAATACATATAAGGCACTCAGAACATTTTCTGGTAAGTTATAAATCCTCATATCTGGTTATTTCTCCTCCTCCTCCTCTGTCTTCTTCTTATTATTATTACTTCACAGCAGGTATGGTGAGAAGAGGAGACAGTCCAGCTCACCCAGGACAGGCTGTGTGATGCTCCTTCTCCAGCTTGGCCAGTCTCCCCGGACGTTGTAGGTTTCTATCAAACTAAAATCCAAAGCCTGTCAAGTAGCAAGTTGGTTATTTGGCTAATTAATGGCCTATAAAAGAGTTGAGAGGCAGAGATAGGCATTCCAGAAGAGGAGAACTTTCCAACTAATCCAAGTAAATCCATGGAGCAATTCAAGTGTAATTATAGTTTTTACTGCAATATTTATCGAGATCTTTTATTCTTCTTAAATGTAGAGTTACATTTAAGTTCAAGTGACTTAAACAGTTGGGGGAATAGGAAATGTTCCATCTAATTAAATGATACAACTAATTCTAATTATGCAATTGACATCCACTGGGCTACAGAAGACATAGCTGAGGAAAAATCCAACCACCAACAATGCTGATGCCTTTTCTGATCTGATTTCCTTAATAGATCTGGACTACTTGTAAAAAGAAAGCGAATAGCAATAATAATAAATGATCTGAGTGAAAACTAGCCCTGAACAATGTTGAAAACTGTTGCCATTGTACACCGTAGAAGTTTTATTTGTGCCTCTGGAAAACAGAATTTCATTGCTAAGATACTACAGGAAAGAATTAACACTTGACCTCTTTCAATGTTGAATGGCTTAGTAGCCCTGGTATGTCTCTGATGTTGACTTGGAAAGTGGTGGTTGTGTTGCTGGGGAAGTAATCCCTGAGAATAGCAGGCCCACTGACCTGGAGCTCCTAAGAAACTCAGAACATGGAAGACTCTGGTGACAGCGGACCAACCAGGGGTTCCTGATCTCAGCACAGAATTTGGCTACAGATCAAAAGACAAAAGAAGACACAACCGGCTGCATTCTACTGCCTAAAGTGCAAAAAATATTTTGCTGTAACGCAGGCATCAAGTCCCCAAACCAAACGACAACACTGCACCAAGACTGGAATCTTACACTGAGGGAAACTGAGACTGCTGAAGGTCCAGGCCTCTTCTACCCCCCAGCCTATCATCCTTTGTATCCTCCTGGCTCCTAGGCGTCCTGGTGATCTTGACAGGGTAGTGGTGCGTGTTGGCCTGAAGCAAGATCTTAATTCCTTGCCTGGGAATTGAACCTGGGTGGCTTGGATAAGAATCAGGAATCCTAGCCACCAGACTAGTAAATCTAGAGGCTAGAAACTGTTTTTCCCTGGATCTTTGCCCCCAGTGAAAAATGCATTCGTTATGGAGGTAGAACCTGTGAAGGCAGGTATAAACTTTATTATTAGAGGCATAGCACAACAAGTGGGAGAGTGCATAGAGAAGCAGTTTGTTTAGTTCAGACAGAAGCAAGGCAGAGACGCATGCGTGGAAAGAAAGGGTGTGGGCGTCCCTCCTTGTGTGGGGGAGCGCAGTACAGGGCTGTTAGGGCGTTTGTACTGGTCAGTTCTCCCTGGTTTTTGCCTTTCTTCAGGCCAATTATCTGGTTTCTTTCTCTATATTTGACCTACCCTGGGACCCTCCTCTGGGTGTGCACATACCCCTCAGTCAAGATGGATCTCAAAGAGAAGGCCTTTGGCACGAGCAAGACTCATGCAGCCTGGAATTATCTCCTGACTTTTGACCCACAAGGAGCTTTCTGTGCGTGTGTAGTGTCTCCCTTGTCCCAAAGAGGAGGGGGCAGAGATCCCTTAATTCTTTACTCAAACAGTAATCCTTTACTTGCCATGACTATTACCTTGAGGTGTTTACAAGAGACAAACATTGGCTATTTCCCCTGTTTCTGTGTTACTTCCATTTTGGAGGGCAAACAGGAGGCTGTTTGTAAATGCCTTAACTGGAACCCACCTATCTCTCCTCTCAAGAAATGCTAACATTTGTAAGTATCCAGCCTGAAGCCTACTTCTTCATGCCTCATGAAATAACTGGAGGCCAGTTGTAAATGTCTAACCTGGAGTTCATCTATCTCCTATGTCACCAGGTTGGCTTCTGGCTGTACTTTGTTATTTTCTAAACGTTTTGTGCTGACCTTGTGAATTTTTTTAGC
Source organism: Muntiacus reevesi (assembly GCF_963930625.1). Classification (NCBI taxonomy): domain Eukaryota; kingdom Metazoa; phylum Chordata; class Mammalia; order Artiodactyla; family Cervidae; genus Muntiacus; species Muntiacus reevesi. Next base: position 67,480,351 of record NC_089257.1, read on the forward strand.
TTTGGGAAGGAAAAGGGAGGGAATGGGACAAGGAGTCGGATTCTCCCTATCTTCCCACACAGACCTCCCTTCCTGAACAAGGGAGACATTCTGGGCGAGGCTGAGTATTTCTGGGCTCCAGAATCTCAGGTCCCATGAAGTCCTTTCCTCCCTGAGGGTTGTGGTTTGGAGTGACCATCAATCAACCCTGGTGACCTGCATCTCAACAGGGGCAGAGGAAATCTGAGAGAGGCCCTGTCATCAGAGGCCCTGCCGGTCTGACATTTTTGAAGGCGGTGGCCTGCAACATCCTGGAAGGTGACCTATCTTTTGATAAGAGCGCAGGCTTCGATTCCAACTCTGAAGTTTGAATCCTGATGATCATATTACTTGACTCAAGGTGAGTTGCTTCATTTGTAGAATGAACACAATGTCACTGAGTCTAAGACAGGCCAACAAAATCAGGGATGAGGTGCTGAGGCAAGGAATATAATCAGAGAGCACGCAGACCAACCAGAAGGCAGACTATTGTCTTCAAATAACCATCTTGTTGGGGTTCTGGATGCCAGATTCTTTTATAGAACAGAGATGAGGGGGGAGGTGAGGAAAAGTAAAAAAGCCATTAATCTTGTAAATTCTCTTAGAATGGCAAGCCTCAGGGAGGGGATGTGTTAATTTCTTCCTTCCTGCCATCCACAGGTGATAGGGTCCTGAACAAAGGCACTAAAGGGTCAGGTAGCCAGGCAGTGTTTTCTGGGGCAGGTTATCATATACTTATAATCACAAAAGCAACAAAAAAGCAAGTCAAAGAAAGAGTTCCAACACACAGTCAAAATTGGTTCTTCCCTGCAACAATAGATTCTTCTGTTTGCAGGATTGTGAGAGGAGACAGTGGGGTCATATCTGTGCAGTCCCCAGCTCACAGTGAGTGCTTAGCACAGGGTATCAATTGCTACTATTACTCACTTAATCTACCCAGCATCCGGTGTAGTACCTGGTACATAATCAACTGTCATGGTATGTTTGTTAGCTCATTCCTGGGACTTAGGGTACATCATGGGGAGAATGGTGGTGGAACATGGGCGTTAGGATAATGGAGGAGGAGCAGGCTCCCTGTAGGGCCAAGAGATCCATCCCTGCCTGAAGCTGCCAGCTAGAAGGGGCTGGTAGTCTTAATGGATCCAGGTGTAACTTTCCCTGAGAGACGAGCTGGAATAATAGCTGGAAGGGAGTGTAGCAGCATCCACTTAGTTTACAGATGAGAAAACAAAGGATCAGGGCTTCGTGGGTCAGTGTCAGATAGCAAGGGAATGGTGATTTCAGAGCCAGGTTCCCACTCAGTTTATTGCCCATAGTGTGGCTAATTAAGGTGTAGGACAACCCTTGAACCCGAGGTCTGAACAGCTTTAGTTGTTCATCTGACCCAATCTGCTGACTGCCTTAGTCCCAAAGTCCTCCAGGATCTCCAGCACCTCTTCCCAGCGTGTTCCAGAACCTCTCTGAAGCACAGCCTTCCATGCTGCAGGCTTCTACAGGGGCAGTGCAAGGCAGCCCTGGTCCTGAAATGTGCTCGCTCGTCCTTCCCCAGTCTCCCCATTTGGGCTGTCCTGGTGTGTCTTGCTGAGCACGTGAGGTGCTGCTGAGGCTGTGATGTGAGTTCTTTAAAGTTCACTTTGGAAACAAGGACATGAAGTTCCTGGGAACGTCGACTCCCAGCTTGCCGAGCTCTGCAGCTCTCTGTGGGACTGGCTGCTGCCGTCAAAAAGAATAGAGCCGTCATTCTGCAGGAAGGTTTCTGTGATAATAGGGTTTCTGCCTCCCAGTAATTGGAAAGGTGCTAATCTAGTGACTCATGAGCTACTTATAAGAAAAAAACCCACCTGGAAATGAAACTGCATCATGTTTCCTGAGTGCTTCATCTCCTTATTTCACTGTGGAGGGCAAGCTGGGGCTTAGCTGTAGGGAGCAGAGCCTGGTTGTCCTGGCAACCCTGCTGGAGTGACCTTATACCCCTGCCTCCCATCTAGGTAGTCCAGTGAGACAGAAATCAGAAGAGTGATGGACCTAGCCCCAGGCCATTGGGAATGGAGCTGGCATGTGCATGGGTTTGCAAAGGAGATAGTCTTTGACAAGCTAGTGTTAGAACCTCCCAAGTTCTGGTGCGTGTACAAGGGTGAGGGCACATGTGTGCATGTGAGTGTGGGTCTATATGCACACAGGCTGGTTGACTGTGTGGGCTTGTAGTGAGTGTGTGAGACCAAGTATATGTGTGTGCAGATGTGCCTGGCCTGAATGCTGCTGTTTTTGAGGGGCTTGGGCTCTAATGATCTTTGCTTTCTCCATTCATGTCTCCGTCCAGCTTTAGGGACTTGCGATCCAGCTCTCTGTGTCTTGGTACCTGGGGGTAGATGACAACTTTGTTGTGTAGTTGGAGTTTCAGTTGGGCTCCACCTGGAGAAATGCAACTGCTTTACCCTCAGTGGGGCAGGCAGCTGGACTCTGACCCTGCTTAGAAGGCATCTGGGCCTGCCCAGTACCTGGACCCCTCTCCAGGGCCTCAGGGGTAAGGCACCTATTCCACACCCAGCCTTGCATCCCCCTCTATCACCCCACTGCACTCCTTTTGCTTGGGAACGTCCCACTCCTACTTGGGATTCCTGTCCTATTCCCATGGGATCCTGCCTTGGTGGAGACCCTGACTTTGGGGCAACCCCTAGATGGGAGCTCTGAAGGGTCAAGAGTCCTTCCAGCCACAGCAGCTCCTCCCTGCACCCTCCCAGCCTCCTCGCAGCCTCTTGCCAGCCGGCAGCTCCCAGCCTTAGTCACAGCCCCCCTGAGGCTCTCAACTCCTCCCACCTCCCACTCCTTTCATTAACTTCATTGAAGCTAATAATCCTGCCAGCAATTCCGTTGTCTCTTCTTAATTCCAATTTCCTTTTGTCTCTAGGGGCAAATCAGCAGAGTGTAATGGTGAAGTGGTAGGCACATTCTCCCAGTATTAATTAGGGGAACATTAACAAGGTGAAATAAACACGCCTTCAGCATCAGGGGGCTGCCCCTGGCTCTCCTCATCCCCTTACCTCTCCCCTTGCGTCCTCCCCTCCTGAGCTCAAGGCAGATCTGGAAGAGTGTCCCAGGGTTGGAAACCTGCCAATTGTCCCACCTCCACTCTCTCCCTCACCCCCTTATCAAATCAGTCACCACGTCACGTAGGTTTACCTCCTGAATATGCCTCAAATCCTTCCATAGTTCCTCTCTGCCTCCACCTTGGGCCACTGCTGCAGTCCACACTGAAACAGCCCCTGCTGTGGGGCCCCTGGGCAGGGAAGCCTTTCTGTGTCCCCTGTTTCCTGTTTGTAGGGCATAGGTTCCAGCCTCCCTGACCTTCCGAGTTCCAAAGGGCAGGTTCAAACAGTTGCTAATTAGGGAAGGGAGGGAATACAGAGATAAGAAGTCATCAAGACACCATCAAGAAGGGAGCTTGCAGACTTGGGGCCGAGTCCTGTTTCTACCTCAAGGGATAGACAAAACAACACCTTTGAGTTCTTCCTAGAGCTAATCACCCCCCACACCCAACCCAAATGGAAGATGGACTGCTTGATGAAGCACTCTTCATTCCAGAGAGAAGGTCATAGTCTGATAACCCTGAGAACCACAAACGCTCACCTGAGGCCACATAAAGGAGTGAAGGCCCTGAACACACCCTGATCCTTAGGACCAACCCCACTCTTGAACCATGGCTATAAAGCTTCTCACCAAATCACTCCCCCCACCCTGCCCTTTATTAGTACACTCAATTTTTGTGGGCACAAGCCTACTGGGACCCTTTTGCCTGGTAAAGCAATAAAGCTATTCATTTCTACTTCACCTAAAACTCTGTCTCTAAGAGGTGATTTGGCACTATTGCACAGAGGCCAAATTTTTGGCATCAACAGCACCATCAGCTCCCACCCAGGTAATGGTGACGGCCTCCTATCTGGCCTTGCTCCTCCACGCTTGGCCTCATCGAATCCTTTCTCCATCCTACAACCAGATGCAAACAGGCTGTTCCTTCCTGGGTACCAGTCCTGAGGGGGCACCCTGCAGCCATCCCCCAAACCTTCTCCTTGTCACCTGCTGAGTTCCTGCTCCCCCTGCCATTTCTTGAGCATCCTTTCTTCCAGGAAGCCTTCTCTGCCCTGCAGGACTGGGCTGTGTTCCCACAGTGGTGTGGGCTGATCCCCACCATCCCATTGGTTCTGCTGGATGACAGCCGCCTGGGGCTGATCTGGCTTTCCTACCAGCCTGCATTCCAGAGGAAGGAAGGGTTTTGGAAAGAGAGGTAGGGTTGGTGGCAATGACAATGATTCAGGTCCTCTAGCTGGGAGTTTTGAATTGAGAAAAAAGAATAAGAGTCAGTTAGGCTTTAATTAATTACTAGGCTGACTTTATTTATTTATTTATTTTTTGGCTCCAAAATCACTGCAGATGGTGATTGCAGCCATGAAATTAAAAGACGCTTACTCCTTGGAAGGAAAGTTATGACCAACCTAGATAGCATATTAAAAAGCAGAGACATTACTTTGTCAACAAAGGTCCGTCTAGTCAAGGCTATGGTTTTTCCAGTGGTCATGTATGGATGTGAGAGTTGGACTATAAAGAAAGCTGAGTGCCGAAGAATTGATGCTTGTGAACTGTGGTGTTGGAGAAGACTCTTGAGAGTCCCTTGGACTGCAAGGAGATCCAACCAGTCCATCCTAAAGGAGATCAGTCCTGGGTGTTCATTGTAAGAACTGATGCTGAAGCTGAAACTCCAATATGTTGGCCACTGATGCGAAGAGTTGACTCATTGGAAAAGACCCTGATGCTGGGAAAGATTGAGGGCAGGAGGAGAAGGGGACGATAGAGGATGAGATGGTTGGATGCCATTACCAACTCAGTGGGCATGGGTTTGGGTAGACTCTGGCAGTTGGTGATGGACATGAAGGCCTGGCGTGCTGCGGTTCTTGGGGTCGCAAAGAGTTGGACACGACTGAGCGACTGAACTGAACTGAATAAAACTATTATTTTTAAATTTTTAAATTTCTCTTTTTGAAGACAGTGATATGGCCCAGAGACAAATGAGCTTTCCACCCCTTCCTTCCTGTGTAGAGACCACCCTCCCATCAGAGCGGCACCTGGACAACCATGGGCCTCAATGCAGAGCAGCTGGCTGGGGAAATCTTACTAAAAGGAGGAAGGAAGGGTGTTCCTGCCCAGCAGCAGCATCTCCAAAGGAGCAGCAGAAATGGATGGTCACGTATCTGTTTGACCCTTTCCCAGTCTCAGCAAATCCTAGTCACTGCTTCTTCTGAAGGTGAAAGAAGTTAAAGGAGCAAACAGTGGTTTCTGGGCAATGTTAAAAGGTAAAGGGAGGCATGTTAACAATTGTGAGAGTTTATGTAGGCAGACAGTGATTAGAATTGGGCAGTAGCTCCACTGGCATAAACTGGGGCAAGACTTCTACAGAGAAGAGGTAGGAGCAAAGAAAGGCAATGATTTGATAGGCTCATAGCTTAAGTATTGCGTTGTTTAGGAAAGCCCAGGTGGCTGTTTGTGATTGGTTATCCTTAGGATTCCCAGGTGGTGCTAGTGGTTAAGAACTTGCCTGCCAATGCAGGAGATGTGAGAGACGCAGTTTCCACCCCTGGGAAGATCTCCTGGAGGAGGTCATGGCAACCCACTCCAGTATTCTTGCCTGGAGAATCCCATGGACAGAGGAGCCTGGCAGGTTATGGTCCACAGGGTCACAAAGAGTCCGTCTCGGTGAAGTGACTCAGCACGAATATTTTTAGGTTTCAGTTTCTTACCCTTGAGGAATTATTGGTTAGGTTTTGGTTTGTTTGCACAGGCTGCTGCTGCTTCAGTCGTGTCCGACTCTGTGCAACCCCATAGACGGCAGCCCACCAGGCTCCCCTGTCCCTGGGATTCTCCAGGCAAGAACACTGGAGTGGGTTGCCATTTTCTTCTCCAATGCATGCAAGTGAAAAGTGAAAGTGAAGTCACTCAGTTGTGTCCAACTCTTATCGACCCCATGGACTGCAGCCTACCAGGTTCCTCCGTCCATGGGATTTTCCAGGTAAGAGTACTGGAGTGGGGTGCCATTGCCTTCTCCGGTTTGCGTAGGCTACCAAGGCATAAAACTATCTCAACGTAGCGGCCTCCTTGCTTGATTAGTTTAACAGTGAAACTCAAGGGATGAGTTTCTCTTTTACAGGCCTGCACGAGTGTGCGGAGAGGTAAAGAATGTTTCTCCCTATGTGCACTGTCTCTGGTTTGCCACTAGATCTGGGAACCCAGAGCCTGGTATGTTGCAGATCACCTACCTAAATGTTTGCAACTGGAGGAGAAGTTTTACATTTATTGGTTTCGTCTAGAAGGAATCATATCTGATGAGGAAGCCGAGTCCTGGGAACCAAGGTGACTCACTCAAGGGCACAGAAATGTCAGTATCCATTTCAGCTTTCTTACTCCAGGAAGATGTTTCCTGGTCCAACTTTTGTCACAGGCTAAGGTCACTAGGCGGTTTGGAATAGGATAGCTCAGAGAGAGCTATGAGTAGAACGAGGTACAAACAGTATCCCAAGTATGCAATGTGGACACACCTGCATGGGATGGATGAGGGCTTGAGCTGGGGCAGGTCAGTAGGCAGAAAGGCTTGAAGCCAGAGCTGCAGGAACGGGGCTGGTTAGCCTGGGGAAGAAGAGTATTTTCTGATGGGCTGTTAGGTGGGAGGAGACTCAAGCTTGTTCTGAATATTCCCAGAGGATAGAGCTTGGATCAGTGAGAAGCATATTTGTTTAGTGCACTAAATCCCACAGGCACTTATAAACACTAGTTTGTGTGTACAATGGTGGACCCGACCCTGCTGTTTAGGAGAACTGGGTCTTGTTGAATCTTAAGCAGTACCGTGTCAGACATGACCAGTTCTGGTATTCACTGTGGGGTAGAGAAACACCTGCCTTGAGCCAGGGAAAGGGTAGGGTGGTCAGAGACAGTTTGAGGAGGTATTCTGGTTCAATACAATTTTCTAATAAGCAGTGCTAACCAAAACAGAAATAGCAATCTGGAGGGATAGTGGCTAGCCAATGGCAGATCCCCTCCAACTCGGCTCTGCATAGTTCTCAGCAGGGCATAGGAATGGCTGCTGGCAGTGGCTAGGTCTGACTGGCCCAGGCCCACCGCACAAGCCAGATCAGATGCTGCCTGGAGCTCGCTTGTATCTGCTTCCTTATTTGCTCCAATACGACTAAGTCAGGCTGTGCAGGCCCACCAGGCTTGCTGAAGTCCAGCTGGTGACCTGGCCTTAGACTGACTTCTTTACCTGCTTCAGTGTCTTCCGGGATTGAGGAGTGGTGGTTATAGGGGACGATCCCCTGCTGTCTCAGAAATTTTCCACTCAGCTGTGACCCAGAACTGCCTCCTCAGCTCCACGGTTCTGTGACTGTCTATGGAGAGGCTGGAGGGGGTGATGAGAAAGATGACTGGACTCTGAGCACCTGGAGAGGATGGTGTGATGCACACCTGTGTACGTAACCTGTCTTGCTCCCTGTTCCTCCCTGTTGCCACTTTCCCTGAACTGGAAGTACATCTTGGCTGCCTGCATGTCTCTCTTCTCCTTTCCCTGCTGCTCCAGAGGCCCTTCATCCCAGCAGTCCTTTGAGCAGTGCACTCAGGGGATGATGAAGAATGAAATCTGAGAAGACTGCATACTGTATGATCCCAGCTACATGACATTCAACAAAAGGCAAAAGTATGGAGACAGTAACAGTTCAATGATTCCCAGGAGTTGGGGACTGGTAGGGATGAATGAGTGGAGCACAGAGGATTTTTTGGACAACTACTCTATAAGATGCTGTAATGGTGGATACATGTCATTTTGTGCTGTGCTATGCCAAGTTGCTTCAGTCATGTCCAACTCTTTGCAACCCTATAAACTTCAGCCTGCCAGGCTCCTCTGTCCATGGGATTCTCCAGGCAAGAATACTGGAGTGGGTTGCCTTCTCCTCCTCCAAGGAATTTTCCTGACCCAGGGATCGAACCCATGTCTCTTATGTCTCCTGCATTGGCACATGAATCCTTTACCACTAGTGCTATCTGTCCAAATCCACAGAATATGCAACCCCCAGAGTGAGCCCTAATGAGAACTATGGACTTTTGGTGATTATGATATGTCAGTGTAGGTTCATCCTTGTTAACTAACGTACCATTCTGATGACTGATGTTGATAATAGGCAGGCTATGCATGAGTGGGGGCAGGGGTTATATTACAAAAATATCTGTACCTTCCCCTCTGTTTTGCTGTGGGTCTAAAACTGCTCTGAAAACTAAAGTTTGCATTTTTTAAAATAGCCTCAAATTCTTAGACACTCTTTCCTTTGAGAAGTAGTCTCCCCCCTTTAATCTGGGTGGGATTTTTGATGACTTTGGCTTACAGAATATAGAGGAAGTGATGCTGTGAGGCTTCTGAGACTAGGTCATAAAAGGGCTTGCACCTGGTTCTCATGGGACAGTCACTCTCTGGATGCTCTCTCTGGGAACCCAGCTAACATGCTTCAGGAAGTTCAAGCCAGGTGGACCCAGGCAGGGGCCTGGTTGGTGGGCCCAGCTGAGTCCAGCTTCACATCACCCCAGCCCAGGTATCAGACATTAGAGAAGAAGCATCCAGATGATTCAACTCTTGCTGTTTGAATTTCTCAGGTAAGGCCCCAGACATCACAGAGCAAAGATAGGCCGTTTATGCTGCTCTCCACCCAAATTCTTGTCTATAGAATCTGTGAGCATAGGAAATAGTTTTGTCTTATTCCACCTAGTTTGGAAAGGTTTGTTACGCAGCAACAGGTAACCAGGACGTCATGCCAGATGAAAAGGTTATGAGAACTCAGTTTCTCAGACTCTCCCAATATTAAGTTTCTATCTCCTTGCAGGCAGACAAACAAGGCGTAGGCTGTAGGCGAGTAGACACCGGTTGGTTGGTTGGTGCATCGATCGCCAGGCTTGTATGTGATGTCCGGGACACTTTACCCTTCCTTCCTGCCACTCACTTGGGTAAACAGGGAAGTAAATGGTGACATTAATCACTTGTTACCCTCCTTCCCCGCTCCTGTCTGAAGGGAGCTGCTCACAGGTTTGGGAGCTCAGCTGTGAGCCGCGTGGGGAGGACGTTGGTCTCCAGGGCTGAATCAATATCTGCCTTGGAGTCAGCTCTTAGGGGCTATTAGTATGTCATTTACAAAATGACTGTATTGACCACAGGAGAAGATAATTGCCAGAGACAAATGCCCACTTTGACACGTAGCTCTCTCTGGGGCCCTGGAAGGGCTACTGAACCTCCTGTGCGGGTGTGAAGGTGATGTGTCTGGCTGTGGGGAGGGGCTGGTATACAGCAGTCTGGGACTGGATGGGGGAATGCCAAAAGGTGCCTCTGCGTGTGTGTGTGTGTGTGTGAAAGAGAGAAAGATAGATTGGGCTCTGAGCTACTAGGCCACCCACCTCTAAGTCTTGTGTGGGCATCACTTGAGGCTGTGAAATATGGACAAGGTCAGGGCTGCTTTGGGATGCTGGCTTTTTTCCTTCGCCTCTTTTTCCTGGGTCCTGGGGATGATGGAGAGGCTTCCTTCCCAGTTCCTTTCTTTATCCATCTCCTCCAGGAGCTGAGTAAGATGAAAATGAATGGTCAGTGCCAACCACAAGCACCAGGGAATGTGAAGGAGGAAGATAACTGATGTCATTGGTGCCAGAGTAGAATCTGGGAGACAATTAGGTCACCAGTTAGGTTGTGGCTGCGCAGTTCATTTTCAAAATAAAGTACAAACGGGAGTATATCACAGTGCTGTTCTGCCCCATGTCTTTTTGTTTTGTTTTTCATTTTACATTAAGTCCTGTGGATTGTTCTATGTTGGCACATGCAGAGGCCCCTCATTTTTTAATGAGCATATATAACATTTTATTAGATATATTATCATTGATTCAATTAGCTTCCTATAGATGGATATTTAGACCAGCACTTCTCACACTTTAAAGTGCATGTGAACCAATCATCTGGTGGATCATGTGGAAATGCAGATTCTGAATCCATAGGTCTAAGATGGGGCCCTAGAGTTTACATATTTGACAAGCTCCTGGGTGGTGCTGATGCTTCTGTTCCATTGGCCACCCTTTGCATAGAGAGGATTCAGACAGTATTCAATATTTTGTCATTATAAACAATAAGCAATAAATATTTTTTAATTTGTTTATTTAATTATTTATTTTGGGCTGCACTGGGTCTTCGTCGCTGTGCGTGGGCTTTCTCTCGTTGTGGCAAGTGGGGGCTACTCTTCACTGAGGTGTGTGGGCTTCTCATTGCAGTGGCTTCTCTTGTTGTGAGAACAGGCTCTAGGGCACGCTGGCTTCAGTAGTTGCAGCTCATGGGGTTGGTTGCCCCATGGCATGTGGGATCCTTCCGGACCAGGGATCAAACCCATGCCCCCTTGCGTTGGCAGGTGGGTTCTTAACCGCTGGACCACCAAGGAAGTCCTGCAATAAATATTTTCCTAGGTGCCTTTCATAACGTGCAATTCTATCTGTAGGATAAATGGATAGAAATAGGATTTCTGGACCAAACATATGGATGTGGCCTGGTGATTTGTTAGGTTTTACAAATTGCCCTTCACAGGATGTCAACTCTGACAGCCTGCAGGAGTTGCCCCTACACCTTTGCCAGTAGGAAGTATTATTACACAAATGTGCTTCCATTTCTCCTTCATGTCTTTAGTTTGTATTTTTATCAATTTAGATATTATATTATTAGTGTGTAGATGGTGACTCAGTGGCAAAGAATCTGCCTGCAATGCAGCAGACGCGGGTTCGATCTCTGAGTAGGGATCTCCTGGAGGACGAAATGGCAACCCACTCCAGTATCCTTGCCTGGGACACTCCATGGACAGAGGAGCCTCATGGTCTACAGTCCAGGGTGTCGCAGAGAGTTGAACATGACCAAGCATGCATGCACCGGCATTCAGGACTGGTAGAACTTTATGGTGAATTGTGCCCTTTTTTGTTTTAGCACTCTGTCCTTCATCCCAACTTCAAATCTGCTTGTGTCTGCTGTGTCTCTGCTCTTGCTCTCCTGTACATTCCTGTGCATTTTTAAGATTTTTCAAGCTTAATTTATCAATTAGTTCACTTGCATATGTGTATTAAAATGTTATATATTATGTATAATCTTCATTTAGAAGTACCGTTTCCTCCACCCTCATTACTTCATGAAATCATTTTGTTCAGACTCTTCACATGCATTTTAAAGATTATGGTTCTCTTCTCCATCATTAGAGATAATGTTCTCAGTCATTTATCCTAATTTTCCAGAGCACATCATTTTCTCCTCCTTCTGAAAGTTGACATGCCACAATTTTTGTATCTATGTATGCCAATGTCCCTGACATAGTTATTCTGAGCTATTTGCCTTCTAATAGTCATTTGTTTTATCTGTTTGGCCTGTGGGTGTCTATTTATGAATTCTGCAGTGGAGCTATTTACTGTTTTCTTTTCCCCTTTCATTTATGTTTTTTTATAAAATCACATTGAAATAGATGCAAATGCACAGATATAGATGTCAAATGTTCTATGAAGCTTATATTTTAAAATATTGAGAGAAAAATTTCTCAGTCCTTTGCATCCACAGCTTCTGCACTCAGACAAGGCAACTGCTTTAAATTCTTTTGACTTTCTTGGAATTTTCTCTATATTTCTAATAACACACTTAATACTATTTTTTTAATGTTGTAAAGTTTTAGATTCTGTTGACTTCCTATGACAGAAGAGGTGGCTGTAACCCTTTCACTCTGATCATCCCCATTTCCCCCTCAATTCTTTGAATACAGCTACAGCACAATTTTTTAACTAAATAAATACAATGTGCATAGTATTGTGGTTATATGACTATTATTTAGAGTTGAGGCCTGTGGTGAATCACGTTAAGTTTCCTTTTTGCCCAACATTCTATTTCTTTTGCAGTTCCTATTCAGCTTGTTCTCTGTGGTCATTCCTCTGTATGGATCATTAATTTACTCTCAGCTCTCTGAACAGAAGTATAATTCTCATCTTGGTATTCACAACTTCAATAAGAGACCCTCCTGGAGGCCCTGGCCTCTTGTTTCTCATCCCGACTGGTCCCTCTCTTGGCCCCCTTCACCACCCCCTGGGGATTCCCTCTGTGCTCTCCTGTGTTGGGTCCCCTACCTTCTGCTTTTCTCCTTTTGGTGGAACCATCTTTTAATAATTTGCAGAGAAAAGATGCGTGGGGGATCAACTTTTGGAGGATTTTCATCTCTGAGAATGTTATTACTCTACCTTATATCTGTCCATGGCTGAATGATAGTTTCACTAGATGCAGAATCCTGGAGTTGATGTAATTTCCCCTTAGAATCTGCAGGGCCTTTGTCTCCTAGCTTCCAGTATTGATGAGAACTGTTTTGATACTGGATCCTTTGGAGGTGACCCCCACTTGCCTGCTTCCCTTCCCACCAGCACATTACCTCTCTGGATGCCTCTCGATCACCTCTTTATTCTGGTGTTCTCAGGTTTCCCGATAGTGTGCTTGGAAATCCATTTTGCATTATGTTGGGCTCTTGATTATAGGGCTCTTCAATATAGAAACACCACCTTCAAATCTAGGAAATTAACTTGCACAATGTTACATTTTAAAAATTCCTTCCTTTTGTTGTCTCTTTTCCCTTTCCAAAACTTGTTTCATGATTATTGGACATTTGACCTCTGGGGGGAGAAAAAATCCTTAAATATTTTTCCTTTCCTGTTTTTAATCTCTTTGACTATTTTTTTCTTCTTTCTTCTAAGGCCTCTATTGATTTTTTTAGTTCATGCTATTTTATGTTTTCTTGTTTCCTCAATTCTTCCCCCACCCCAGTATACATTTTTGTGGGGGATGGCATCCTGTTCTAATTTCCATGGATGCAATATCTTCTTCTTTTTTTTTAATCTCTTTGAGGATATTAACTGTAATATTTGCTCCCTACCTTAATTCATTTTTTGTTTAAAGTTGTTTTTCTATTTGTTTCATGTCTGCATTTCATATTTGGAGACTGTCTGATATGTGTTGACCTTTGACTAACTCTTAATGTTTAAGAGTGAAGCATTACAACGTGACTTGGAAGTTCTGGTACGTGGGCCTGATTGCCTAGAGGTGGGTTTCACTGGGGCCTTGCTGGGCAGGGACCATTTAAGCCCCTGAGGACGCTCATCTTCCTGCCGTGACATCCTCTTTTCTCTTGACCAGTTTACACAGCAGGGAAACTGCCTGTCTCCTGGGAGCCAAGTGGGGAAGAAGGGTCAGGGAAGCAGGGGAGGGGGTGAGGGTGGGGTCTCATTACTTGTAGATCTTCAGCTGGGCTGCACACAGCGTGGCATCCCCACTTTCAGGGTGCCTGTTCAGAACCTAGACCTCCTTCCTGTCTGCCTGTCATGGTGAGGGAAGCTACTGCTGCCTACGCAGACCCGGGGGTAGCCCCACTCTTTTCAGCCACAGCCACACGCTGCCATGAGGGTCCTCCGCACCTCTCCCGTCTGAGCCTTCCTGAACTCCGTGCATTAAAGCAACTGCTTCTGTGTCTCCACACCTCACTGCCCTCTATGCTGATGGTCTGGACCTGGCTCTTTTCAGTCTGCTAAGTTTCTTCATGCCTTCGCTTCCCCCCACCACCCCCTGCCCAAGAATTCTAAACTTCTGTTTACATCTGCTCTGATCTCCGCCCTTGTTATCTTTGTTGTGGTTTCATGCTCTGTTCTCTTTTATGTGGTTTTCATCTTGCAGCTGTCATTTTTAGCCATTTTTAGCCATTTTAGCCACAACAAAAAAGAAACAGATAAATGTTGGATTGACCCATCCGTTCCTTTGGGTTTTTCCATAAGCTCTTATGGGCCAGCCCAATAGATTTGTAACTCCATGTTTAGCTGGAACCAGTCTGTCCTCTAATTTCCACTTTTTCTGAATCCTTTTGTTTTAGGTGTGTCTTAGAATAATCACTCCAAATGACAAATCTGCTCTTGGGTGTGTATGTGTTAAGTCACTTCAGTCATGTCCAACTCTTTGCAACCCTACGGACTATAGCCCATCCACAGGGCTCTTCTGTCCATGGGATTCTCCAGGCAAGAATCCTGGAGTGGGTTGCTATGCCTCGCTCCAGGGGATCTTCCCATTCCAGGGATCAAACCTGCATCTCTTACGTCTCCTGCATTGGCAGAGGGTTCTTTACCACTAGCGCCACCTGGGAAGCCCTAAACCTGCTCTTACCTCTCTTTAATTTAGAATCAAGGTACCCGATGTTTTCTAGGAGGACAGCCCAAAGTCTTTGACACGGCTCGAAGGCCTACCTGCCCTGTCTCCAGCCTTACCTCCCCAGGACCTCACTTTACAAATGTGCTGTTCCCTCTGCCTGCATGCTTGTCCTTCAACCTCACTTCCCTGGTTAGTGTCCATGGCCCTTCAGTGCTCATCTCAAATCTCCCTTCTTCACAGAAGCCTCTCTTGCTTCTAACTAGGTCAGGCTCCCTGTTATACCCTCTAGAAGCTCTCTGTACCTAAGTTTAAATGCCCAAGGACTTGCTGGATTTCTGTGCTCTTCACTAAGCTGTAAGCTTAGCTTTAGTGGTGAGTTTAGTTGTGAGGTGGGGGGTGAGGGTGGGGGAGCAGGTAGACCTGGGTTCTGTGAGGCCAGGACTTGCCTGTCTTTTTCAATATTGTATCCCCTTGTCCAAGCACAGTATTTTCACAGAAAGGCTGCTCAAAGTACAGCTGTTAATGGATGGATGAATGAATGAGAAGGTACCTGGGCCTTAGAGGTGGCCTGACTCAGATTCTACTTGTTACACCTCGAGAACAGGTGCTTGTGTTTTCATGTGTAATGCTGACCACAGTCCTCTGAGGCAGTTACTGTCAGTATCGTCTTATAGAGGAAGAAGCTGAGGTTCAGAGAGTGAAAGTAACTTGCCTAACGTCACACAGCTAAGTGATAGAGCTGAGATGAGCACTCACGTCTATCTGCCCCCAAAGCTGATCCGTTTCTTCACTTTGTGTGCCCCGGATGATAACATTTGGCTCACGTTGCCAGGAATCAGGGGAGTGAGTGGGTGAGTCAGCCTGTCCTATTGTAACAGCCTCTAAACCTCACAGCTTACAACAGGTAGTGGTGATCCTTATGGATCTGCACGGTGGCCATGTTTCTTTTAGGCCTGGCTGTGCTTGGCTCTGGGTGGACGGTCAAGTTTAGGTCGGTTCCTGCTTCTACTTCTAGGATTATGCACAAGAAGCCTCCATGCTCTGTGGCATATTGTTCTCATGGTAGAGAGAAGAAGCTCAAGAGGGCTGCCATAAACGTACAGACCTTCTAGAAACTTTGGACCCGTGTGCCACATCCACTCACACTCCACTGGTCAAAGCAAGTTGGCAAAGCCCAACATCTAAGGTGTGGGAGGTGTCTCCTTCCATGGGGGTGGGGGCTCTAGAGAATGAACATTTGCTGAACAATAGTACAGCCTTGCATAGTGATAGACGAAGTGACCTCCATGGATAATGACAACTTTGGAACCCATCTCCTAGGGGCTTCCAGCCTGACAGTGATGCCCTTTGAGAAGATCTTTCACAGCAGCCCACAGGTTAAACACCCACCATATCTAAATGCATCTTGTCCTTGCTGGCACCCAAACCTCACTGGCGAGGAGGGAGGGAATGTTAGAGAGGGCATCTGTTTTGGTTGGTTGGTGCTCATGCAGTTATGAAATATATGTGTAAATGTAAGTGACATATTTAAGCCTTTATCTGACCTGGCCCTCAACCTCTTCTCCAGGACTGGATGCTTCTGTAAACAGGATCTGGTTTGTCCACTGAGAACTCCAAAGGGAAAAAAGCATGAAATAAAAGCAGTAGGGTTCAGTTAAACATGGGGAAGAACTTCCTGTCTGCCTAGGTCTCAGATTAAAAAGGGAAGTTCCTTTATTAATTTCATAATCATTTTTTAGATACCTTACAATGCTGGACGATTGAAATGCTGGAGGGAAGGGTAGGGGGGCGGGTGACGTAATACGGCACAGCCCCTGGTTGGGTTTTCGAGAAGCCTACTTTCTGTCTGAGCAAATGTTGCAGTTGATGAAGCCCCTAGGGGCCTTGCAGGTCAACCCTTCAGACAGCCCCTCTGCACTTCTGGACAGCCACTCCTGCAGGACCCAGGGCTCAGTATCCCTGCTTGCCTCCAGTCCATCCCCAGGACCCCACCATCATGGGCTTAGAGGAGGGCCAGAGCTGGGGATGAGTTCCTTAGCAAGTGCTCGGTACTACCTTCACAGGACAGAAAATCAGTTTTGAGAGTAAACCCCTGGGTGATAAGCAGACAGATAGATGGTCAGTGGCCGCTCTGGAGTTGACATTGTCGGTCCCTGGTTAAGCATCTGTGGGTCGGCCTCCCTAGGGCCCAGAGGAGGCCTGGTCTCTGAGCCCCAGTGCAGAGGCTGGACTCACCGCTCACCTCACTGACGCCCAGTCTGGGGGCTGAGAGGTGGGGCAAGGGAGGGGGGCTGGCCGACTGTGTGGCTGGCTTAATCACACCAGGGTGTGTGGGGGAGCCCGTGTTCCTTCTCGCCGCTTAATCCAAACCATATTAAACATGAGCCTCTCTCGGGGCCTCTGTTAATAATATGTGGCTGCTGCTGCTGCCTCCAGTGGGGGCATTTGCTCGCCTTTCATTCATTCCTCCTCTGCCTTATCCCTCCTCCCCTGCTCCCGCGCCTGTGGATGGCAGGAGGAGGAAATAAAAAGCTGGTGAATGTGCGTTAAAATGGATGCTTAAAATCGGGATCTGGCTTATGGGGAGCTCTTTCCTGGGTGTCTCTATGACCCTGAACCTGGTGCCTGGGCTTCCCTGGGAGGAAGAGGGGTTTGCGGACCTGGTGAGAGGTTCTCGGTATGAGACTGGGAGAATCCAGCATGCCAGGGCCCCAGGCCTGAGTACAGGCATGGCTCTGGAGGTGGCGGCCCCACTCTGCTCTGTCAATTGTGCTGGTTAAGCTTAGATGGGTCCCATCACCTCTGGATGTGTATTTTCTTTGCTGCATGCCGGGTCTGTTCTCAAAGGCAATAATGAGGATGAGGAGAGGGAAGGGCTGGGAAAGCACTTTGAGAACCGCTAAGCAGGGACTCGGTGTTGGGTGTGCTCATGATCACTATTATGCCAGCCCTGCTCCGCTGGAGATGAAGAGGGTGGGCACTGGGAGGGGAGCCCCCTCCTCCTTCCCACATGGTACTGGGCTAATATGGGGCCCTGGGGACAGACTGGAGGTGAGCAGGACACACTGGGCCCCGTGTCCTGCAGGGGGTGTTCAGTGATGACGCCCCACGTGGGTCCAGAGCCCTGGGCTGTCTGTCTGCAGGCCTCTCCAGGCAGAGAACATTAGTAAAACCTCCACATGGTGCCAGCTCTCTGCGGGGCCCTTGACGAGGTTAATGAGGCTGTATCTCTGGGCCAGGAATGCAAATAGGCCTTGCAAGGAGCCGGGTCTGGGCTCTCAGGCCAGGTGAGGACATCTCCTGGTCATGTGTGACCCCAGAGACCGAACTGTCAATTGCCTCGGGCTCAGCCATGCTGGACTGGGCTTCTGAGCCATCTGCCACCTAATGCCCTTGCTCAAATGGAATTTGAGACCTGGCCCCTCCCACTCCTACCCCACGCAAGGGGTCCTTCCTTTCTGGCACCTTCTTTTTTCTGCTCTGGACACGAGGAAGATGTGGATATCTTGTGACTCCTCCACTTCTAAAACCCCACCCCTCCTCTCAGCATCTCCGAAGTTTTGAATTCTGGGTGAGGAGGACTAGAGAGGTCGGCCAGTCCAGCCCCTGAGCCCCAGTCCTCCCCACGTCACCTGGCTCCTGTTGTCAGCTTGGAAACCGGGTTGAGCTCTTGAGAGGCCAGGTTTGGGAAAAAGAGAAATGCAATGACTCCAGAATAGAAACACCCCATTCAAGTGGGTTAAACTCCAGCCCTGACATTTAATTAGCATCTTTTTCAGCTCCCACACTTGAAGAGTGCCTGTTATTTCTTTTCTATTTTACTCACAGTACACGGTAAGCCAGGAGCATTTTCCCGAGCTCCCGAACCTCTCATCAGAAGTCAATCACGTTGGAAGCATGATAAATCCTCCTGCTTGCCTGCCGCGGATCGTGGCTCCGGGAGTCAGGAGCTTCCCAGGAGGGGATGAGGAGACGTCCTCACACAAGCTCCCAGGTTTTAGTCTGTCCACCTCCAGCCCCACCACCCTGAACACGTCGCATCTCTGTGTCAGGAGGGGCAGCTAATGAACTCCTAGACCATTTGGCTTTTGGCTTTGACCGCAGAAGGACGGAGCCCAATACAGCCCTGCCGACCTGGGGCCGGGAGGGCAGTGGTGAAGAGATGGTGTGGGTGCAACTGGAGGGATGCCCCCAGCCCCGCACACAGACTCTCCCACACATGCAATGACAATAAGGGACGTGAAGGGGGTGGGGTGTAAAACCAGGGCCTGAATAGTCTGGGAGGTCAGAGAGTCAGGTCTAGGCAGAGACTGTGATGAATGATGAGGTAGAGAAACTGACCTGTGCTAAAACCCTGAGGCAGGAGGGAGCTGGGAGCTTCTGACGGATGCAACTGAGTGTTTCTCACATCCATTCCTATCTCTCTTGCCATGGCCCTGCCTCAGGTCTGGTCATAGCATTGGTGGATGCTTTTTTTTTCCTGTTTATATTATTTCATTTAATTTTGTATTTTAACGCACAAGCATTTGCTTCTTATTGAACCTCTTGTCTCCTTCCCTCAACCCCTTTCACCTCCTGTACTGGTTGCCACCACATTAATTTGGGGAAAACATAGCTTTGATCAGGGTGCATGTGCGCTCGGTTGTGTCTGACTCTTTGCAATAGGCTCCTCTGTCCATAGGGTTTTCTCTCAAGAACACTGGAATGTGTTGCTATTTCCTCTTCCAGGGGATCTTCCGGACCCAGGGATTGATCCAGCATCTCTGGCAATAAGAGGTGGATTCTTTACTGCCATGCCACCTGGGAAGCCCAGTTTAACGATAATACTCACTTGTCCAGAAGCAGCTGGTGTCTCCCACCGAACTATGTAAGGCCTGCGCACTCTGGTCCCTACTGCTCCTTCGTTTCCCATCACTTGCCGGCTTGTGGCCTCAGTTTAGCCACGTGGGCGCCTCACTCTCCTGCAAACACACCCCGTGCTCTCCTGCCCCCGTTGGTGCTCTTGCCTACAGGTGCCCCCTTGCATTTCTATGAAGGCCGGTAAGCGCCTTGCCCAAGCTTCAAGCTCCTTCCCAGGAAGCTGTTTGACACCAGCACCCTGACTTCACCTATGGGTATGCTCACCTAGGACCCTGGCCCTGCGCAGTGGTCATAAGGATGTGCCCAAGAGTGGCCTGGGTGGGAGGCTGGGGGAATCCAGCTGAGGCCCAGTGGCAGGCCTTCCGCAGGGAGGTTTAAGAAGGCTGGCTTATTACTTTTGCCTGAAGATCATCACTCCATCTTGACCTGCCTCCCCCACCTCTTGGTTGAGGGACAGGATTGCTCTTTCTTTGCTGAGCTGAGTAAGTGCCTAGTGTACATCAAGGTTCCACATTTGCTGCTTTATCCCTGAATGGTCAGAAGGGAGGGGGTATATGTGCAATGTGAAATTCTGGGAAGAACATGGTCTTGGGGTTTGGAGACACCCGAGTTCAAATTCAGCTCTGCCATGTGTGAGAGGTCGACTCTCAGACACATGATCCAATCTTTCTATTCCTTGGAGATAATAAGACTCCCTTGTAAGTATGTTGTGGGATAAATAAGATCATGTGATGGGCTAGAGGGCTCCCCAAGTGGTGCTAGTGATAAAGAACCTGCCTACCAATGCAGGAGACAGAGGAGATGCAGGTTTGATCCATAGAACGGGAAGATCCCCTGGAGAAGGGAATGGCAACCCACTCCAGTATTCTTGCCTGGAGAATTCCATGGACAGAGGAGCCTGGTGGGCTACAGTCCATGGGGTCACAAAGAGTCGGATACGACTGAAGTGACTTAGCACACAAGCATGCATGATGGATCAGAAGCATAGCAGTTACTCATTTTAGGACCTGCCATGACAGTGGTGACATTCCTCTCTGAAACAAGCTGTAAGTTGGTTATTTTAATCACACTGAGATAGAAGTCAGGGGCCCTAAGAAATAAAGGCCCGGCATTCAAAGTCTTCTTTTCCCCAACTCCCCTACTCTCCTTCCAAGACAATCAAGCAGTATTTTGGCATTTCCTATGCTGTTACTCCTCTGCTGAAGGCAGGGTTATGTCATGTGTGACCCTGGATCCCAGATCCTCAGCTGCTCTAGCTCACTTACTGAGGGGGTGTGCCCACCACCCACAGCTGCCCTCCGAGGGTCCACCTTGGGGAGGAGGGACACTTTGTCCCTTCTTTTATGCACCTGGGGTAGGACTGTGGGCACTGGGTAATATCCCTCACTAGGTTTGTGAAATTTCTGAGAAAAGTCTCTTTTTGTTCAGAAATTAGGCTCGCTATTTGATGTTCTGGAGTCAGACAGGCCTGCATGCACATTTTGACCCTACAGTTTATCAACTGTGAAATGCTGGGCAAGTTGGGCTTCCCTGGTAGCTCAGATGGTAAAGAATCTGCCTGCAATACAGGAGACCTGGGTTCAGTCCCTGGGTCAGGAACATCGCTTGGAGAAGGGAATGTCCACCCCACCCCACAGGGTGCTTCCAACAGAGGGACGAGCCAATGCAAAGTCTCTGAGCAGGGGTGGCCTTGGGGATCTAGAAGGCAGCAAGGAGCCTATAGGGCAGGAGCAGAGGGAGGAAAGGGGGAGTCGGGGGAGCACAGGAGACCACAGACCTCCAGAGGCGGGTGCAGACTGCGTGGGGCACTGCAAAAAGCCATTATAAGGATTTGGCTCTTTGTCCTAGAGGCGTGGGCGCCATTTGGAGGGCTTTGGGCAGAAAGGTGACATGATCTGACTGACATTTTCACAGGTGCTCTGCTGAGACTATTCTTTGCAGGAGCATGGGAGGAAACAGTGATGCTTGTTAGAAGTATCTAAAATGACTCAAGTGAAAGAGTCTGGAGACTTGGAAGGAGCAGGCAGTGGAACTGGTGAGAGCGGTTGGGTTCTGGATGTATTTTGAAGCTAGAATTCCCCAGGACTTCCCGACAGGTTTGAAGTTGGGAGTCAATAAGGGAGACTGAGTGGGACACCAAAGTGTTTAGCCAGAGCAATTGGAAGAATAGGGTGTGGAAGGCTGTGGGCCTGAAGTAGGTCTATGGGGTGAGGTTGTTGTACAGTCGCGTAGTCGTGTCTGACTTTTTGCAACCCCATGGACTGCAGCATGTTAAGCCTTCCTTTCCTTCATCATCTTCCTGAACTTGCTCAAACTCATGTCCATTGAGTCGGTGATGCCATCAAACCATCTCATTTTCTGTCATCCCCTTCTCCTTTTGTCTTCAGTCTTTCCCAGCATCAGGGTCTTTTCTAATGAGTTGGCTCTTTGCATCAGGTGGCCAAAGTATTGGAGTTTCAGCTTCAGCATCAATCCTCCCAATGAATATTCAGGATTGATTTCCTTTCGGATTGACTGGTTTGTTCTCCTTGCAGTCCAAGGGACTATCAAGAGTATTCTCCAACATCACAGTTCAAAAGCGTCAAAAACGTGGGAGTTCTGTTTTGGACACACCACCTTTGAGAAGCCTAGTAGACACCCAAGTAGAGATGTTAGGAGACCATAGGCAATGGGAGTATGGAGCTCAGAAGAAGGAGCTGAGCTGGAGACATAAACGGGGAGACACGGCATAGAGATGGGATTTAAAACTGAGAGGATGAAAGAGATGCCCAAGGGATTCAGTGTGGAGCCCTGGACTCACCAGCCAAAATTTAAGAGTAAATAAGTATTAGAGTTTGGGATTAACAGATACACATGACTGTATTTAAAATAGATGAGCAACAAGGATTTACTGTGTAGCACAGAAAACTATATTCAGTATCTTATAATAACCTACAGTGAAAAAGAATCTGGAAAAATTACACACACACACACACACACACATATATATATATATAAATCACTTTGCTATACACCTAAAATAATCACAACATTGTAATTCAACTATACTTCAATAACAAAGCAAAAAACTACCAAAAAATGAGTAAATAAGTGTTAAACACTCAAGTAACAGATATCACAATGTTTTATTCTCTATCAAATTTTCTCTTTGTTCTTTTGGATGAATACTATGACCTTCTCTCTTTTCAGATCATCTGTCTATCTACCTGTCTACCTATCTGTCTGTCTGTCTGTCTATCATCTATCTATCCATCTGTTATCTCTGAATCTTCTTTCAGAGGTATTCTTTACTTTGTATCTTAAGATTCTGATTTGCTTTAAAACATACACTTAAATCTCATTTCAAATACATGTATTTGCCTTGTTTACTATCACTCCAGATGAAAAAAAATGTATACTAGCAATCTTTTGAAGTTTGTCTACTTAGACTATAAGATTGGTCTCCCCTGTCCAGCCCCAAACAAACCCTGGAAAAACGCACCGGCGGTGTGTGTGGGGGGGGGGGGCGGGAAATTGTAGGCAGTTTTCACGGATGAAAGAGATCTCATGCAACTGAGGGCCACAGGAATGAGGTCGCACCTCTGACTTCAAGTGAAGTTAAAATCTTACTTGTCTCATTCTGCATGCAAATCTTCAGTAAATTATAAGGAGAAAAATAGACTAAAATCAACAGTAAGAAGGAAAAAACCATTTAAATTCTGAGTCTGAAATCTTATTTCCACAACAGTTAGTGACTATGGGAGCCCGCCCCAGTCTCTGGGTTCCTCTTGCCACTCTGCCCTCACTCTCTGTCTCCCTGGGGACACCCTGGAGCGATATCACCTGATTCTTCTGTATGCAAAAAGCTGGGCTTTGGGTAAAACGTGATTAAGGAAGTTACATTCCCTGAAAGGGAGCATGTTCCTCAGAAAGGACTGCAGCCTTAACCAGATACTGGGCTGTCAGTAGGTGTCATGGCTTAGAGTTTAATGAGTAAATGTAAATGTTGGATGCAAATTGAGCTTACTATTAATTCTAGCTTCAAAGAGCAAAGAGCAGAGGAGATAGTTAAACAATCTCAAGGCTGTTTTTCTGAGTAGGCAAGCCTATTACCAGCACATAGACATAATGCGGTAGCTTTTTAATGGCTTCAGCCAAGCCACATGGAAGTAAAAACAATGGTTTAAAGAGAAAGGAGTTCTTCTCCTTGTGGTCTGGGGCAGACCATCAGTATCTTTGCAGTGATCCACAGTCCTCTGGCTGAACCAGACAGTGAGTGGCTTCAAGTGGGAGCCATGTGAATCCTTGACAGACAGATCGGGAGGGGCTGCCGCTGCTCAGCTCCCACTTGCCTTCAAGAATCCCACCCAGCAGACTGTGTTTGGCTTTCGGAGGTGTCATATTCTATTAGCAGGAGACAGCAATATTTCCATGCCTGCCCTCCTAATCACCATCCTCCTGCCAGTGGAGTAATTAAAATGCACATGCAAATACATTAGCTACAAACACAGCATCCCTCTTTACATGCAAATGCAATCAATTGATACCAAGATGATTTACTTAATGGCAAAAGAAAAGGAAGTCTCTATAATGTGACTTTTGCGGTGAGATCTTATGCTCCTGTGGTTCACGTGTAAGCTAATATTATGTGGGAGTCTGACAGAACACGCACTTTGTTAAGCTCCTCAGCAAACAATCACTCCCAGGGCGTTTCCCCTAGGAAGCCCACCTGGTTAAAGGTTCTACATCCACTCAGCTCCCTTGCTCCCTCCCCTCAACACGGATGCCCAGGGCAGGCAGGGCTTGGGCCCCGTTTTGCATTCACTCCCGCTGTGCTCTGAGAGTGCTTTCCTTATAAGCTTGAGGTTAGGAAATTCACTGTATAACTCCTCTAGTCTGTTCATGCTTAGTTGATTGGATGCTCCAAACCAGAAGGATTTCTGAGACCACCTCATAACAGTTCCTCATTTTCTGTTGGGGAGACTGAAACCCTGAATGGACAGATGAGTTGTCCAAAGTGATGCTGATATTGGTTAGTGGTAGAGCCGGACATAGAGTTATGCTAGCCCTGAGAAAGTGCCCAGAACCAATGAGGCGGTCCCTCAGGGATGTTTCATTCCCCCTAGTCATCACTTAACAGTGATCACTATGTCACTATGGACTCCGTGCTGTGAGCCTCTTTCTTGAGAGATGCTTGATCTTGACTCACAGATTAAAGAGTGAAAAAGTGAAAGTGTTAGTTGTTAAGCTGTGTCTTTGTGATCCCATGGACTGTGGCCCACCAGACCCCTCTGTCCACAGAATTCTGCAGGCAAGAACCCTGGAGTGATGCCATTCCCTTTTCCAGGGGATCTTCCTTATCCAGGGGTCAAACCCATCTCTTGCACTGCAGGCAGATCTTTACCATCTGAGCCACTAGGGAAGCCCGGCTCCGTTGCTATTTGCCAGGTGAGGGCTGGAGAGTTCCAGAGCCTAGAAAAGGCATAGCTCCTGCCCTAAGGGATCCTAAAACGTAAATTGCTAACCTTTGTTGTTGGTTTATAAGAAGCCTTTCAGGGACTTCCCTCATAGTCCAGCGCTGAAGAATCCGCCGTGCAATGCATGAGACGCAGGTTCAGTCCCTGGTTGGGAAACTAAGATTCCACATGACACAGGGCAACTAAGCCTGCGCTGCAGCTAAGACTCAACACAGCCAAATAAATACGCAAATACTAAAAATAAAGAATCCTTTTACCTCAGAAGAAATTTAGGTCTTCTCTTCACACAGTTGAAATTATGTGAAAGTATATAATAACTGAAGATAAAAATGACAGTACTGAAAATCTAGTACATATCTCTCAAAAACAGCCTATATACGTGGTAACACTTTTTCTGCCCTAAGCAATGCTTGCTGTGCTTTTGGATTTGTGTACCCCTCAGTGAGTCTACTGTCCCCAGGAGGGCATTGTTTAGAGTTACTAGGGAAGTGATCTTTTGTCTTGGACTCTGTGGTTCTTGGAATGGAGCCTGTTGTGTGGTTGTTTTCAGAGGCTGAGGCAGGTGGTGACCTTCAAAACTGTCTTCCTTCTGGTAATCCTGAAGCAAGGCAAGACTTGAGTGGACCATGGACTGGAGAGATGCAGGGAAAGGAGAAGTCTAAAACATCAACTTGTTTCTCAGAAGGATGTGAGTCTGAAGCCCAAATCATGAGAAGGCAAGGGACTAATAGTAATTATAAGGGCTTCCCTAATTGCTCAGCTGGTAAATAATTTGCCTGCAATTCAGGAGACCCTGCTTCGACTCCTGGGTTGGGAAGACCCACTAGAGAAGGGATAGGCTCCCCACTGCAGTATTCTTGGGCTTCCCTTGTGGCTCAGCTGGTAAAGAATCACCTGCAATGCAGGAGACCCGGGTTTGATCCCTGAGTTGGGAAGATCCCCTGGAGAAGGGAAGGTCTACCCACTCCAGTATTCTGGCCTGGAGAATTCCATGGACTGTATAGTCTGTGGGGTCACAAAGATAATAATTATAGGCTACCATCTGTTACTTAGCTACTAAACTGAAGAAACTGTGCAAAAGGAGATCAGATAGCTACAGATATGGATATGGTTATAGATGTATCTTTCCTACGGAAGACCCAGGGCTCATGTTCACCAGTTCCTGCATTGAGTCATGCTTTAGGAAGCAAAGTCTAGCGGCTCAAAGTAATTAAACAGGAAGTCCAATCTTTACTGGCATCTCTCAAAGAGCATTAATATGATTGAATTCAAGCCTCATAATAAAATCTCTCAAAGTTTCCTTTCTATCTGGAATTCCCTACATCTGCAGCCTAGTGTAGAAGTGCTCACTTGCCAAATACTCTAGAATGTTTCCCGATACTTAAGTGTCCTTGCTGCTGTTTCCCTCCTCTCTTACCTGCCTGGGAAAGATCCCAGGCAGATCTAATCATGAGCTTTAGATTCTCCTCTGCTGGGTGGTTACTCTGGCTGCTGCTGGACTCATGTGTATTCAGTCGGCTGCAGACCAGAAGAGCGCCTGTGCTTCCAGGGGATGTTGCTAGGTCAAGCGGGAAGTGTGGGACTAGGCTCTATTTCTTCAGCAACTCGTAAGGTTAGCCTAGGCTGGTTCAGATGGCAGTGAGATGGGGAGGGTGAAAGAGGTCTAGGATTAGAACTAATACCATGCAGCTTCTATCATTTTCTGTTGGTCAGCTCAGATTCCACTTCTGGATGGGAATAGCTACAGAGTCATACTATAATAAGGCTCAAGGAAGGGTGGAGAAGCCTGGCAGTTTCTGCAGTCTGCCATGTCGGACTGATAAGGACTTGCTCCTGAACCAAACTTTTTTTTTTTCTTTCCATTATTTCTTTTGCTGTGAACCTGGGCCCCAGGGATGAAAGCATAGGGTCTTAACCACTAGACCACCAGGGACTACCCTCCTGAACCAAACTATAGGCAGTCTCTTTGGAGCCCTCTTTTCAATTCTTCCCTGTCCTTGGCTCTGTTCTTGGCCTTCTGAGCCCAGTTTTAGCAAGAATCCTCCTACCTGAGTTATTAACCCTTGATATTCAGTCAAGTTCCTCATTCCCCCACCCTTGGTAACTAACCAAGCTGCTCTCACTAATTTTCCATCTTCTCCCTCACCCTG
Organism: Muntiacus reevesi; assembly: GCF_963930625.1. Classification (NCBI taxonomy): domain Eukaryota; kingdom Metazoa; phylum Chordata; class Mammalia; order Artiodactyla; family Cervidae; genus Muntiacus; species Muntiacus reevesi. The sequence continues at coordinate 67,507,089 of NC_089257.1, forward strand.
TTGATGGGCACTCAATCTCCAGTAGCCCCTGTTGTATTCAGGGTTGAGTTCCATCCTTCTCTATCGCAGTAGTCTTGAATGAAGTCTTCCCTGCAATGTTTGAGATTTGTCCAGTACAATTCCCCTTTAGCAGGACCACTGAGGTCCTGAGTGTGCTCTTCAGCTCCCCCACAGACACTCTGATTGACCTGAACTCACTCCAGGTATTACTAGTGCTTTGGAGGTTAAAGTTTCCTTCTGCGGAAAGCAGACAAAGGCAATTTGGTGTATGGAGCATCCTGAATAACTTGTGTTGAAACCCCAGAGTCGACTTGTGATCTCAAGCAAAAAGGTTGTTCCCTTGATTTTTCTTTGGCTGAAGTGTCTCCTCTTAAAAATGAGGATAGTAATGTCTACTTGGCAGGGTTGTGAAGCTTAAATAAAATAACTGTGAAGCTTCTCACTCCCAAGCAGTCAGTCAATTTGGTTTTCTTATCCTACAGACAAATCTCAGTGGTCAAGATTAACCAGGACAAAGACCAGTCTGAATGAAAAAAAACTCTAACTGTATAATTCCCCTCTCAAAAGTAGTTGTATTCTTTCAACCACAGAGTAACCACACGAAATATTCCCTGTAAGAGGCTGCTCTTTATAGGTAGGTCTGCAAGAATAAATAGCATCACAGCAGTTGGTTGTAAATGGAGATTCTAATTGATTTCTCCTGTTTTTGATCTTGTGTGCATCTTATTGTCTATTTCAACTACACACAATAGGCTTTTTAACACATTTAATGAAAATGGGAATATTGGGGCAATTTGTTTCCCAGGGGTAATAATAATAACTGCAATAACACCAGCTGCCATTCACTGAGGGCTTACTAGATTCCTAGTTCTTTACATAGATTTCCTCATTTAATGCTCAACTCATAATGTTCAACTCAAGAGATAAGAATTGTCCACCTTTAACTTGGGCTCAAAAAGGTGAAGTGACCTTCTAAGGTCTGTAAATGAAGCCTCATGGAGCTGGATGCTAATCCAGGCACATATCTGACTTTAGACACCTTTCCTGGGTGGTTTTAGGGACCCTATCAGTGGGACCCTTATCTGAACTCAGAGGGGCTAACTGGGGGCCCCAAATGAATGACACTCATGGTCACGGCTAGAGATGGTTAAGGGCCTGCTCTCAAGAGCCTCTTGGTGCACAGAAGCAATGTGGATCTTGTCATCAAGGGAGGGCATCAGCAGAAGGGAAGGGTCCCTAGACCTGCCCTCTGGGGTCTTTGTGGCTTTGTCAAGGCACCTGTTACTGCGAGTCCCTGGACGCCTTCTCCACCAGCCCTGGTGCTTCTTGCTCTGACTCAGCTTTCTCCCTTTGGTCCAGTTAATGCCTCTAAACTGAAAAAGATTTCCGATAAACTGGGTCTGACATTTTGAAAGTCTGAGGTTGGTAATTGGGCTTTTGTTCTGCCAGACTCAGGTTGTGCTAATTTCTCCTCAGCTTGATTAGTTCTGCTCAATTCCTAGGCTTCTCCAGATCCGTGGGTCCACCAAAATTTTGTATCTGAGGTCACTTCAGGGCAGGCAGGTCCCTGTCAGAAGCCAGATCCTTCCAGATAAGGCTGCTTCTGGGGTGCTGCCCATGAGTCGGTGGGAGAAAGTGGGGGAATCCTCAAAACTAAAGTTTCCTGCTGGGGGTCCTTGGACTTTCTGAGGGGCATGTGGATGGGTTTGGGAAAGTTCTTGAATCCCTTAAAATTGTGCACAAAATCTTTCTGATAAACTTCTGGGTGAAGAGGGTTTGAAATTTTCATTGGATTCTCAGTAAGGCTAAGAACCCCAAGGAGCTCAAGAATCACTAGTTTGAAAACAGCAATTAGAAAATTAAGAACAGTTTGAGGCAATAGGAATGTTGATTTTGGAGAACAAGAGTATCTTTAGTAAGTCTGAAGTTTTGCTTTTGTGAAAGTGAAAGTGTGGTCACTCAGTCATGTCTGATTCTTTGTGACCCCATGGACTGTAGCCTGCCAGGCTCCTCTGTCCATGGACCTCTCTATTGGAAAGGCAAGAATATTGGAGTGGGTAGCCATTCCCTTCTCCAGGGGATCTTCCCAACCCAGGGATCAAACCCGGGTCTCCTGCATTGCAGGCAGATTCTTTACCATCTGAGCCACCAGGGAGTTTTTGTAGTAAAACTATTTCTTAACAATACCTTTCCTTGAGACGTGCATCGTGCCATGTGCTACATTCACTCAGCCATTACAACAGCCCTATACAGTAGATGCACATTTTCATTTTACAGATAAGGAAATGGGTACCCAGAGAGGTTAGGGGACTGGTCTAAGGGCATTCAGCTAAGTGAGGATGGTGACATCAAAATTTGAACATGATTTTGTTTACTTCCAGCAGACAAGTAAGATGTGCAGTAGGAGAAGCAAGCTAGAAGTGAGCGCAAACTTTCTCCACAAGGTTGACTCTATACTGAGATAGTAATGAAGAAGTTCTAAAATTTTACTACTCCTAGAGATTTTAAACTACTTCTTTATTTTTTTAAAAAATTGTATTTTATATTGGAGTATAGCATTTTCTTGGGCTCTAAAATCACTGCAGATGGTGACTGCAGCCATGAAATTAAAAGACGCTTGCTCCTTGGAAGAAAAAGCTATGGCAAACCTAGACAGCATATTAAAAAGCAGAGATATAACTTTACCGACAAAGGTCTGTCTAATCAAAGCTATGGTTTTTCCAGTAGTCATGTATGGATGTGAAAGTTGGACCATAAAGAAAGTTGAGTGCTGAAGAGTTGATGCTTTTGAACTGTGGTGTTGGAGAAGACTCTTGAGAGTCCCTTGGACTACAAGGAGATTAAACTAGCCCATCTTAAAGGAGATTAGTCCTGAATATTCATTGGAAAGACTGATGCTGAAGTTGAAGCTCCAATACTTTGGCCATGCAGAGAACTGACTCACTGGAAGAGATCCTGGTGCTGGGCAAGATTGATGGCGGGAGGAGAAGGGGATGAAAGAGGATGAGATGGTTGGATGGCATCACCAACTCAATGGACATGAATTTGAGCAAGCTCTGGGAGTTGGTGATGGACAGGGAAGCCTGGCGTGCTGCAGTCCATGGGGTCACAAAGAGTTGGACACAACTGAGCCACTGAACTGAACTGAACTGACAGTTGATTCCCAGGTAGCATTAGTGGTAAAGAACCTGCATGCCAATCTAGGATATGTAAGACATGTGGGTTTGATCCCTGCTAAGTAATTATATTCATATGTTTTGTTTTATTTTTCTCACATGACCATTTCATTATGATCCCATTACTTGGTTGCTTTATTATTTAGATTTTTTTTTTAACATTTTAGTTAATGTTACTGAATAAACAGTGCATGCACAGGGCATAACAAAAAAACAAACAGACATCACTGATTGCTGAAACTCTCCAATGACCTCAACCAGCTTTTTAAAAAAATTTTTGTCTCTTTGGAATTCCTGAGCATCTTCCATTTTTTATTTAATTTTTATTTTGTATTAGAATATAGTTGATTTATAATATTGTGTTAGTTTCAAGTGTACAGCAAAGTGATTCCATTTTTCATATACATATTTCCATTCCTTTGAGATTCTTTTCCTATATCACATCATATGATATTGCTTATACGGTGAGTCCAAAAAATGATACAAATGAACTTATTTACAAAACAGAAACACTCACAGACTTAGAAAACCAAGTTTATGGTTACCAGGGAGAAGGGGTGAAATGAAGGGATAGGTTGGGAGTTTGGGATTGATATGTACACAGTACTATATTAAAAATAAATAACAAACAAGGACCTACTGTGTAGCACATGGAACTCAGCTCAATACTCTGTAATAACCCAAATGGGAAAAGAATTTGGAAGAGAACGGATACTTGTGTGGGTATTACTGAATCACTTTGCAATGCACCTGGAACACATATATGTTAATCAACTATGTGCATGTGCATGCTCAGTCACTTCAGTCATGTCTGACTCCGTGCAACCCTACAGACTTTGGCCTGCCAGGCTCCTCCGTCCATGGGATTCTCCAGGGAAGAATACTGGAGTGGGGGTGCATGCTCTCCTCCAGGGGAAGGCCAGAGGGCAGGAAGGGTGCCAAAAAGAAGGAAGCCCCCCTTTCCTCCACCAGAATTGTGCAAGTGCCTGACCGCCTCCCTCTGATCTCCCCTCACTGCCCCCCAGAAGCCCCACTCTCCTCCCTGCCTGTGCCTGCATGGTGGGCGGTCTTCTCCAAGGTCTCTGTCTGCAGTGGCGGCTCACAACAGTCCAGGAACAGAGCAAGTATTCAAACCTCTTTTCCCTCTAAGAGGGACAGCTGGAGCTCAGGGTGCACATGGAGGAGCATGTGCTGGGGGGCTCTGGTGGGCGTGCGCACGTCAGATGCATGAAACCATTCCCACCACGTTTCGCTTTCACGCATAATGGACCACTGGTTGGAGACAGGAAGCATAAGGAACAGTTGTGTTGGAACTAAAAAAGATAATGAGAATGATTTGACCCATGATCGTCTTGATCAAATCAGCAAGCTGCATTTAGTGAATCAAAATTCTGAGATAGCACTTTGAGGCTTCTCTGGTACTTCAAAAACCAATAATAAAAAGAAAAAAAAAAAAGAGCATTTCATTTTGGCTTTCATTTGTTGGGAATAAATATTATTCGTGAAGGTTTTGTTTGCAGAGAGATGCTTGAAAGTAACAGCCTGAAACCTTCTCTCCTATCGTGTTTAGGAACAAAATGTGAAAGAATTTTTTAAAAACCTTGTTTAATGTTTAAGGTGCAAAATGTGGCAACTTCAAGCATCAGGTCATCGAAGCAGTTGTTGATGTTGTAATACCTTGTTAAGATTTAATCTGCCTTTTAATACAAGTATGGGCCCCAAATCGAGTGTGTGAGACTGAGATGCTAAATTTCTGAGGCGACTCCTAAGTCGTCTTACTGTGTAATGGCCGAGAAACATTGCTGCGAGAGGAAGGGTCCAGCCTTTGGAGCCAGGTACGACTGGCTTGCAGATCCTTCTGGGCTCCTCCAAGGGCAGGCGACTCAGCTGCTAGCCTCAGTTTTCTCAACTAGAATAACAGGGCTGAGAAGACTAAATAAGTGTATATATAAAGTGGGTGCTTAATAGATGTGATCTTTTCATGGGTGGCTCAACCGTCTTCCTTGACAACCAATTTAGCTGTCTCTCCTTTTACCTATTTCTGTACCTAAACTGCCTCTTCATACATTATCTTGTTTAGCTTCCTGCTATCTGACCTGATCTCTTTCATCTATTTGTCTTACTGTCTGCTGTCCGTATTGGCTTGTGAGGTCTGGGAGAGCAGGGATTTCTTCTGTTTTCTTTATCCTTGCCTTTCCTGTATTTAAAAAAAAGCCTGATGTGTAATACAGGATTCCCAGGTGGCTCAGTGATGAAGAATCTCCCTGCTAATGCAGGAGATGCAGGAGACGCTGGTTTGATCCTTGGGTCAAGAAGATCCCCTGGAGGAGGAAATGGCAACTCATTCTGGTATTCTTGCCTGTAAAATCCTATGGATGGAGGAACCTGGCTGGCTACAGTCCATGGGGGTCGAAAAGAGTTGGACATGACTGAGTACATACACATGATGTGTAATATAAGCTTAATAGGCATTTGTTAAGACTTTATTCCCTCTTTCATAACTGGCTGTGACCATCACTTTATCTTTTCATATCTTATTTTCTTCATTTGTCACAGGAGCACACTGGTCTAGAGAGCAGTTGGCAAACTACAGCTTGTGGGCCAATCTGGCCCTCCACCCATTTTGTAAATAAAGTTTTATTGGAACACAGCTATGCCCACTTGTTTACATATTGTCTGTGGCTGTGTTGGGGCTACATCAGCAGATCTGAGTGGTTGCAGAGATGGTATGGCTCACAGGTCTAAAAGAGTTATTATCTGACCCTTCATAGAAAAGTGTGCTAATTGCTGGTCTCTTTGAACTCTGAGATCTTTATACTCCTGATGTTCTTAATCTTCTGGGAAACACCCACACAATGTTCAGTGCTCTGTAATAACAAGTAGCCAATTGATTTTCTCGAATTTTTTTGAAGTTTCATAATAGGCCATGAATTGACTATGGTTAGGGAGTTTATACTAATGGTTAATTCATTTCCCCATGACTTGCCAGCCTTCTCTCCCAAAGGATTTAAGCCCTAAAGGGTATAATTGCTGTCACCCACCTTGAGATTTGCTGTAACTTTTCCTTGACATCAGTTCTAGGAGGGGACTGCCTTAACACTGCACTTCAAGCATGCTTGACTTTGGAATCGATGAATGTTTCCAGCTGGTATTGCTCTAGCTTCATTGTCACAAAACATCAGCTGAGAACTGGAGGTGGAGAAGGAGGGCGGCAGGTTCCTTATTTCTCCAAGGAGTCTCTTCCCTTTTTAAGCTCCCTGCCCACACGATTCCACAAAGGACTGTGTTTCAGAAGTGAGGCAACGTGGCATAATTGAGAGAACATAGAGTTTGGCTCCCGAGAGAATTTGGTTCACGTTCCATACCTGCCACTTACTAGTTCCATGACTTTGGATGAGTAACATAATCTTTTTGCACCTCAGTTTCCTCATCTGTGAAGGGGGGTTATTGATTACCACCTCATAAAGGAAAGTGAATAACAGTGGCCCTTTAATACATATTATTTGAATACCTGTTATATACCAGGTATTATTCTAGGTCTTGGGAAAACAGTAGTAAACAAAAATAGAAACAAACAAACAAAAATCTCTTTTCTTATGGATCTTATGTCCTATGGGGGGGGGATAGACAAGTAAATATTTAACGTAGTGATGAATGCAATGAAGAAAAATCAAGCATGGTAAAGGAATAGAGAGTGATGGAAAGTGACATTTTATTTAATAGAATGGTCAGGGACATCCTCCTTAGGGAGATGACAACTGGATAAGCCCTGGAGGAAGTGAGGGAGAGAGACAAGGGGATATTTGGGAGAACAATATACTGAGTCAAAGCTGCCTCTTGTGCAAAGTCCAGGAAGCAAGGTCTGCCTGGTGTTCAAGCAGAGCACGTGGGCCAGGATGGCTGGAGCTGAGATGGGGTGGTGGTGCTCAAACTTGAGATTGAGGGAGCAGGCTGGGCACGAGTCATTTAGGGCCCCGGGGCCATGGAGGGGCTCAGGATTCTATTCTACAGGGAGTGGGAAGTCAAAGGAGGGTTTTGAGTGGGGATGTGACATGCTGTGACTTACATTATAAAAGAATTCTGGCTGTTGTAATGGAGCACAGACTACGAACTATTGTTTAAAGTCTTGTTATCATTTGCTGTCCACAATATACACTGAATACCCAGTACGGTACATGTGTGCCTGCTTATCACTCCAGTCGTGTCCGACTCTTTGTGACCCCATGGGCTGTAGCCCGCCAGGCTCCTCTGTCCATGGGGATTCTACAGGCAAGAATACTAGAGTGGGCTGCCATGCCCTCCTCCAGGGCATCTTCCCTACCCAGGGATCAATCTTTCTTCTGCATTGCAGGCAGAAACTTTGCTGACTGAACACCAAGGAAGCTCACCTACTATGGTTCCAGGGCCTATTTAGAGGGAATTACCTACAGCCGTAGCAAGATGAAGTGAGGTTAGTCGGGCAAACAGGCTGATTTGCTGGAGGGTGACAGGAGAGCTGCTTCCTGCTGGAGAAGTGCTTCGCACCCAGCAGGTCTGGGTGAGGACACCTTGATCTCTGGCCAGCGCTCTGTCTCCCAGCTGATGAGGCTATCCAGTCGTCCCTCTTGGTCAGTCTTCAGCGGCAATTAGAGCCACGTGGGCTGGGTTGAACTATTTGCCATGTTTGAGATTGGCTCATAAAAATGAGAGATGATTACAAGTGCTTTAGAAAGACCAAACATCATTAAGCCTCCCAGACCTGCTCCCTGGAAAGCTTTCCGCTGGGCCACTTAGCTGAGCCACCTGGCGGCCCAGAGTGGCATCGGTAGCACCTTGGGGAGGAGAGTTCTCACGGCAGGGACTGAGGGGGTGATGGAGCAGTGTGTGGGATTGAAAATTGGGACCCAGAGTATGGACTGGCTGCCCTGAGTTTGCAGTTATGCCAGTCCCCAAGGGTGAGCAGGGCTGGGTGAGGTGAGCCCGGCTTGCTGGCCACAAGCTCACTCTAAGTGACTGGCCTCCTGTGGGGTCAGCTCTGTCAGCCCAGGTCCCTGAGGAGTCACCCCACCTCCACCCTGCCCCAGAGGATTCCCCGCTCAGCCTCCCACCTCCCTGCCATCAGCGTCATTTCTACATCTGACTGTGGGGCCCCTGGCCTGCAGATGGGGAAGCTGTCGAGTTCGCTGCCCTGTTTCTGCCCATGAGATCAGGTGGGGATTCCAGTAGGGTGACCCGTCATCCTGGTTTTTCTGGGGTTGAGGGGTTTCCCTGGATGTGGGACTTTCTGTTCTAAAACTGGGAAAGTGAAAATAAGCGAAAGTGTTAACTGCCCAGTGCTGTCCGACTCTTTGCCACCCCATGGACTGTAGCCTGCCAGGCTCTGCTCTCCATGGAATTCTCCAGGGAAGAATACTGAACCGGGTAGCCATTCCCTTCTCCAGGGAATATTCCTGACCCTGAGATTGAACCCAGGTCTCCTGCATTGCAGGTGGACTCTTTACTGAGCCACCAGGGAAGCCCCAACAAAAATGGGTAAGTCCCAGGCTAACCAGAACTAGATGGTCACCCTAGAGGGCTTTCTAAACTATGGGTTCATTGAGAGCAGGGGCTGTGTTTTGTTGTTGGTTTGCTAAATGTTTTATTGAGATATGATTATATGCCATCAACTGGCCTATTTAAAATATACTCTTCAGTGATTTTTAGTACATTTACAGTTGTGCCACTATCATCATAATCCATTTCAGGACATTGTCATCACCCTCAAAAGTAACCCCATGTCCATTAGCAGTCATTCCCAATTTCTGCCCCTAAATCTTACTCGCACCCTCTGGCCCCAGTCTTGGACCAAGTTAATCTATTTCATCTCTATAGTTTTGTCTATCCTGGGCATTTCATAAAAATGGAACCATATAATATGTGACCTTTTTTGTCTGGCTTCTTTCACTTAGCATAATGTTTTCAAAAGCATCACTGATGCTTTTGAACTGTGGTGTTGGAGAAGACTCTTGAGAATCCCTTGGACTGCAAGGAGATCAAACCAGTCAATCCTAAAGGAAATCAGTCCTGAATATTCATTGAAAGGACTGATGCTGAAGTTGAAACTTCAATACTTTGGTCACCACCTGATGCGAAGAACTGATTCATTGGAAAAGACCCTGATGCTGGGAAAGATTGAAGGAGGGAGGAGAAGGGGATGACAGAGGATGAGATGGTTGGATGGCATCACTGACTCAATGGACATGAGTTTGAGTAGGCTCTGTGAGTTGGTGATGGACAGGGAGGCCTGGCATGCTGCAGTCCATGGGGTCGCAGAGTCGGACATGGCTGAGCAACTGAACTGAACTGAACTGCAAGTTTTCAAGGTCCATTCATGTTGTAACGTGTCAATCCTTCATTCCTTTTAATTACTGAATAATATTCCATTTTATGGAGATGCCACATCTATTCATCTATCCATAAGCTGTTGGACATTTGGGTTGTTTCTACTTCTTGGTTATTAGGAATAACGCTGAGATGATTCTTCAAGTATGAGTGTTTGTGTGGACATCTGTTTTAATTTTTCTTGTGTGGATATCTGAGAGTGGGACTGCTGGGTCATATGATAACTCTGTTTAATCATGTGAGGAACTGTCAGATGTTTTCTAAAGCAGTAGCTCCATTTTACATTCTTACAGCAGCGTGTGAAGGTTCAGATTTGTCTACACTGTCACCAGCTCTTGTGTTGTTCTGTCCTTTTATTATAGCCATCCTAGTGGGTGTGAGGAGCCTTTCATGGTGTTTTGGTTTGCATTTTCCTGATGGTTAATAATTGGGAGCTGTGTTTTATTCTCTCCTATATCTAAGCACCTGGCACATTGTGACAAAATTAGTGCTGAATATGTGATAACTAAATTCTAAGTACTAGAATGAATCCCACCAGACTCCCACATCTAAAGGATGCTCTACTATATGGTCAGAGTGAGTGGATCTTATGTGGGTTTAAGAAAGCTCCTAACGTGTATATAAGGAAGTCAAGACAGATGAAGGGGCCTTCCTCCCTGCTACTGGATATGGTCTTGTTGTCCAAAGACTGCGTGCTTTGCTGCCGGAGAGATGTGTGTTTAAGACTCCTGCAGAGGCCTCAGTCCTCACTGTGCTGGGAAAGCAGCAAAATAGTGAGCTTTGAGATCTAGTGAGACTAGAGATCAGCAAAGGGATGGCTCATGGAGGAGCGTATGGGACATCCTCCACTTAGATTTTTATCCTGATGACCCATGTGAACCACTGTAGTCCTATAAGCAGGGCAATGATGGGGATAGGTTTGCATTTTAGGAAGAGCCCTTCGGTAGCAGCATAGAGAACAGATTACACCCAGAACCAGCATACCTCGTGGAAGAGTGTTGTAAGAAGACAGGTTACATGTGATAGAGGCTGGACAGAGGCAGTGAGAGGCAGGGCTCAAGGGTGATGGGGAGTTAGACACTTATGCCAAGTGACTCATACTACTCTGAGGTCACAGACGCCTCTGCAAATATGATGAAACCCGAAGACCTTTCCCCAGGAAGTAAAGTGCACAGGATTCAGTGTGCAGTCTTTGAGGTGGCAAGAGAACTGCTTAGAGCCAAGATGTCCTCATCTCATCTTGCTAGGGTTGGCCAGCAGGTCACTTTCTCGCTCCAAGCTTTGCTTTTCCACTCTGTAAGTAAGGAGGCCATGCCAGATAATCTAACAACTTTTTCCTGTCCTTAGGACCTCTGCTGGAATAGGAAATGGCAACCCACTCCAGTATTCTTGCCTGGAAAATTCCATGGACAGAGGAGCCTGGCGGGTGCGTGGGGCTGCAAAGAGTTGAACACAACTGAGTGCAGCATGCCTCGGAGGATGTCTGCTTCCTAACAGGCCTCAGGAGTATCCCCTGTAGGGGTCAGGTTTGGAAGTCTCCCACCCAGGGCGGGACCCAGGGAAGTGAGGCAGTGTGTAAGTGTCAGTAAGTGAGTTGGTAAGCTTGACAGTGTCAGAAACTGAGTGTTAGGAGCTGCTTTCTTTTTATTGCATATTTATAAAGAAAAAAGGCATAAAAATGTATTTCCCACCTTATAAATAATGCATCTGTCAGAAGTGGCCTGGAGAATTATTGCCTGTTGTCTAGCTTCATGTGTGTTTATAACTTTCTCAAGGGTTTGAATTATTTCAGAACTCAGAGTCAAGCATTTGGCTGGAAAATTTGGTTTGATTTATAGTCATCATGTTCCTCCCAAAGTAACTGTTCTCAGCATGCTGCCGTTATCCCTGCTGCTGGGATGGTGGGAATTTCTTTAGTGTTCTGAAGCTTCTCCTCTGCGGGGCTGGGGCGGGGGCGAAGTGTCAGGGGGACACGGATCCTCTGGGTTCCAGCTCCTGTTTGAGAATAGCCAGGGTGACCTAAAGTGCTCCAGGCAGAGCAGTTTACCTTTAGGAAGTTTCACTCACTGAAAAATGTAGTTGTGGAATAGAGTTTTAGAATGTCTTTAGCACCAACATTTCATAATATAGCGGGGCTTTGCTGCAGCTTGTGTTTGTTACTTACAGGCAATGATTCTCCAAACTGATCATCACTCCAAGCTAAGCTGGCTGGATAATAATCAACTGCTGCTGCTGTTTATTCGCTAAGTTGTGTCCAACTCTTTTACGACTGTAGCCCGCCAGTCTCCTCTGTCCATGGGATTTCCCAGGCAAGAATACTTGCCCCTTCTCCAGGGGATCTTCCTGACCTAGAGATCAAACTCAAGTGGATTCTTTACTACTGAGCCACCTGGGAAGCCCTAAGAGCTAATTAAAAATACAAATTCCAGGGTTTCAGGAGCAGAGATTCTAATTTATGGGGTCTGGGATGGGTAGGACATATGTATCTTTAAAAAAATCTCATTTACTAATTTTAAAAATCTGATTAAAAATATATTTTTGCTTCCACGCTTTTGTTGTTCGGTTGCTCAGTCATGTCTGACTCTTTGCGACCCCATGGACTGCAGCATGCCAGGTTTCCCTGTGCTTCACTCTCTCTCAGAGTTTTTTTCAAACTCATGTCCATTGAGTCGATAATGCCATCCAACCATCTCATTCTCTGTGCCCATTTTTCTTCCTATCCTCAATCTTTCCCAGCATCAGGGTTTTTCCAATGAGTCAGTTCTTCGCATCAGGTGGGGGGCCAAAGTATTGGAGTTTCAGCTTCAGCATCAGTCCTTCCAGTGAACACCCAGGACTGATCTCCTTTAGGATGGACTGGTTGCATCTCCTTGCAGGCAAACATTTCAATTTCAATACAATTTCAAAGTATTTCAATTCAATTTAATAAGACTTTATGAAGTATCTAATATGTGTGAGGTGTTTTGCCCCCAAAGAGTAAACAGAAACAATTTCTGCTTTAATTCACAGTCTGGTTGTGAAGGAAAACAGGTAAAAATGAATCTCTAGTGTGAGAGATGCCATAATAAACATATGTAACAGATGCAGAGGAGGGAATGATTAAAGTGGGCTGGAAATGAGAAGACAGGAGACAGGGCTGGTGAGTTGACAAATCCAGGTTTAGAAAGAGGATGCTGCTTGGTCACAGAACTTGTTCTGTGTGTTTCAAATCTTGGTTCTGGATAACAGCTGATGTCCCCTTCAAATAATGTCCCAAGCACTACAGTCATTCTAACAAAAATCAGAGATGATGCAAGAATTGGCTGGTGTAACTTCACATCATTTTGGAAATTCTTGCTCATTTACTATGTATGAACTAGAACTAGGTAATATAAATGTGGGAAGGAGGAAATAAACTTGTTATTGTATGTTGATGATCTGCTTGTATATTAGAACACTCAAAAGAGTAACCTGAAAAACTATGGAAAGTAACATGACAATTTAATAGCTGAATACACAATACAAAATACAAAAATCTCTAGTGTCACAAAGCAGATCAGTGGTTGCCTCGGAATGTGGTGGATAGGTTAGGAGGCAGATTACAAAAGGGCACAAGGAAATTTGGGAGGGCGATGGATATGCTCGTTCACTGCCTTACTTGTGATGGAAATAGACATGTTGAATACATCAAAGTCTCAACTTAAATATCTGCAGTTCACTGGATCTCAATAAAACTGTAAAAGAAAATGCAGTTCCTATTTATCAGTAACAATTATTAACAGAAAATACAGGGGAACTCCCATTTGTGATAGCAATAAAATCCATAAAGTGTCTGGAATGACCACAACAAAAAGGTGAGAGTTTATGTTACTGAACACAGGTTCGTGTGCCAGATGCACAGTGAGGCCAAACAAACCTAAACTTTGGAGTTTGAAGTAGAGAAGGTTTTATTGCAGGGCCATGCAAGGAGACAGTTGGCTCATGTTCAAAAAAGCCCAAATTCCCCAAAGGGTCTCAGCAAAGCATTTTTGAAGGCAAGGTGAGGCAGGGGTGTGGTTGGTTGTTGCAGACTTCTTGGTGTCAGAATGCTCTGTTCTTGCAGTTGTCCCTGGGGGGTGGGGGGTGGTGAGGAGGGGGTATGATATTTCTCTAACCATCTAAAACAAGTATTCTCTGTTCTGCAACTTTTTATCTCTGTGTGAATGGACTCCTAAAGGTGGGAATCCTGAGACTGGGCTCTCCTGTATATTTCAGGCTATAGGCAACATTGTCTTACAAAAGGTGCAGAGCCAGCATGACTAAGCACAGGCAACTATTGCACAAGGAACAGATCTAATAACAAGTCAGATTTGTTCTTCCCTGTTACATTTATATAAAGAGAAGTCCAAAACTTGACTGAAGGTCAAAAAGAAGACTGGAATGAATGGAGATATATATATGCTATGTTCCTGGGTAGAAAGACTGCCCCAAAGGAGTCATTCTTCTTAAGCTGCCATGCAAATTTGTAACAATGTCAGTCAAAAGGGCTTCCATGGTAGCTCTGCTGGTGAAGAATCTGCCTGCAATGCAGGAGGCCTGGATTTGCTTCCCGGGTTAGGAAGGTCAATCAAAAGAACAGACTTGTTTTCTTGTGTGGAGGGTGGGGCTGGGGGTGGTAAGGGGAGAGGACTTGAGCAAATGTGGCAGCTGTGTGCACTACCAGCTCTCTTGTTTCCTGGGTTCGATGCTTTGATATCCAAGGCCTTGCTGGCCCAGGAGACTGCCTTTTGTAGGGTTAACCAGTTCCTAGAGCTTTCCCAGGAGTGTGTCTTTCAAATGCAAACCAACTAACCGCCTCCCCTTGGCCTGTCACCTCCACTATTGGGTTCTCACTTTTCAGGCCTCTATCTCCCTTCTATAATCACCCCAGGGCCAGGGCCAGGCACCAGACAACTGTCTGGGACGGCCGAAGTCCCAGAGCCTACTGAAATTATTCAAACTAGCCAATCAGAAACCTGCTTACTTGCCTCACCTGATCCCTGCACACACGCGCACACACATCCGCACACACCCCACCCCTGACCAAGAGATCACGGTAAAAGCTCTTGCCCTTAGTTTCCCCAATTCTTTCTGCTTTCCGACTGATGGCCAATGCTTTCCCCTATGTGGCCTCCCTTCGTCTTGGGCTCTCTGAATATCACAAAATATCTTAAAAATTTTTTTTAATTGGAGGATAATTACAATATTGTGATGGTCTCTGCCATGCATCAACATGAATCAGTCATGGGTATACATATGTGCCCTCCCTCGTAAGCCTCCCTCCTACCTCCCTCCCCATTCCACCCCTCCGGGCCGTCCCAGAACACCAGCTTTGGGTTCCTTGTGTCAGAAAGCAGGACTTCCCTCGTGGTAGAGAACCTGCCTGCAATGTGGGAGCGCTGGGTTCTCTCCCTGGGTCGGGAAGACAGCAAATTCCCACTGGCTGCTACTGAAAAGACCAGTAGCAGTTGTTTCCTGATCTTGGACTTAACAGTACCTAAACAATAACCAAATATAGCATAAAACTCTGTGGTGGGCAGAATTCTAAAGATGGCTCCCTCGAGATCCCTGCCCAGATTATTCAATCAGACACTAACTTAGCTACTGCTGTGAAAGGATTTTGCAGACACAAATAAAGTCCTGAGTTGGTTGGCCTTTAGACACAGACATTATTTGAGGGGCCTGATGCAATCAGGGAAGACCTTTAAAAACAGAGAGTTTTCTCTAGCAAGTGGCAGGAGAGGAAGTCGTGGGGAGACAGGCTCCCGCTGGCTTTGAGGAAGAAGCAGGAAGCTCTCACACTGCAAGATACTGTGGCGGGCACGTGCCAGCAAACCAGGAAAGAGACCCTAGCTTCAGATAAAAACTGCGGCTCCACTGACACTATAATCTCAGCCCCTGAGACCTGAGCAGAGGACTCAGGTTAGCTGTACCCTAGCCTCCTTATCCACACCAACAATAAATGTGTGTTGTTTTACAGCAGCTGAATTTGTGATGACTTGTTATGGCAGCAAAAAATGATGGTTAGGAGGATGCCTCCTACAGCCAGACTGGGTTCAAATATCCACTCTGGCACCTCCTAGCTATGAGAGCTTGACGAAATTACTTAGCCTAAGTTCCTTCATCTGGAAAGTAGGAGTAAGTATACAACCTGCCTCATAGTTTAGTTGAAAGTTAATTGTGTGAGTTAATGTATGGAAAGTGCTTAGAATACATCTGGTACAGAGTAAATACTCTGTAACTGTTAGTCATTTTTATGACTCTAGATTTAGATGGGAAAGTAATCAGTTGAAAATAACCAAAGTGAAAGTGAAAGTGTCAGTCGCTCAGTTATGTCCGACTCTTTGCGACCTCATGGACTGTAGCCTGACAGGCTCTTCGGTCCATGGAATTCTCCAGGGAAAAATACTGGAGTGGGTTGCCATTCCCTTCCCCAGGGGATCTTCCTGACTCAAGGATTGAACCCAGGTCTCCTGCATTGCAGGCAGACTCTTTACTGTCTGAGCCACCAGAGAAGATAACCAAGGAGAAGTATAAAAGAAGATGAATGAGAGGGTTGACTCCGTCAGATGTTTTTATTAGTAAAAAGCAAACTTATGAAGCTATGATAATTAAATAAATATGATAATGATTCAAGAGAATAGACTTGATAACCAAATACACACATGCACACACATGTATTCATTCATTTAAGAAGTATTTATCAAATGGATGCTATTCTATACAATGGGGATATGACAATAAAAGAAAACCCAAACATAACATAAAGTTCTTGTTCTTAGGGATTTTTAGTCTAATAGATGGAGCCAGACAATAAACAAGTATATAACATTGTGGTGGGGGATGAACATTACATAAAGAACCAGTTAGAATGAGGCCTGGGGATAGATGGACTGTTGTTCTAGATAGAATGGTGGGAGGCAGGAGGGCTTTTAATACATGAATAAGGAGTCATGCAAATCACAGGGGAGGTGTGTCCGGGTAGAAGGAGAAGGAACAAGGGCTGAAGCTGTGGCAGGCAGAGGTGACCTGTGCAAGGTTGATATGTTTGCAGCAGAACAAAGGAAGGAAGCCAGTGGCTAAAATGAGACTTGCCTGAGTTTTTAACCAGAGTTGCCAGATAAAATATAAGACACCATTTATATTTTAATTTCAGAGACACAATGAATAATTATTTTTTTTAGTGTAAGTGTGTCCCATGAAGTACTTGGGAAATACTTTTGCTACAAATTTATTTACCTGTCTTCAAAATTCAATTTTAACTGGGTGTCCTGAATTTTTGTTTGCTAAATTTGGCAACCTTATCTGAGGAAGATGGTTATGAAATAATATTACATTTAAAAATCACTGTTATAGACTGAACATTTGCATTCCTCACCCCAGTTCATATGTTAAAATCCTAACCTCTCAGTGTGAAGGATTTAGGAGGTGGGGCCTTTGGAAAGTGATTAGGTCATGAGGGTGGCGCTCTCATGAATGAGATTAGTGTCCTTATAAAAGAGACTTCAGAGAGTCCCCTTACCTCTTCTGCCATGTAAGGACACAGTGAGATGACCAGGAGGTGAGCTCTCACCAAACACCAAATCTGTGGCACCTTGAACTTGGACGTTCCAGCGTCCAAACTGTGAGAAATAAATGTTTGTTTTCTTAGGCACTCTTGTATTTTGTCGTATAAGCTTGAATAAACGAAGACAATCATGATACAAAATTAGGTTTGTCCAATTTGTTCAAATCAGTATTCTAAACACCTAGAAGAATGCCCTTGGTAGATACTGAATGATTGTTGAATTATCGAATTAATTCTACATGTGTTACTTTTAAATCAGGACATCTTCAATTCATCCACAGGGAGAAGTTCCTGTAGGTAAGTCCACAATCTATGGGGCTTGGAAGGGAGAGAGGAGAGAGTTTCCAGGAGGACCTCTGGGTGCTGAATGCCATGTCTGTACCAGCAGGAAGAGGCTGGGTGCTTATCTGAGGCTTCCATACCGTGGGTGCGGGTCCTGTGAGGTTTAGCTTGGATGGTGTTATTCTGAGACCATGAGGTGTGAGGGACCATAGAGACAGGACTGGATGACTGTGGACCCTGTGATATAAATAAGGGCCTCTAAAACTGGGTAGGTCTGGGGTTTGCAGGAGTCTGCTTCAGGCTGCAAGTGGCCTGCCTAGGGACCTACAGTGTCTTGAAGACTGTCTGAGTCACTTGCATCCCCCGCATGCCCCTGGGTTAAGTATTTAGGGGAAATGGGGCATTTTAATTCTTTCAAAAGCATCATAATGGATTCTGGATTAGTCCCTAAAAAGCATTTGCCTTGAATGGACTGACCCCCTCATGGCCTGCAATCTTATTATCGCCAGAGATTTGGAATGTAGTGTTAGCAAGCATAACACTTCAATAATGCATCCTCCTGTTGGCAACTACAGCTTCCAGAGTTCCAAACCTCAATGCCTGTGTCTGGCTCATGTTAGAAAACAAACAAAAGTTCCAGAAGCAACAGCGCGAGAGCGGGAGTGAAGCCCTCACTGATACCCTTTTCTGTGGCTTTGCGGGAGCAGAGCCCTGGACACTTACTGATCAGCCTGACAGTGTAGGTGGGCTTTGAGTTCTGTTTATGAGGTTGTCTTTTGCTCTAGGCTACTCCTCATTCATCCTCAAACCCCCAGGCCAGTTCACTGCCCAGCGCTTAGCGGACCGGGGCCACACAGGTTTGTCAATCTCAGCTGAACGCTGCAGGCAGTCCTACCAGCTGACAAGTGGAAACCACACCCAAGCACCTCTCCTTAGAAAACAAACTCCTCTGCCCCACAGAGCGAATGGCACCAGCATGGGGCGTCCTGAAGGCCCTGTCCCCAGCCTGGGTCTTTGGAGGTGAACCCAGGAGAAGCTCCAGGCAGTGACAGGGCCCCAGAGGCCCTGAGTGTCTAAGGCATCCTTCATGGCAAGAGGGTCTGGCTGGTGGCTCAGATGGAAGCGTCCCTTTTTTCCATATAGGGGTTGATTTCAGCATCCCAGAGACAAGCTTTTTCTACAAAGAAGAGGGACTGAAGTCAGCTTTAGGGTCTCTCAGTTCAGAGATCCTCATTTTGATCTAGCCCTTTCTGCTTTAGTGATGGGTTCCTGCCCAGGAGAACCACATGTGGGGGTGGTGGGGATTCAGACCTGGAGGGCTGGAGGAGGTCTGAATGGGAAAGCCATCAGCCACCACTTTCATCCGCCCGGGGCCACCCCTCACGGATGAATCTGGGTGCTGTCTCACGTATGTTCATTCAGCAGATGCTTATTAAGCACGCGTTCTCCAAGAACTCAGCTAGGCTCTGGGGCACAGAAAAGAAGTGAGGTTCTCCAGGGGCTCCCTTTGCTGACTGAGCCTGCCAGCTACTTGGCCTTCAGCTTGCATCCCAGCCCCTCCCTTCATTCACGAGGTGCTAATCACGCTCACCTCCAGCTGTCTCTCCAGAAAGTTTCGGTCTGTCTCAGGCCTTTTTTGTGTGCTGTGCTATCTAGGACTTCACAAGATGGATTTCTTCTCTTCATACTGCCCTAAGACACCTCATTACCTCCTTGGAGAGGTGCCCACAGACACACTTGTATGCCCTTAGTATTCTGCATTCACTTACTAGCATTTGTTCAGCACTGTGCAGCTTGCTCCCCTCCCTCTGAAAGTTAGTTCCATCAGAGCAGAGACCCTTTAGGCTCTACTTGCGGTTTCTACCTGAACGTGGAGCAGGACATGGCAAACGGCAGGTGGTGGGGAGGAACGCATTGGCTGGCTGGCCGTTCACTACCTCACTTGGCCTCTAGGGGCGCTCTGCTCAGCCAGAGGGATAAGCATTTTAATCCAGCCTTGCAATTGGGAGACCCGGGTTTGAACCCTGGGTCGGGAAGATCTGGAGAAGGTGACCCACTCCAGGATTCTTGCCTGGAGTATTCCATGGACAGAGGAGTCTGGTGGGCTGCCATCCATGGGGCTGCAAAGAGTAAGACACGACTGAGTGACTAATATTTTCACTTTGGCCCATACAGGCTGATGTGTTTGGAAAGAAAAATTACGAAGGAAAGACAGAAAGCTCAGTTCATTTCAAAAGCTGACTGGTTAATCAAATGTGTATCCTAAGGTGACCTAAAGCCTCATGGGCGTCTTGATTGCCACTGATACTGGTTGATCCTGCTTTCATTGGACATCAGGCAGCTGTGCCTCCTCACTGCCGGATTCAGAGGGACGTTCAGGCCTGCTGCCCAGCCTCCTCTCGGGATGAGTGTTCTCCATGCGCTTCCTGGCCCTGAGTTGCCACGTGTATCCCTCTGCAGCTGTCCTGGCCTCTGGGGCCGACGTGAGCGTTTGCTGTGGCACAGTCACTTTACAGAAAGGGCCTTGGGCTCTGGCCGCGCTGCACAGAACAGCAGGCGTCTCCACTGCATATTCCGCAGTAAAGCCTCTCACTTTGGTCCTTCTAGTCTCCCTCTAGATCACTAATTGATGATCACTAATTGCCTTACGGATGGTTTTCCTTCGTCTCACTGGACGCAGCCTGACTTCGTCCCTACCTCATCTAACCCAGGGCCTGCCCCAGCTGCACCTGGGGCCTCATGGCCTTGAAATGAAAGATGTCCACTCCCTATGTGGAATCTTGGGATGTTTGTTATAGAACTTCTGAGTTTTGTTGTTCTCAGTCTACAAAGTAGAAGTGATAAGACATGGCTCATAAAATTTTGTGAGGTCCAAAGAGATAATAAATGTACAGACATTGCAAAAAGTGGGGGAAAGGTAGAGATGATTATCCTTGTGACCATCACCAGGTCTTTAGCCCCATTACCTGCTGAGCTCCTGATTGGCTGGTAGGGGTTTCAGGACTCCCTGAAAAATGGGTGAATTTCTGCCCATTCTTAGGGAGAGGGCACTCCCAGGTGCCTCCCAGGCAGGCAGTGTGGTGAAAGGCAAGGACATTAGACTGGGAGTCAGGACTGGTATGAGCCTGGCTCTGGGTGACTGTAACCAAGTATCCCCCATGTGATCAAGCATTTCCTCTTCAGATCTGCTGTGTGGGGTTTTGCAGCCTGTGTTCTGAAAACTACAGGAAGCTGGAGAGCTGCTTTCTAGGGCTGAGGAGGGGGATGTCGAGCCTTGCAGAGTGAGTGAGGGCTGCAGACAGTGCTTGCCCTGACCTGTAGGTGGTTTTTTGGAGATGAGAGGATCATTTGGATTCATGAAACCAATTTTGAGTGATCTCTGAAGTTGAATCCCTATTGACAGTAAGATCTACATGAGTTTTCCAAGCTCCTGAGAAAGCAGAAGGGGTTCTTTGCTTTGGTTATATTTGAGACATGGAACAACAGACTGGTTCAAAGTTGGGAAAGGAGTGTGTCTAGGCTGTATATTATCACCCAGTTTATTTAACTTCAATGCAGAATACAGCATGTGAAATGCTGGGCTGGATGAACCACAAGTTGGAATCAAGATTGCCAGGAGAAATATCAATAACCTCAGATATGCAGATACCACTCTAATGGCAGAAAATGAAGAGGGTGAAAGAGGAGAGTGAGAAAGCTGATGTGAAACTCAACATTCAAAAAAAGAAGATGATGGCATTCTGTCCTATCACTTCATGGCAAATAGAAGGAGGGAAAGTGGAAACAGTGCCAGATTTTATTTTCTTGGGCTCCAAATCACGGCAGCCATGAATTAAAAGATGCTTGTTTCTTGGAAGGAAAGCAGTGGCAAACCTAGATGGCGTATTAAAAAGCAGAGACATGACTTCAGAGAAAGGTCCATATAGTCAAAGCTATGGTTTTTCTGTAGTCATGTATGGATGTGAGAGTTGGACTGTAAGGCTGAGCACTGAAGAACTGATTCTTTTAAACTGCAGTGCTGGAGAAGATTCTTGAGAGAGTCCTTTGAACTGGAAGGAGATCAAACCAATCAATCTTAAAGGAAATGAATCCTGAATATTCATTAGAAGGACTGATGCTGAAGTTGAAACTCTAATACTTTAGCCACCTGATGGGAAGAACTGATCATTAGAAAAGACCCTGATGCTGGGAAAGATTGAGGGCAGGAGGTGAAGGGGACGACAAAGGATGAGATGGTTGAATGGCATCACCGACTCAGTGGACATGAGTTTGAGCAAACTCTGGGAGATGGTGAAGGACAGGGAAGGCTGGTGTGCTGCAGTCCATGGGGTTACAAAGAGTCAGACATGTGCAACAACAAACGATCAAGTCAGTGGGTCCCACAGCCCTGGCACAGAGACACCTAAGGAATGTCCCTCAGGCATGAGAGAGAGGCTGGGCTGCTTTGCTGGGGATGGTCCAGGCAGCCCTATGCCTCTCCGCTGTCACAAGCCATGAGAACATGTCTCTGTCTGGGTCCTCAGGAAGCAGAGTGTGAACGAGAGGGTTTAACCTCATTTAACGCCAGGTGCTGCAGGGGCCCTGTTGGGGCACTTTGGGGAAAGCATCCAACCTCTGAGCCCCACTCCCTTCCTCCTCCTGTGAACCAGAGATAAGTATTGTGGTGTGATGATCTCTGCCTTGCCGGGATGCGGTGCAGTCAGTGAGACTGAAATAGTGACTTCCTCACTTGGAAGATGCGTGACTACTGACACAACTCCTGGAGGAAGGGCATCCACGTTATTTCAGGAGAAGGGGCCTGAAACTGACTGACTGAGTTATTATTTATTTCCATGCTTCACCTCAAGTTAGCAAGCGTTTAGTATCTTCTACTCTTGGTGATGCAAAAATGAATTGAACATAGCTTCTGCCCATAGAACTCACATGTAAGTCCCCACTCTCTCCCCTTGGATACTGCCACCACTCATATGAAAGACTCTGAGCCTGTCAGCTTTCTGCTTGCTCTCGAGTCTCCTGGAGGTGCCATGTGTTTTACTTCACTTAAGTCTCATAGTGACACCCGCAGCAGTTGATATTTAAGCATCGCTTTGCAGGTGTGGCACAGAGGTTCTGAGATGTTTCCAGTGAGGTGGGGCCCTCATGAATGTGAGAAAGGGGCAGCGCTCCTCCAGAGAACCTGGGCTTCATGGAGGATGTGACACCTGCCTGGATTTTCATGGACAAGCTGAAGGCCACTGCATGGACAAGATGGCAAGAGGATTGCAGGCAAAGGGGGAAAGTTCAGTCAAAAGCTTAGAGATGGGAATCAGCTGCCCGTGTAATGCAAAGAGCAGGCAGTTACAGCGGCAGTTTAGGAAAGTCAAGAAGACCCTGTGTACCAGGCTGAGGAACTGGGACTTCATCCTGGGGTGGTGCTGTGGGTATGTGTGCGTGCACATGTGTGTGGTGGTGTTTACACTGCACAGAATCGTTGCTAGGTTGTAGATCTGATCGCTGCTCTGATGAGAGGCAGATGATGTGGATGGAGATGGGGCTGGTGGTGGACAGACTAGTTGAGAGGTTCTCACAACTGCCCAGTATCTTAGCTGTTTACTGAATACTCTTCCTACTCCAGGCACAGTGCTGAGCGCTTGCAGAGAGTATCTCAGAAATCTTACAACAGCCCCTGAGATGGTACAGTGATTCTCCCCAGCATTACCTAAATGGAGACTGAAATTTTGAAAGGCTCAATAATTTGCCTGAGATCACACAGCTACCTGCATAAACTGGGACATGAACATAGCTCTCTCTGATCCGATTCCAAACTCTTGGCCAACATGACCTACTGTGAACCTACGTTTGGGCAGAGACAGTGGGATGGACAGTAGAGGAAAAGTGTAAGGAACATTCAGGAGGCAAAGCCATTGAATCTGACGAGTGGATGGATGTTGGGAATGAGTGAGAGGGAGTCTCCTCTGGCCCAGATGACTCTGGAGTCTGAAGAATAAAAAGAATTTATGGAAACAGTGTTGCCTTTTTGACCCCAGATTCAGTTGGCGCAGGTGTAGTTGGACCTGACTCTGCTCCCCAACACATGAGCTGCCTCTTCTTGTTTTGTTTATAAACTGATCAGCAATCCATCTACACAGTCCTCCCACTGATAAGAAACCTGTTGACCAAGATGAGCACCCTGCCTGAGGACTCCAGGGCCTCCTCACCAGATTGGTTATGAACCAGATAATCGAATCTCTTTGGTATGGTCAACCCATGCATCACTAAGCCCCTGACTGCATTACCGTCCAAGCCACATTTCTCCACTTGGGACCTTGACCCCTAAGGCACTGCACTTTGGCTATTCATTTATCAGCTCTATCAGAAAAGGAAATAAAGTATGTCAGGTGTGATGAGTTCCTGATGGACCCACATTGGGGATCACAGCATTTCTGCCTGAGGGTTCAAAAGCCACCTATTTAATAAGCAGTTCTGGAATTGCACCTGGAAGACACCCCAAGTGTGCTGTCTATCCCTTTGAGAAAATCAAGGCATTTGTTAGTCTTTCAACACTTTTCAGCCGCATCCAGCAAATTCTAACTTAGCACTTGCTATGTCCCAGGTATGCCTTTTGTTTCCTTTTCCATTCTATGGGATTCTCTGAGGATTCACAGCAGCACGTCAGCACTCTGCATGTTATCCTCAGATGATGGCATGTAACTCTTCTGGGGCAAGAAGATTGACCTCATTTTAACAATCGATGTGGGACTGGATGCATCAGTTCTCCTCTAGTGTCCATTCCAGATGTGCTAATCTGAGGACCACTGTCCTTGACAGGAAGATGGAAGCTGAAGAGTGATGCTTGGGGTTAATTTTAAACCATTAATCATAGAAGGACAGGAGGACACTGATAACTAGTACTTTTTGAGAGCTTTCCCCTATGCTAGGGTTTAAAAAAATTTTTTTAAATATATCATTCTATGTAATCCTCACAACAAACCCACAGTGTCAGAACTATTATTTCCGTCTTACGGTTAGGAAACTGAAGTTCTGAGAGGTTAGGAAAGTCGCCCAAGGTCATCCAGCCAGTACTTAAGAGAAGGATGTAGCCCTTCCCTGCTCTTATTGCTCTGACTGTATCCAGGGAAGCCTTTATGTGGTGGATTCCTCAGCTGCTTTTGGCTTCAGCCTTGCTGGCATGATACTCAAAACTCTTTATCACTCCTTTGTATTCATCCTGTGCAACCACGTTTCTCCCATGTTAGAGTCATTTGCAATTGTACTGTCAGAATTTCGTTTTTGAAAGTCATCCCTCCAGAGCTGTCTTTCTCAAGAGTGTAAGGTCATGAGATCAGCCGATCTTGTACTCCGAAAGTTTTGCAATCTGCCTTCATAAAGACTAAAGTACATGTCAGACCATGCCCAGCTTTATTCTCTGTGAATAGCATGACCTTTGAGATGACCCGGATACTGTTCCTCAGGATTTCTCTCCCTGTTCCTTCTCCAAGCCTTTCACCCTTGTTGCAGCAGAATTAAGTGCAAAATAGATGTCTTGCCCTGTCCCCAACCTCTGCTTTGTGAGATATTAAATTGCCAAGGCAGAATAAGAAGGTATTGAATGTTCCCTGTTTTTACCTGTGGTGATAGTTCCTGTAATGAAACGTAGTTGTAAATAGAATTGATTAGGTAACTCAGACTGGGAAATGATATTTCTGTGGGGTTTTTCAAAATAGAAATTTGATTTGTCTGTATGTCAGCTTATAGCAATTTACTTGAGTTTCTATCTGTACTTACGTAATATGAACACATGACTTTAAGAAGAGCTATATTGGAGTGCATGTTCTATTTTAGGGAAAACAACATTAAGTGACTTTCTATGAAGTAGACAGTATAGAGGAGTGGTTAAGAGCATTAATTTTTGGAGACAAACAGATTTCAGTGTTTTCTCAGCACTTCATTAGCTCTGAGACTCAGTGGATTCCTAATATTTTTAATCTTTAATTGTCTTATCTGTAAAGTGATGATGAAACAGGGTCTCTATCAATCTCTCAAGGGTGTGTGAAGGTTAAAGGAGATAATGTACATAAATGCTTAGCACAATGCTGACACAATAAACTATACAATTCACTTAGGATATCATTATTATGCATACCCACACCGGTTCTAATGGGACTTTGTTTTGGTTTGTGTTAGTGGGTGTGAATCTTAATGTGAACCTCTGAGTATATGCTTCTGGAATATTTTAGTCCTATTACTACTAATTAACATTTACAGACACGTTATAGTGTGCCCTAGAGACAGGGAGACCTTAAGAGTGAGGAGACTAGGATCTGAAGTCCTTTTACATATATAGTATATTCCTTTTGATCGCCTCACTCTCCAAGGGACTCTCAAGAGTTTTCTCCAGCACCACAGTTCAAAAGCATCAATTCTTTGGCACTCAGCCTTTATGATTCAACTCTCACATCCATACATGACTGCTAGAAAAACCACAACTTTGACTTATATGGACCGTTTTTGGCAAAGTGATGTCTCTGCTTTTTAATACGCTGTCTAGGTGTTTCATAACTTTTTTCTAGGAGCAAGCGTCTTTCACTTTCGTGGCTGCAGTCACTGTGCAGCAATTCTGGAGCCCAAGAAAATAAAACTGGAATCCGTCTGAGCCCAGAGTCAGAAGACCCGGGGAGCATTTAGTTGGAGAGGAGAGTTGGTCTCTGAAATGCAGGGACCAGAACTTCAAAGAGCCTCAGCAGGGAGGGAAGTTGAGATGTGTGTGTTTTCTGCAAAGGGCAGAAGGAAACATCCATAGCTAAAGGCGGTGTTGGATTCTACTAGAGGCTGGTGGAGCTCTGACAGCCAAGGTGGCTGTGGGGTGGGACGCCTTCGCCAGGGGCAGTGCTCACACTGGGGCCGGCCAGCTGTCCTCATTCAGCCTCTTTCCCCAGACAAGAGGCCAGACATAGGCTCTCCTGCCTGTACTTGTGAGAAAGAGTGCAGACTGCATGTGTGTGCTTCCCCAGCTGAAACTCCAACTTTGATTTCCAGGCAGCACAACACTTGTTTTCAGAGGAAAAAAAAAAAAAAAAACACCCAGCCAGCTCAGAGGTGACGAGGGTGACAGGGCTACAATTATCACCTGCTCCTCAGCACCTAGCGTATTGTGAGAAAGGCGCTGACAGCTCTGAACTCTCTTTGTGTGGGGAGCTGAAGCCCCCAACCTCTGCTTAGAACATTTGACACAGACAGACAGCTGTGGGACCGGCGTGGGGGTGCGTGGGGGTGGTGGGGGCGGTCACCGCCTCCCCTTCTCTTAATGAGGTGGGAGAGGGCTGAACAGTCCTCCACGTGATTCCATTTTTGGACGTATTTTGTTTTTTTTTAATATAATACTCAACTAGCCTTTGCTTAAGAGTTTCCTCTGGGTGCTGGACTTTATGGAAAAAAAAAAAAAAAAAGGAAGAAAACCATTGGGTATTGATTTGAAAGCTCACTGGTAAAGAATCCACTTGCCAAGGCAGGAGATGCAAGAGATGCAGGTTTGATCTCTGGATAAGGAAGATCTTCTGGAAAAGGGAATGGCTGCCCACTCCAGTATTCTTGCCTGGAGAATCCCATGGATAGAGGAGCCTGGCGGGCTACAGTCCATGGGGTCACAATGAGTGGGACATGACTGAGCAGCTGAGCGTGAGCAGGAGCCCGACCTTTATCAGGGGGCAGGGTGGAGGATGGACCTGCAGAGGGCGCCAGAGGGATTCGGTGTTAAGAGAAGTCCTTCCTGCCACAAGACCCTGGTAAAAAACTGATGATGCTTCTTATTTAACACGTGACCTTGCGTAACTTATTTAACTTCTTAGCGCCTCAGCTTTCTTATCTGTAAAACGGAGGTAGGTATATCTACCCTGTGTATGAAAGTCACTCAATCGTGTTCAACTCTTTGAGATCCCATGGACTGTAGCCCACCAGGCTCCTCTGTCCTTGGGATTTTCCAGGCAAGAATACTGGAGTGGATTGCCATTTCCTTCTCCAGGAGATCTTCCTGATCCAGAGATCAAACCCGCATCTCTCCTGCACTGGCAAGTCTTTACTACCAGTGCTGCCTGATCATCTGAATACTTGTTAGAAATGTAAAATATTAGCCCTCTCCTCTCCCCAGAGCTGCTGAATTAGAGACTGCATTTTAACAAGATCCCCAGGTGATATGAACATACATTAAAGTCTGAGAATCATGCAATTAGTCCACATATGGGCTCTCATCTCTGCCCAATTACTTTATGGTAAGGACAACTCGAAGTATTACTTGTAGCTACTCAGCACCAGGGGTATAGGCATGATCTAATCGTATCTTCTCTCCAAGGCATCATGTTGCCCATACATGAAGGAGCAAATTGAGGATTGAAGAGGTCTGAAACTAGCTCACCATTCCGGAGCTAGTAAGAAGGCTGAGTGCCAGTGAGACTTGGAGAGAGAGGGAATTCCAGGCAGAGAAACAGCCCATAGAGAGGCATGGAGATGGGAGAAATCATCACTGTCATCACTGTTAAGAAATCCTATGTGCATAGCACTGGGCTGGATGCTCATTCATTTCTTCATCTGTTCACTCCATAGCTACTTACCGAGTATCCATTCTGTGCCATGCTCTGTGCTGGGCAAGGCAGTTACACTGTGAAATAACACAGACATAGTCTCCACTCTTATGGAGCTCTCTTTCTGCTGGGGAAATAGTGATTCACCAAAAAGGATTTAATTGAAAGCCATTGGATTAATTGAAATAAGAGCCATAAAGCACCAGCTTTATGCTTAACTAGCTTCGTTTTTGAGGAGGAGATATTTTGTACAATCTTTCAAATGAAAGGCATTGCTTCCTTTAGGGCTCTCAGATTTTTCAGAACTCCCAAGAGCTGCTATCTTCTCTCTGATTGATAGTTTATCTCCTTTTGTTCATAAGTCAAAATCATAGGTTGTACACAGTGCCTGGCACAAGGGATTCTGGACAAAGGGAGCAGGAACTGGCGCTGACCCTGCTGGAGAAGGGGAACAGAGTGCAGAATTCTCCTTGGGTGGTGCATGGAGGACTCCTCATGCTGAACATGACTGTTTTTTCAAACAGCAAAAGTCCTGGAAGCCTGGAGTTCCATGTGTTTTTTTGCTGCCAAGTGTGCTTGTGGAGAAGCTCCAGACAAAGGCAGCATCAAGGCTTGGCCTGACCTTCCTTTCTTCTCCCCAACACAGGCCGCTCACACTCACAGCTGTGGCCCTTTCCTGGGTGTTTCTGTCTTATGGTTGTGCTTTGATTTGGGGGTTCTCTCATTTTCTCACTTGGGTTTGCTGCTCTGGTCCCAACAAATGACCTTGGCACATAGAGCAGCTGCAAGACCAGCCAGGGTTGCCAGAGAGACGGTATTGCTACACTAGGAGTCAGGAACATGGGAATTTCCAGGTGGGCCTGTTTCAGTTGTCTGTTGCTACAGAACAAATCACCCCAAAGCTATCATAACCAATAATGGCTGAAAGGAACAATGACATTATTTCTTGCAGTTCTGTAGGAAGACTGGGTTCAGCTGGGATATTCTCTACTCTACAAGGCGTAGCTGAGATCACTCATGAGGCTGCATTCAGCTGGGACGTGGATAGGGGCTGGAATGCCCTAGATGACCTACCGTCCCTCATCCTCGTGGCCTCTTACTGTTCAGTAATTCACTTCCAAGCTTCTCTACAACGTGGCAGTTGGCTTCCAAGAGGGAGCCTTCCAAGAAGACAAGCTCCCAGTGTCTAACCTGGAGGACTAACCTGCCCTCTATCTGCATCATGTTTGCGGATGCCTCACTAGTCAAAGCAAGTCACACGGCAAAGTCCAGAGTGACTGTGGGAAGAAGAGATCTGTGACTTGGAGGAGTGCTGGAGACGGGGACCAGGGTGTGAACCTGAAAGGGTTAGTCGCTCAGTCATGTCCCCTTCTTTGTGACCCCATGGACTGTGGCCCGCCAAGCTCCCCTGTCCATGGGATTCTCCAGGCAAGAATACTGGAGTGGGTTGCCATTTCCTTTGGCAGGAGATCTTCCTGACCCAGGGAGAGCCTGGGTCTCCTGCACTGCAGGCAGATCCTTTACTGTCTGAATCCCAAGGAAGCCCCAAGGCAAGGGTGTAGCTATTCAGAGATGTGGTGTAACAGGACCACTAATGCAGCAATCTACCATGCGGCCTGTGGAACTGCAGCTGTGACCATAAATGCTTAGGAAAGTAATTCAGGGTTTGATCGATAAGTCTTGAAAGTGTAAAAGCAGTCCTTGGAGGTGCACATGGCTTCAACATATTTCAGTCGATCAGTGTTCAGTAAGTAATAAACCGCTCAAAGAAGTACCAGGCACTGTGCCGCCTCCTGGCCATACCAAGATGACCAAGACACGGTCCCTACTTTCAGGGAGCTCACATATCATTGTTTACGGACAGATAAGGGTCCTGTATGCATGATCTGTACTGAGACCGAGTTTTGCCTTGGATCCCATAGAGTCAAAGAGGAGAGGACTTTACATCAGACTGAGAGAGATGGCTTTCCTAGGGAAGGAATAACTAGAGCTGCATTTCAGGACAACAGTGGGAGCTGGCCCTGTGCGTTTACAGTTGGGCATTCTGAACACAGGAGATAGTGCATATGAAGGTCCAGGGATGAGAGATGCCTTGAAACCACCAGAAAGTTGGATATAGCTCCTTATTCCCCATATCTAGAAGGAAGAAATGGTGTGCGAGATGATCCCAGAAGGCATGTAAGTTCTTGTATTTTTCATGCCCCAAGCCTTTGAAACCAAGGGAGAGCATTAGAAAGACATCTTCTTTGTGCATAATATCATTTAAATGGTTTACTATAATAAACACATTTATTGTGTAGAATATAATATAAATGGTAAATCATTATTCTGGTCACCACCCACTGAATGAGGAGGTTGATGCCAAAATGTAGCTATGATTTGATGGCAGTCTGAACTGAGTCAGAGCCTGATGGAAGGAGGAAGAAGGGAGATGCAGAGAGCCACTTAAGGAGTCATAAATGTGAGATTTGGTGCAGTGAGGGCTGAAGACAAGGAGCTGTAAATAATACCATCTCCTGAAAGTGCTTCCACCCACCCCCCAATTCATTCATCTATCTCCAGAGGGTGCAGAAAGTCTAGCACTGACGAAGGGAATTGCTTTGTAGGCTGGGTGTCTGAAAGGACATGACTCTGAAAGCAGGAACCGCTCAGAAGGGACAGAGCTGATCTATATTAATACACTGTCCACCTTGCGGGCAACCCACAAGTAGGCATGCAGATGTGTATCGGAGGGAGGAACATCTGGGGCTTCTGCATATCCTTACTCGAACTACCTGGTTTCAGTCCTGGCTTGAGTGCTGGGTATTTTCCAGTTCTGTGATTTTTAGATAAGTTACCTAAACTCTGTGCCTTAGTTTCCTCACCTATGGAAAGTAGGCTACTATATAGGGTTATTGCAAGAATCAAATGGAACCATGCTTGTAAAATCTTAGAAGCATGCTGGGAAGTAGAAAGCAATTGATAAATGGAAGCTAAAATAATTATTAAAGCAGTTTTTTCAGCTTCAGCACATTCTGGACACTGCAGCCAGAGACCCTGCTGCCCAGCCCTGCCCACCAGTGAGGCAGTACCAGCTCTAGGAGTACTGTGGCTTTGATTCCACTCATCAGCGGTCTGATACTGACTCTGAGACACCTGGTTCCCGTATTCAGAGACCCCAGGATCTGGCTCTACCCACCAGTGGCCAGCACTAGCCCTAGGACCTGGCTTCACCCACCAGCAGGTGGGCATTAACCCCAGGGCCACCACAGCACCACACCCTGACTTTTCAGGACCCAACCAATACACTAGCAGGCTGGCACAAGCCCCAGGACTCCTGGGTCCTAAACCTACCACCAGCCCAGATTAACAACAACTTTAAAGTGTGCTGAACCCCTCAGCCAGCCACCCCAGGGTTCAGCCCCACCCACCTTTAGACCAGTACTAGCTTTGGGACACCCCAGAAGCTGCAGCAAGCTGTGTCAGGAACTGGCCCAATCCACCAGCAGGCTGACACTGGCTTTGGAAACTTTGGATCACAGCCACCCGCCCCAGAACCTGGCTCTGCCCATCTGTGAGCTAGAACTAGTCCTGGGACCACTTGGGATTCCACAGCCAGCTGCCTTGTGAACTGACCCTTTCAACCAGTGGTTGCAGCCTCTGCCCAAGGCAGGGCCTCACATCTAGCCAGACTGCCCACAGTAGTCAGACCACCAAAGCAGACAACCACACAACCCACATAGGGAGCACCTGTAGAGCTATAGCTCCAGTGACAAGAGGGAAGTTTGCTGGGATGCAAAGGATGTCTCCTACAATAGGCCACTTCTCCAAGATCAGGAAATGTAACCAACCTACCAAATACACAGAAATAAAAACTGCAAATTAGGTGATAGAAGAACATGTTCCAAATGAAGGAATAAGATGAAGAACTGAGTGAAAGTGGAGACAGACAATCTACCTGATAAAGAGTTCAAGGTAATGATCATAAAGATGATCAAAGACCTCAAGAAAGAACTGATGAGCAGAGTGAGAAATGAGTTTTTAAGGAGTTAGAAAACATAAAGAAGACCAAACATAGATGAAGAATACAATAAATGAAATGAAAAAATACACTATAAGGAATCAACAGCAGATTAGATGACACAGAGGAATAAATCAGCCAGCTGAAGATAGAGTAGTGGAAATCACTGAAGCTAAATAGAAAAAAAAAAGAATAAGAAGTAAGGACAGACCTCTGAGACATCAAGTATACTAATGTTCACATTATAGGAATCTCAGGAGCAGAAGGGAGAAAAGGGGGCAGAAAACATATTTGAAGACAAAGAGCTGAAAACATCCCTAAACTGAAAAAAGAGACAGATATCCAGGTATAGGAAGCATAAAAGAGTTCCAAACAGGATCAATCCAAAAAGGACCACACCAAGACACATTGTAATTAAAACAGTAAAAATTAAAGATAAAGACAGAATATTGAAAATAGCAAAGGAAAAGCAACATTTCATACAAGGGAACTCCCATAAGGCTATCAGCTGACTTTTCAGTGAAAACTTTGCAGGACAAATGGGAATGGTGTGATACATTTAAAGTGATGAAAGGGAAAAACCTAGAGCTGAGAAAAAAAAACCAAACAAAAAACAATCTTGAGTCAAATGTAAACAAAAGCACAATGATCCATAATCTGTATGACACAGCAAAAGCAGTTCTGAGAGGGAAGTTTATAATGATACAAACCTACCTCAGGAAAGAAGAAAAAATATCAAATGAACAACATAACCTTACACCTGAAGGAAATTGAGAGAGAACAAACAAAATCCAAAGTTAATAGAAGGAAAGAAGTCATAAATATTAGAGCAGAAATAAATGATACAGAGATCAAAATACAGTAGAAAAGATCAAGGAAACTAACAGGTTCTTTGAAAAGATAAACAAGTGATAAAATTTCAGCAACCTTCAGGCTCATCAAGGTAAAAACAGAGGGGGCCCAAATCAATAAAATCAGAAATGAAAACAGAGAAGTTACAACAGGCACCACAGAAATACAAAGGGTCATAAAAGGTTACTATAAACAACTATACACCAATAAAACGGACAGCCTAGAAGAAACAAACTTCTAGATATGTACAATATCCCATGACCGAACCAGAAAGAAATAGAGAATATGACTATCCCAAATACTGGTAATGAAATTTAATCATTAATTAAGAAAAACTCCCCCCAAATAAAGGTCTAAGATTAGATGACTTTACAGGTGAATTCTACCAAACATTTGGAAAAGAGTTAACTATCCTTCACAAACTATTTCACAAAATTTAAGAGGAAGGAATGCCTTTGAACTCATTCTATGGGGCCAATCTCATCCTGATACCAAAACCAGACAAAGTTATCACAAGAAAGTAAAGTTCAGGCCAATATCACCAATGAACATAGATGCAAAAATCCTCAATAAAATATTGGCAAGCCAAATTAAATAATATATTAATAGGATCATATATTATGACCAAGTGGGATTTATCTTAGGGATGCAAAGATGGCTCCGTATCCACAAATCAATATGATATACCACATTATGAACTGAAGAATAAAAATCATATGATCATTACAATAGATGTAGATAAAGCTTTTGATTTTCATTTATGGTAAAAACTCTCTACAAAATCAGTATAGAGGGAGCATACTTCAATATAATAAAGGTCATATGTGACACACCCTATTAAAATAATGGCATTTTTCACAGAACTAGAACAAATAATTCTAAAATTTGTATGAAAACACAAGAGACTCCAAATAGCCAAAACAGTTTTGAGAAAGAACAGACCAGGAGTTGTTATGATCCTGGACTTCAGATAATACTACAAAGCTACAGCCATCAAAACGGTATGGAACCTGCCACAAATAAAGACACCTAGATTACTGGAACAGAAAAGATGGCTCAGAAATAAACCTACACACTTATGGTCAATTAATCTATGCAAAGTGAGCAAAATTCACAATGGAGAAAAGATAGTCTCTTCAGTTAAGTGGTGGTGGGAAAACTGGACAGCTGCATGTAAAATAAAGAAACTAGAACATTTGGTCATACCATATGCAAAAAGACTGCATTAAAGACCTAAACATAATACTGGAAACCATAAAACTCCTAGAAGAAAACATAAGGGGAATGCTCCTTGGCATACAACGTAGCAATAATTTTTGGGGATTTGTCTCCTAAGGCAAAGGGAACAAAAGCAAAAATAAACAAGGGAACCTAATTAAACTTAAAAGCTTTTGACTAGCAAAGGAAACTATTGACAAAACCAAAATACAACCTACTGAATAGAAAAAAGTATTTGCAAATGATGTGAACAATAAGGGGTTAATATGCAAAACATATAAAGAGCTCATACAACTGAATATTAAAAAACTAAACAATCTAATTAAAAGTGGGCTGAAGACCCTTATAGACATTTTTCTAAAGAAGATATATAGATGGCCAACAGGAAAATGAAGAAATGCTCAGCTAATCATCAATCATTGCTAATCACAATGTAAATCAAAATTAGAATGAGATACCCTACACCTGTCAGGATGGCTATTATTAAAAGATCTACAAATAACAAGTTGTGGAGAAAAGAGAATTCTAGTGCACTCTTGGTGGGAATGTAAATTTTTGCAGCCTCTGTGGAAAAAAAAAAACAACAGCATGAAGCTTCCTCAAAAAATTGAAAGTAGAACTAGCATATTATCCAGCCATTCCACTTCTGGGTAAAAATCTGAAGACAGTGGAAACACTAGTTTGAAAAGAAACACTCCCAGTGTTCATTGCAGCATTATTTACAACAGCCAAGCTATGAAAGCAATCTAAGTGTCCATCAACAGATAAATGGATAAAGAAGATGTGGTAAATGTCAGAAAGTGAAGAAGAACTAAAGAGCCTCTTAATGAAAGTGAAAAAGGAGAGTGAAAAAGCTGGCTTAAAACTCAACATTCAAAAATGAAAATCAGGGCATTCAATTCTGTCACTTCATGGCAAATGAAAGGGAAAATGAACGTAGCTCTGTCATGTCCAACTCTGCAACCCCATGGACTATACAGTCCATGGAATTCTCCAGGTCAGAATACTGGAGTGGGTAGCCTTTCTCTTCTTCAGGGTATCTTCCCAACCCAGGGATCAAACCCAGGTCTCCCGCATTGCAGGAAGCTTCTTTACCAACTGAGCTATGAGGTAAGCCTTCATGGCAAATAGATGGGGAAAATGTGAAAACAGTGTCAAATTTCATTTTCTTGGGTTTTGGAACAGCTATGAAATTAAAAGACGCTTGCTCCTTGGGAGAATAACTATGCCAAACCTAGACAGAGTATTAAAAAGCAGAGATATCACTTTGCCGACAAAGATCCATATAGTTAAAGCTATGGTTGTTCCAGTAGTCAAGTATGAAGGTGGTGGTGGTGTTCAGTCGCTCAGTCATGTCCAACTCTTTCTGATCCCATTTTCTGCAGCATGCCAAGCTCCTCTGTCCATGGCATTTTCCAGGCAAGAATACTAGAGTGGGTTGCCATTTCCTTCTCCAGAGGATCTTCCTGACCCAGGGATCGAATCCGTGTCTCCTGCTTTGGCAGGTGGATTCTTTACCACCGAACCACCAGGGAAGCCCTACGTTCATGGGAGATCTTCAGGATAATTCAGAATTCAAAAAGTACAAGATTATATGCAAGTGGAAACTTACCACTGTCCCCTAGACATTCAGGTCTTCTCCCTGATAGTGACAAATGTTACTAGCTTCTTAGGCATTCTTTTAAGATAGAGCTTAAAGGTTATACATGTCTTATATATATATATATATTTATTTATTTATTATATATAAATATACAAAAATTTGTATGTTATATATATTTATTTATATATTTTTATATATTATATATTTATATGTTTATATAAATTTTATATACATATATTTTCCCCTTTTTCCTCTTTCTTTTTACAACATAAGTGGCAGTATACTTTATGACATTCTATTGCAACCCCTTGCACTTTGGACCACAATTTCTCATAAGTACTTTCTTTAACTAGTGAACTACTGTCTAACCTTTTGCAGTTACAGTGGTGATGGGAAGAACAAATGACTTTATTTCACTCATGCTGGAATCTGGCCAAGTAAACATTTTTGGAAGTAGAATTTCTGGATCAAGAGTGTTCATGCATTTTTAATTTCACTAGATATTGCTAAATTACATAGATGTTATACCAATTTACACCTCCATCAACAATGTATGAGCACAAAGAGTGTATTGGGATATATTTTATCGTGCATTGTTGGAGGGAGTGTAAATTGGTATCACCTCTATGGAGAGTAATTTAGCAATATCTAGCATTTTGATAATTGCCAATTTAATAGGTGACAAATGATATCTCAGCATAATTTTATTTTGTAGATCTCATCGTCTGTGGAGTTAATTATTTTTTCCCTATGCTTAAAACCCATTTGCATTTTCTATTCAATAAACTGTTCCAAATGTTTCATGCCTTTTTTTTATTGTTATGTTAGATTCTTTTTCTTATTGATTTGTGAACTCTTTATATGTTAAAGAAATTTTGATATGACTTGCAGATATTTTCTGTTTTTGGTTTGTCTTTTAATCTTACATATGGTTGCTTTTGCTATGCAGGTCTTTAAACACGTTTAAGTTGACAATCTTTTTGTTGTTTCTTTTGTGGCCTTTGAGGTTTGGATCATATTTAGGTCATTTATTCTCCAAGGTGATAAAAAAAAGTGTTCTCCCATGTTTTATTCTGATGTTACTATGATATCAGTTTTGTGTTTGAAACTGTTATTCAACATTTGGAATTTCTTCCTGTGGAGGTGTTGTATGAATAAAAATAATTTCTTTTGGGGGCTTTCTTCCTATTTTCCCAGAATTAATTTTTTTTAGAGAATCCATTTATCCCTTCTGATTTCATATGGTTTCTTTATAATGTACTAATTTCACAGGTTATTTGGATTTATTTCTGTTTTTTTTCTTCTTCTGTGCTAATGATCTGCCAGTCTATTCATATGCCATATCACAATGTTTTAACTTTTGTAGCATTATAATATACTTGAGTATATTTTTATACTTGAATATCCTTAAATGTATAGTTTACATTAATTATATTCATAGATAGAGGAGAATTTATATCTTTGTAATGTTAAGTGTCATCAAGACCATTGTATGCCTTTTCATTTGTTCAAATCTTCTTTTGTATTCTTAGTTTTCTTCACATCAATCTTGCACATTTACCATTAATTTTCATTGCTTAGTATTTCATCTTTATTTGTATGTGTATTTTTTGCTGTTGCAAATGGAATCTGTCTTCTATTATGCCTTCAAATTGTCATTTGTTGTTTGCTTATGTGAAACTCTTAAGTTCTATATACTAATTCTGCATCTAGCCAGTGCACTGAAATCTCTCACTGCTTGTAATAGTTTGAGGGCAGGAGGAGAAGGAGATGACAGAGGATAAGATTGTTGGATGGCATCACCGACTCAATGGACATGGGTTTGGGTGGACTCTGGGAGTTGGTGATGGACAGGAAGGGCTGGCGTTCATGGGGTTGCAAAGAGACTGAGTGACTGAACTGAACTGTAATAGTTTATTTGGTGTTTTTTCCTCCTTGTTGTATTTTTGGGTTTCCCAAATGAAAATACTGAAAAAATTTCCTCCTCCTTTTCAATATTTATAACTCCAGTTTCTTTCTGTGTCTAACTGCATTGGCTAGTACTCTAGCACAGCTTACTACCAGTGATAGTGAACATTTTTTTCTGAATTCCTACCATTACTGAAAATGCTTCTGATGTTTCCTCTTTAAACTCTGGGGTTCAGAGAGATATATCTTATCATGTTGAGAGAGTTGTCATTAAAACCTCTTAATTAAGAGAGTCTAATGAATGAATGTGACTATGGTATGATTCAATTTATATGAAAATTCCTAAAGAGACAAAAAAGTAATACATGGTTAAAAAAAAAAAGTGAGGACAAAGTTTCCCCTGGAGGAGAGATTACTGACTGAGAAGGCGGATTGAGGGTGTTCTCTGGAGGACTGGAAATATCCCGTATTAGGATCAGGATGATGACTGAAAAGTGAGTGTTGGTTGCTCAGTCATGTTTGACTCTCTGTGACATTATGGACTGTAGCCCGCCAGGTTCTTCTGTCCATGGAATTCTCCAGGCAAGGATACTGGAGTGGGGTGCCATTTCCTACTCCTACTTCCTGACCCAGGGATGGAACCTGTGTCTCCTATGTCTCCTGCATTGACTGGCAGTTCTTGACCACTAGCGCCACCTGGGAAGCCCCCACATATACAATAAAGAGCACAATTCACTAAGTATACAACTCAATAATGGTTTGCGTGCACACACACACACACATAAAATCATCATCCAGTATTCTTGATTGGAAAATCTCGTGGGCAGAGGAGCCTGGCTGACTATTGGCCATGGGGCTGCAAAGAGTGGGACACCACTGAGCATCTGAGCACTACTAAATATAAAGTGAAAAGAGTGATTATTGTATTCTATCATATGCCTTTTTAGCATCTGTGCAGATAATCATATCATTTTTCTTTTTCTATCTGTTAATTCAGTAAATGTGTTAATGAATTTCTTTTTTTTTTTTTTTTTTTGAAATGAATTTCTTAATATTGACTCTTCCTTGCATTACTGGGAAAAAATCTCACCAGTATTAGTGTGTCACTTTATTTAGAATTTTTGCTAATAATGTTTATTTATTTTTTATTTTTATGCAGTATACATTTTATTACTTTGTACTAATACATTCATATTACAAAGGCAACTTAATGGAAGAATGTTTCTTTTGATATTTGAATAATCCAAAAGAACACAAACAGAACTGCATATTAAAAAACTCATTTCGATAACA
Source organism: Muntiacus reevesi (assembly GCF_963930625.1). Lineage (NCBI taxonomy): Eukaryota > Metazoa > Chordata > Mammalia > Artiodactyla > Cervidae > Muntiacus > Muntiacus reevesi. The sequence continues at coordinate 67,545,898 of NC_089257.1, forward strand.
AAAGACAAGTTCAACAACAACAACAAAAATTCTTCCTCTCTTACAGGTAGACATCGAAGTCGATCTAATTTGGTTTTCTTTTTAACAGCCTCCAAAGACAAAAGCAACTTAAAATCTAATTAAAATGAATAAAAAATTTGTTTATTAAACTACTGGTCTCTGGCATGATTTTCTGTTTTCTGTTGTTTTGATGGAGGTTCTTCTTCATCTCTTTCTTCTCATGCTCTTTTTACTGCTCCAGATGCACCATTTTCATCACATTCATCATCACTATCAAATTTAGTTTTCTTGCCCTGAAACTGTACTTTTCCTTTAGCAGACCCAGCCTGGGTAGCTGTATTTCCCTTTCCTTTTCCTTTAAATCTGCGACCTTTTGACTTCCATTTGTTTAGAGATTCTTGTTGATCTTCTATTATTTTTTTCAGTGCTTCTTTTTCCACATCTCCTTCTAATACTTCCCAGGTGACTTCTTTGTTCCTTAGTTGTAGATTACCATTATTGGCCTCTTTTGCTTTATCTGTGCTTCCTTAGCTTTTTCTTTAAATAGAATTATTTCCTCTTTGGCTCCTCTAACAAAGTGTATCCATTTTTTTTTCATCATGATTTGAGAAAAGGGTGTGCAAATCTTCTCTGCACATCTGATCATCTAAGTCTCCTGAAAATTTCAGCAAGCAGCCAATCTTTTCTTCTAAAGATTTCATTTCAGCACTTTCTGCTAGCTTTTGTTTTTCTTCTTGTTCTTATTTAGCTCGTAATTTAGCTTCCATTTTATTTTGCTTTCTTTCTTTATTTTTTTTGGTGAAGTAATCTTCTTTGAGAAGTATTAGCAGGTTTGTGTCTTTGTACTTCTGACCAGGCGTCTCGACAAACTTTTTAGCTGATTCAATACTATCAAATACAGCAAATACTGAACCCTTAAATGCTTTCTGCAACGTTCTTCTCATCTGAATGTTTAGTACTTGACCTTTATCGTCCAACCATTCTTTTATGTCATCAAAAGCTGCATCATTTGGGAAGCCTTTAATATAAACAGATCTGTTTTTTACATGATTTTTATACTCATCAGTCACTTCAGAGAGGTGTTTGCTTGGAGATCTTCTAACTTTAGTTTTATCTTCACTTATTTCCATGAGTTTTGCCTTTGATTTATGCAGGACCTCTACTATTACATTAAAGTCTGTCGTTAAACGGTTTAACCTATTAAACTTTATCATTATCTCCAAAGGTACCCGGCCTTCATCCAGTTTGATCTGTTCCTTTAAAAATTTGTCCCATGGCAAATGGAAGTCTCCAAAATAATACTCAATTTGATGACAGATTTTGGCCTCCAGAGCAGCCATTTTCATTATCACCATTTTCAGCCATTCTGGCTATCTTTCAGTTCCTGGCCCCACAGCGACGCGCCACACGGTCACCAGCAGCGTCTGCACTCCTCTGAGTTGCCAGCTTGCCCACCCCGCATAAAGAAGATTGCTAATAATGCTTATAAGAGTGTTAGTTTATAGTTAGGTTTTGGAATTAATTTTATGCTTCCTTTATTCAAAAGAATTTGAAGAATTATTTTCATCTATGCTCTAAAAAATTTTCAGGGCTATTCAGTTCAATTCAGTCACTCAGTTGTGTCTGACTCTTTTCGACCCCATGAACCACAGCACACCAGGCCTCCCTGTCCATCACCAACTCCCAGAGTTTACTCAAACTCATGTCTATCGAGTTGGCAATGCCATCCAACCATCTCATCCTCTGTCGTCCCCTTCTCCCCCTGCCCTCAATCTTTCCCAGCATCAGGATCTTTTCCAATGAGTCAGCTCTTCACATCAAGTGGCCAAAGAATTGGAGTTTCAGCTTCAACATCAGTCCTTCCAATGAACACCCAGGACTGATCTCCTTTAGGATGGACTCGTTGGATCTCCCTGCAGTCTAAGGACTCTCAAGAGTCTTCTCCAACACCACAGTTCAAAAACATCAATTCAGCACTCAACTTTCTTCATAGTCCAACTCTCACATACATACATGACTACTGGAAAACCCATAGCCTTGACTAGATGGACCTTTGTTGACAAAGTAATGTCTCTGCTTTTTAATATGCTGTCTAGGTTGGTCATAACTTTCCTTCCAAGGAGTAAGCGTTTTTTAATTTCATGGCTGCAATCACCATCTGCAGTAATTTTGGAGCCCAGAAAAATAAAGTCTGACAGTGTTTCCACTGTTTCCCCATCTATTTGCCATGAAGTGATGGGACCAGATGCCATGATCTTAGTTTTCTGAATGTTGAGCTTTTAAGCCAACTTTTTCAGTCTCCTCTTTCACTTTGATCAAGAGGCTCTTTAGTTCTTCTTCACTTTCTGCCATAAGGGTGGTGTCATCTGCATATCTGAGGTTATTGATATTTCTCCTGGCAATCTTGATTCCAGCTTGTGCTTCATCCAGCCCAGTGTTTCTCATGATGTACTCTGCCTATAAGTTAAATAAGCAGGGTGACAATATACAGCCTTGACATACTCCTTTTCCTATTTGGAACCAGTCTGTTGTTCCATGTCCAGTTCTAACTGTTGCTTCCTGACGTACATACAGGTTTCTCAAGAGGCAGGTCAGGTGGTCTGGCATTCCCATCTCTTTAAGAATTTTCCACAGTTTATTGTGATCCACATAGTCAAAGGCTTTGGCGTAGTCAATAAAGCAGAAATAGATGTTTTTCTGGAACTCTCTTGCTTTTTCGATGATCCAGCGGTTGTTGGCAATTTGATCTCTGGTTCCTCTGCCTTTTGTAAAACCAGTTTGAACAACTGGAAGTTCACGGTTCACGTATTGCAGAAGCCTGGCTTGGAGAATTTTAAGCATCACTTTACTAGCGAGTGAGATGAGTGCAATTGTGCGGTAGTTTGAGCATTCTTTGGCATTGCCTTTCTTTGGGATTTGAATGAAAACTGACCTTTTCCAGTCCTGTGGCCACTGCTGAGTTTTCCATATTTACTGGCATATTGAGTGCAGCATTTTCACAGCATCACCTTTTATGATTTGAAATAGCTCAACTGGAATTCTATCACCTCTACTAGCTTTGTTCGTTGTGATGCTTCCTAAGGCCCATTTGACTTCACATTCCAGATGTCTGTCTCTAGGTGAGTGATCATACCATCGTGATTATCTGGGTCGTGAAGATCTTTTTTGTACAGTTCTTCTGTGTATTCTTGCCACCTCTTCTTAATATCTTCTGCTTCTGTTGGGTCTATACCATTTCTGTCCTTTATTGAGCCCATCTTTGCACGAAATGTTCCCTTGGTATCTCTAATTTTCTTGAAGAGATCTCTGGTCTTTCCCATTCTGTTGTTTTCCTCTATTTCTTTGCACTGATCACTGAGGAAGACTTTCTTATCTCTCCTTGCTATTCTTTAGAACTCTGCACTCAAAAGGGAATATCTTTCCTTTTTTCCTTTGCTTTTCACTTCTCTTTTTTCACAGCTATTTGCAAGGCCTCCTCAGACAGCCATTTTGGTTTTTTACATTTCTTTTTCTTGGAGATGGTCTTAATTCCTGTCTCCTGTACAATGTCATGAAACTCCATCCATAGTTCATCAGGCACTCTATCAGATCCAGTCCCTTAAATCTATTTCTCACTTCCACTGTATAATCATAAGGGATTTGATTTAGGTCATACCTGAATGGTCTAGTGGTTTTCTCCATTCTCTTCAGTTTAAGTCCGAATTTGGCAATAAGGAGTTCATGATCTGAGCCACAGTCAGCTCCCAGTCTTGTTTTTGCTGACTGTATAGAGATTCTCCATCTTTGGCCGCAAAGAATATAATCAATCTGATTTCAGTGTTGACCATCTGGTGATGTTCATGTGTAGAGTCTTCTCTTGTGTTGTTGGAAGAGGGTGTTTGCTATGACCAGTGTGGTCTCTTGGCAAAACTCTTAGCCTTTGACCTGCTTCATTCTGTACGCAGGGCTATTAGAAACCACTATTTTCTTTTTCTTCTTTTAAAAATAGGTATAGAAAATTATCTTATAAACATTTCTCACTTGGTAGTTTCATGGGGAGAAAATTTGCCAACATTTTCTATTTATTCTTTTGTAATTTTTCTGTTTAGGTGTTCTATCTTTTATAGTCAGTTTAGAAAATTATACAATGTATGCAATTATTCATTTTCTTAAATTTTCAGATGTATTTATGTAGAGTTAAGTGTTTTAATTTCCTCTGTATCTGTGGTTCTCCCCCTCCCTATGCCTTATTTAGTAGTTTTGCTTTGTCTCTCTTTCATTAATTAGATTACTTATTTATTTTCCTAAAAGTCAGCTCCTAGATTTATCCAAACATTTTCCTTTTCAAATTAATATATTTATTTCTGCCTCCAGCTATTACATCTTTCCTTATGCTTTCCAAAGAGTTGTTTTATTACTTTTATGGCTTCTAGAACTGAATTTTAACCCATTTATTTTATAGACTCTTGATTATTATTACTATTTACTGAAATAAATTTCTCTCTTGATATTACTTTAGCTGCATTTTGTAGAATTTTTATATATTGTCTCAATTATATTCTAGCGTTTCTACCACATTTATTTGTATACATTTTTTGACCTAAGAATTGTTTTAGAAAGTCTTTAAATGTTTTCCCCAGTGTACGAATTTTTTGTGTTTGGTTTTATTATACATTTAGTGCAGTATGACCAGAGAATAAATTTTATACTAAAAAGTACTTTGAGTAAATTTCAGATGAAGACATTTTGAGGATATGGAGTTGGAAATGTATAAGCTAAATGTACTTATTGAGCTATGTTATTTTGGTCTTCTATAAGCTTAATCTTTATCCACTTGACCTGTGATCATAGCTGAATTAAAACCATTTACTACTGATAAATTTTCATCTGTTTATCCTCATGTTTGCTTTTATTTTTGTTTTGTAAATATTGATAATATGAGATTAATATTATCCATAGGTAGTGATAACTTTAATTTCACTGTGAGTTTATCAGTTAGCATTATAAAGTATTATTCTTTGTCTTACTGAGTACTTTCATACAAATTCAACTTTTCTGATATTAGATGATGACCCGTTCTGTTATCCTGTGCAAGTTGCTGGTATACCATTATCTACCCGTTTGTTTTCAAACTTTTAAACCTCTTTGTTTTAAGTGGCTTTTATATGCAGCAGAGTTGGTTGTGCTTTTTGATACAATCTGATATATCTTTCTTTTAATAAGTGAGTTTAGTTCATTACATGGACTTATATGATGTATATGTTTGATCTTTCTTCTGTCATCTTATAGTCAAGGCTATGGTCTTTCCAGCAGTCATGTACGAATGTGAGAGTTGGATCATAAAGAAGGTTGAGCGCTGAAGAATGGATACTTTCCAACTGTGGTGCTGGAGAAGACTCTTGAGAGTTCCTTGGACTGCAAGGAGATCAAACCAGTCCATCCTAAAGAAAATCAACCCTGAAAATTCATTGGAAAGACTGATGCTGAAGCTCCATACTTTGGCCACCTGATGCAAAGAGCCGACTCAATGGAAAAGACTCTGATGCTAGGAAAGATAGAAGGCAGAAGAAGAAGAGGGTGACAGAGGATGAGACAGTTGGATGGCATCACTGATTCAGTGGGCATGAACTTGGGCAAACTCCTGGAGATGGTGAGGGAGAGGGAAGCCTGGCGTGCTACAGTCTGTGGGGTCACAAACTGTCAGACACGACTTGTCGACTAAACCACAACAACAAACATGTTTGACCTACATTCTGTCATTGCTTTATCATGTTTTCTGGTATTTTATTTAAGAAACTTCATCTTTTTGAACCGTTTTCCTCCTTTTTCTTGTGTGTGTAATTTGGAAGATTTGTGTTTTTCTGGCAGTTACCTTCATAACCATAACTTTATATAACGTGCTTAATCCTCTATTTCTTTAGACAGTCGGTTAATTATATAATGCATTCAATTCTCTATTTCCTTAGATAATAGGTAGTAATTTCTTTCATATCTTTGTTCAGTGCTTTTGCTTCACTGAGATAATTGCCTCATTACTTTCTTTTTACAAAGTCATAGTGAAATATTTAGTCACAATTTGTTCAGCTCTGTGAAAACTGTTTCATGTTGCCTCTTTTTCGTCTGCTGTTTGTTTTCACTGTTTCTTTCCTCCTTTATTCTTGCTTTTTGTGCATAGACCTTGTTTTGGTTCCTTTTCAAATACTTATCATGGAGGAGAGTTTTTCCGTGAAGGAGCTCTTTCTGGTTGGTTTGTGTGGGATGGGGTGGGTGGGTGTGTTCTAGGTAACCAGAATTTCTTGTTAGTACTCAGAGTTTTGTATGAGAGGTTGGGGCTTTAATTCCCTCTAGCCAGAGAGGACAGGCAGTTGTCGTGTGAATCACAGGGGAAAGCCTCTCTCCTCCCCACTGTCACAGAGATGGACCGTTTCTCATAACCACGGCTCGTTTGTGTGACACCTGGTCTCGCCCCACCTTCTCTGCTTCATGGAACTGGGACCCTGGACTCTCCTGACTCTACCCCATGTACTCCATTCCTGTTTTTGAAATTACAGCGTTTGAGTTTAACAGCTTGAGGAGGGCTGGCTTCTCGCTTTTCAGAAACGTACTTTGAAAGTTCTTTCTGAGCTCTGTTGCGAGGACTTCCTCTCCCAACTTCTTCCACCTGGATCTTCACTGTGGATGACACTTTCCTCTTTCTGTGGTTCTAAGACTCAGGTCTTTCCTACTTTGCAGAGATGGTGTTTGTGCTCCAGCCTGCCTTTTGCCTTGTGGCTTAGAGGTGATTTCTTGGAGAAGAAAGGGATGCTAGCGTTAAGTCACACTAGTCACGCTGGGAGCTGACTGTCCTAGCTAACATTATCATGACAACTCTTTTGCTGGGGAGTGGGTCACAGTAAGGGGTGGCCCTGCCAAATGTCGAGAAGGTCTGCATTTTCAGGCTTAGAGGAGACCAGGTGTGGATGAAAATGGTCTTACTGACAAGTGGGACCCCAGCTTCTGACAACCAACCATAGGGGCAGGAGCTGAGGAAGTAAATTCAGTTCTGTCTCCTGAGAACCCAGAATCCCTCCGCATGGAAGGGGCACCATGACTGTCAACATGTTCAGTGGACAGAGGAGCAAAAGCATTCATCTTGCATGTACAGATGGTGCAACCAGGGCTAGAGGGTGAAAAACATCACCGCAAATGAGTCTTCCAGTTTCCAGCCAGGAGCTCGCTCTCATTTTGAACTTCCTGCTTCACAAATCATCCTGAGAGCCTTGCTCTTTAAGAAAGAGGACACTTTCAGGGCCCAGAAGGCTCTCTGCACTCTCAACATCAGGGCCTGGCATATCTGGCCCCTGGATGTGACTTCTTCCTCCAACCCCATTTCCAGGCCCTGACAGGCACAGTCCTCTTACGCATCTCTCAGAGGTCAGCCCTCCTCGACTCTTTCCATTTCTCTTGCTTTGGTCTAATTAGGTAACGTGGCCTTGAACTCCCTTTGTATCTCTCACTTGACCCATTGTTGGGAAAAATCCCATGCTTGTCCTTTGCCTTCACTCTTTCCTATGCTTAAAGCTCTCTTTCCTTCCATTTTCCATCGTTTATTCCTTCACCTTCCTTAGGTCTTTGCGCAAAAGTTATCTGCTCAGAGAGGCTGTCCTTGTCTTCCCTGCATACAATAGCACCCCTAATTATCTTCTAACCAGCTTGCTTCATTCATAGAAAAATTATTTTATAGATGCTTTATCTGTTACTTGTTTATCTTCCTCATTAGAACATAAGCTTCGTGAAAGCAAGAATGTTATTTGTTATATGTGGCATGATGTTCTCAGAAACTAAAAAAGGGATGGTACACAATAAACATTACATAAGCATTTTAGGGGGCTTCCCTCGTGGCTCGGGGGGTAAAGAATCTGCCTGAGATGCAGGAGACACAGGAGACCCAGGTTCAATCCCTGGGTTGGGAAGATCCCCTGGTGGAGGAAAATGGAAACCCACTCCAGTATTCTTGCTGGAGAACTCCATGGACAGAGGAGCCTGGTAGCACATGGGTACTCACTGAGGGAGCTGGGGAACAGTGGCATCCAGTCCTCGTGGGAGGGGTGATCGGGATGGGGAATACGTATAACTCTATGGCTGATTCGTGTTAATGTATGACAAAACCCACTGAAATGTTGTGAAGTAATTGGCCTCCAACTAATAAAAAAAAAAAAAAAAAAAAAAAAACTCTGGGAATTCACCAACCGACAGGAGAATTCGGATGGAAAGGACTCAGTGGGGTTGGGAGTGCCTTGCTTTATTCGCCCCTTGTAGGAAATTGCTTCTCCTCCTGGTCCTTTCACTCACCCTTGTTGTTCTGTAGTCACTAAGTCGTGTCCAACTCTTTGAGACCCCTTGGACTGCAGCACACCAGGCTCGCCTGTCCTTCACTATCTCCCGGAGTGTGCTCAAAGTTGGTGTCCAATGAGTCGGTGATCACCATCACTGCATCATCGACTCACTCACCCTTAGCTTCCCCCCGAAGAAACCACTGCTCTGAAGCCACATTCTGAGAGCGTTTCTACAGAGGATCCATCTGGTGCGACCTAGCCACGATCTTCCATAGGAGCCTGCAGTGCTCAAAACCGGATTGTTCAAGCTCGAATAATTAATTGTGATGTTTAGTTCACATGGAAGAACATGAAATTGCTCAATATGCCAAGCAAGCAATTTGCCAAAGAGGAAGAGGCACCGAGGTTGGGGGAGCCAGGTCCCATCCACGACACCCTGGCCTGTCCACCCACTGGAGCTGGTGGCATAGGACAGGCGCTATGCATGTCCTATGGACAGGGAGACTGGGTTTGAAGTTTCCAACCACGGGACTGGGAACAGCTGATGTGTTTGCTGGGACTTGGAGTGTGTGCTGCACACAGCTGGGGACAAACGAGTAGTAAACACTGCAAATGATTTATTGCATCAAAAAAAGCATGCATTATAATGGATCTTCAGTTATAGTTTATGACTTAATTGCATTTTGATAGCCTTCCTGGAGGAAGAGAAAGAGCTGGGGGTTATACTCACATGAGTGCCTTAGAAGTCTCTATAGAAAGCACTGAAAATTGCTGAGCTGGTCCAAACTTCTTATCAGTGATGGAATCCCTTCTGTACATCCTTGACATATTATCTGGCCTCTGTTTGAAAACTGCCAGCATGGCCCTTACAACCTCACACGGCAGCTTGATGAGACAGAAAGCTTTTATTGCTATTGAACTGCCTGTGGTTTCCACCCATCGCCCTAGTTTTCCCTCTTAGAGAGAGAGAAAGGATCTCTCCTGCAAGCGGCCTAAAGCAGATGCTGTGCTAATACCGCCTCGGTTGCCATCATCATTTCTTTGTGACACCAGCTCCTGCTGGCAGGACTACTAGAAGCCACTTGCCTGCATGACCGAGACAAATACCTCGGAATTAATATCTTCTCAAAGGCAGCCCTTCACTGATGAGTGATGCAAGGAGGGGTCCCTTGTCCCTTGGCTGAGCTAACCCTGAGGCATGTTTATTGCTCTGTTTTTCCAGAGTTTTCCTACAGGATTCGGCTCCAGTCACCTATTTGGAAGCTGGCTAATTTACGCAAGCTTTATAGGCTACGCTTCCTGGTGGCTCAGATGGTAAAGAATCTGCCCACAATATGGAGACCTGGGTTTAATCTCTGGGTCGGGAAGATCCCCTGCAGAAGGGAAGGCTACTCTCTCCAGTATTCTTGCCTGGAGAACTCCATGGACATAAGAGCCTGGCCAACTAGTGTTGCAAAGAGTTGGACTCATCTGAGCAACTAACACTTTTACTCCCCACCCCTCTGCGTTTCTTGTACCTTTTAATAAACTTTCACGGTTGAATCTTTAGCTCAGAGACTGCTTCTGGGGGATCCCAAACCAACCTAACCACAGAAGTACAAGGCTGTTTTGGAGAAAATTGTACGAAAACAAACAAACAGAGAGATGTAATGTATTCATTAACCTGAAGACTTAGCACTATAAGGTGACCCTTTCTCCCCAATTAATCTTTACATCTGATGAATTTGACTCAGACTCCCAGGAGGAGATTTCAGAAATTTGATGAAATGATCCCAAAATTCACACAGTAGAATCGAGGGCACAAATAACTAAAACAATTTTGAGAAAGAAGAACAAAGAAGGGGACTTCACTTGGTCATCTATCAGGATGAATTTAAAGCTGCAGAAATAAAACCAGCATGGCACTGGCCAGGAATGAACAAGTTGATCATGAGGAGGATGGGCTTCCCAGGTGGTTCAGATTGTAAAGAATCTGCCTGCAAAGTGGGAGACCTGGGTTCAATCCCTGGGTCAGGAATATTCCCTGGAGAAGGGAATGGCTATGTACTCCAGTATTCTTACCTGGAGAATTTCATGGACAGACAGATCTGGTGGGCTACAGTCCAAGGGGCTGCAAAGAGTTGGACACAACTGAAGCTACTCAACACTTTCACTTTAAAGATGGCAGCCAAAGCTAAGTTAAATGTGGGTGTGATGTAGGTGGCGGCAGCAGTCGGGAGAGTCGGGGGCGGAACTTGGGAGGGGTGACTGGCTATTGTTCTACAGAGACCAGAATAAAGGAAAAGGGTTTGAACTTCAAGAGGGGTGTGGTTTAGATAAAAGGGAGAGGGTCAGATCCCAGACCAGATGGATAAAGCAAACAGTGACATATCTCACCGGATAATTGGGAGCACCTAGTTTGAGGACACCAGAGTTTGTCCATTTTTCTGTGTTCTGCGTGCCGTTTCCTGGTTTGATAAACACATACCACAGGCTTCCTGGGACAGGTGATTGCTGTATCAGCCGAGCCCCGAGCTCTTTGACATGACACTCCCCACTTAGTGCCGCTGTGAGCTTGCAAAGAAAGGCTTGCACAGCAGGGTAATGGGACAGTGATGTGTCATTATTCTGGGAAAGTGGCAGGCAGTGTGGCTGTGAAGAACAGGTGCTCATTTCCCCGGTCCTCACTGAGCGCCACAGGCTTCCGGTCACTTCCAGATACTGACCTCCAGACCGGGACACAGAGCTGACACACCACTTCTGCAGATCGGGACCCCCACCAAGAGACATACTGTGTCACACTGGCCCGGGAACATGCCCGTCCTCACAGGCCTGAGTGTGACCCTCCCAGACTTCCTGAGAGGCCATCTGGGTGAGATTTGGTTTCTCATCACTAAGTTCCATGGGAAGGACGCTTCCTGGTGCAGGGAGCTGGTGTGGGTGTGGGAGACACTATGCCTTCTACTCCTCCCCCAAACACCACGCAAACACATGCTCTGTGACACCGTTAGTTTTATGTGTCAGCTCAGCTGGGCCATGGGGTGCCCAAGATATTTAGTCAAATGTTATTCTGGGTGTTTTTGTGAGGGTGACTTTGGATGAGATTAATATTTAAATCTGTGGACTCTGAATAAAGCAGATTGCTCTCCCTAATGTGGGTGGGCCTCATCCAATCAGTTGAAGGCTTGAAGAGATGGGGTAAAAAAGTCAGCCTCCCTTGAGCAAGAGCTTTCTACTGTAGATAGCCTTTGGATTTCATCTGCAACACTAGCTTTTCTTGTTCTATAGTAGATGGCCTTTGGATTCAAATTATAGCATCAGCTGTCTGAGGTCTCCAATCTGCCAGATTCTGGCAAACTACAGATTCTGGATTTGCCAGCTCCATAACTGCGTGAGCCTGTGACCCAAAGCCTTATAATAAGTCTGTTTATTATACACACACACACACACACACACACACACACACACATATATGTATAGGATATGCATGTGTGCTAAGTTGCTTCAGTTGTGTCTGACTCTTTGCGACCCTACGGACCATAGCCTGCCACGTTTCTCTGTCCATAGGATTCTTCAGGCAAGAACACTGGAGTGGATTGCCGTGTCCTCCTCCAGGCGATCTTCCCGACCCAGAGATCAAACCCATGTCTCTTATGTCTCTTGCATTGGCAGGTGGGCTCTTTACCACTAGTGCCACCTGGGAAACCCATACATGTGTATATACATTCTATATATAATATCATAGTCACATCCCATTGGCTCCTTTTCTCTAGAAAACTCTGACTAGCACATGTGCATGCACACCCATGTACATGCATGTGTGTGTACACACACACATACACATACACACACGAGTTGAATTTGCCTCTGAGGCAGTAGTTTAGAATGCGGTTTGGCAACACAACTCTCTCTCTCTGCCCGTTCTCTGCCTGTTTCTCTGCCTCACACCCATCCACACAGCCCCTGCAGAGCCCAAGGATAAATAAGGATGGATGTAGGAACTCTAGATCCACCATCTCAAGAGCAGACAGGAGACCCTGGGGCTGACCCTGGGAGACCCTCCTAGAGGAGCTTGGCCCCCACTCTGCTCCTGTAATTTCTTCAGCCTTACCCAAACCTTCTGGAAAGTTCCCAGAGGGCACTGCAGAATTACCTCTCCTGCCTGGGTGACAATAAGGCCTTAATAAGCTCCCATTTCTCTAGCCAATTCTCTTCTCCACTGTCTCCCTCCCTCTTTCTCCCTCACCCCCCACTTCATTTCCAATCCCCATACACCTGGGTGATGCAATCACTGCTGTTCACTAAAACTCAGGAACAGACCCGGGTCCCGGTGTCAGGGAGGAGCCAGACCAGGAGTCAGAAAGCAGGTCCCCAAGTTCAGATCACTGTTCTGTTCAGTGACCTTGTACCTGTCCCCCTTTCCCTGGTCTGTGAGAGGAGGAGGGTGGGCAAGATGGTCTCCAAGGCTGGACTTTGGGTGGGGGGCACTCTGTCCTGTCCCAGCTGGGGTGTTGTGGAGAGAATGGCGGTGTGCCTGGCACTGGTGGGGGCCCAGTGAATTTTTGTTGAAGGTCCCCGATGATGGAGTGACAAAAACCCTAGATTTGAGGTCACTGGTGTGATTTTCGCCAAACCCTAGGCTTCCTTTAAGTCTCAGTTTTAGCAGAGATCAGCATGTCTGAAATGACCATCCCGGGAGGCCACACCTGCGAAAGGAATGTTCCCCCTCAAGGTCATCTAATTTCCTACATAGGGCACAATCCTAAAAAAACTTAACACATTCAGGGACATATTCTCTCAAGAATTTTCTGACATTTCCTGAGCGTCAGGCATTGTGCTAGCCTCATAGCCACCACACGTCCTCATCTCAGCAATTCTATGCAGGACGCTTTGTAATCAGTGTTCACAGATGTGGAAGGTGAGACTCAGGTGGTGAAGTGACCCTTCCAGAGTCCTAGAGCTAGAAAGTGCCTGACCTGGGAACACTCACTCACTCACTCATTTATTCACTCACAATTCCTCCACGCCCTGTGCTGACATGGGTGTGCAGCGGGGAGTCAGGACTCCAGGGCCCCTGAATCCTTGGAGCTTGGATCTCAGAACCCCGCCCAGAGCTGTTCCACACTCCCTTGTCACATGGGCTCTAGGACGCCCCAGCCCCAACACTGATTCTAGGTCTTCTGATGGTTCTTGGTCTGGGGTGGCTGCCCTCTACCCAGGCCAGCGGGGCCTTAGCAGCCCTTTGGGGTCAGATTCAGGGAACCAAGCGTGTCATTAGTCCATGTGGTATGATTCCCATTGGTCATCCTGCCTTCGAACATTTGTCCAGCTGCTAGACATACCAAATCCAGAAGTTGAGGGTGGGTAGCATCCTGGCATCATTGTCCCCGAGGAGCTGGAGCCCAGAACAGGCACGGTGGAAGGAGACGAGAGAGAAGGCAGGAGGCAGCCACGGGTGCTGGGTACCCTGCGGTGAGACAGAGCAGATGTGACCCTGTGACACCCTGGCTTGATCCTTCCAGTGACTCCTCTTGTGGGAAAGTTAAAGAACCAGCCCCTTGCATGGCTCACAAGGGTCCCCAGATAATTCCTCTAATCCAGAAAAACCCCAGACTAGGTTAGGAGCCCATGCTTTGGGTGAGTGTTTCCCAGCAGAATTTATTCTTCAGTATCTGATTGTGCACCTGTCCCCAACAGTCACCAGATTTCAAGGTCCTCCCAGGCACAGACCTCCAGTCCTTAATGTAGGGGCCTGGTACACACAGATGGTATTTAAGAAATAGTTGCTGAGTGAATGAATGAATCCAGAGTTGAGCAAACATTTCTTGGGGGGCTGAGTGTGAGCCCTGGAGGCTGGGCTCAAAGTCATGGGCACCTTCCTCCTGCCACCTCTTCCAGATGGTCCCCGAGCACAGCTTCCTTCTTCTTCCAGAGTCCATAATAAATGCAGCACCCTCAGTAATAAACATGCACCTCGCGGCCCCCAATCTTTCTCATTAGAGGCTGAGGCAGATTGCTCATCTTCTCTTCCTGGTGCTAATGAATGAATCATGCTGCCCAGCAGATGGCCCTGTGCTGCCCTGGGGTGAAAGCGCTCCCATCCTCTCAGGATCTGAAGCTAGCGGCCAACACAGCCCTGCCTGAACTGAAGGGACACAGGCCCAGAGTTGGTGTCTTTGGGTGGAAGGTGGTCCAGGTAGCATCCAGACCTAAAGGGCTTCAGGATAAAGCCACAACTTCAGCCTGGCACTCAAGGCCCCCCACAGCCTTAGTCTCCACCCGCCAGGTTGGACATTTTGCTCTCTAAACACATCCCTGCAGAACACTCCTTCCTCCTCCAGGAGCTATTCATGAAGTTCCCTGTTATTGATACCTCTTCCTTATGTGTCTCTCTGAAGTTCATTCATTGCAAAAAAGCCTATGAAAGTGACACCTCTTCCATGAAGCCCTCCTTGATCAGCTCAGTGCAGAATTCTAGGTCCTCCTTATGCACTTGGCAATGTCTTCTAGCCTCAGCTCTGTCACTAACTGTGTATCACTTTCCCTACCTGTATGTCAGATTCCTTGTCTTTAGAGGAAAGACAATCTCTCCAGTGACTTTCTGTAAAGTTTAAATGACCTTCATTCATTGACCATTTACAAACATTTATTCTCTATTTAGTTAAAAACATGCAGGACTGGGTACAGAGGACAAAAATGTGAATAAAATATAGCTTCATCCTCAAGTATCTTGTAATTCAGTGTCAAATAAGGTAATAATATCAACAACAATAACTACATTTATGCTTTCCAGGACACATTGGACTAAATGCTTTATATAAAGACAGATATAAAGATCATAATATCAAATACTAAAATGCTTTGAATTGAAGTTGCAAGAAAGTTGAAGATGATCTAGTTATCACAACTCATCTTTAGAAGTCTGTCTTTCTTAGTTTCCTATTTAGCCTGTAAGCTCTGTGAATCAGGACAGGACTCACATTTCTTTATGGTTTCCGTGGTACCATCAGCAAAGTGTGTCTCCATCCCTGACTGTCTGCTGGCTGGTTACTGTCCTTCCAGAACCAGAAGACCAGAGGACATGCTACCCAGGCGGAGGTAAATGCCCTTGAAGCCCAGTCCACAGGGCCTTAGAGAGGTTGTTCTGTCCAGTTCTGCCCTCCACCAGGCCTGGCGGGTGAGGAGCAGTTGCCGTTCCTTGAAAGGCTTCAGAGTAGAAATGTCTGCATCTCCCAGGAGGTCCTGCGTTCTGACTTGTTCATTATTCTTTGAAAATTCTTCTCTTGGTACACATGCCTCTCCCAGATCTTCTCTTCTCAGCATCCCTTGACTGCCAGAACAGTCATGCCCTCATGGCCTCTGTCCTCACTTGCCCCCACCAGGCAGCGCTTCCTCCTTCCCAACTAAACAGGTGCCCGATGCTGTCAGCCACTCCAGGTCCCACCTGGCGGGACACGCACCCACGCTAGGCTGGTGGGAAGGACTGAGCATCAGAAGGCCGGGATGGGGTCTGCCTCTGGAACTGGCCAGTTCTGCCTCAGGAGCCATGAAGAGCATCTCCTATCCTTGCTTACTTAGGGTCACTGGGAGAATCACGTGGTATCTGTGTTTGTGGCCTTTACCACCTGGATCATGGGAGACAGAGTTGATAGGTCGTGATTACCTGCGTTTTAAAGAGAAACGTGTAGGTTTCGTGTTTTAAAGTTGCTTTACTAAACACACTGATGGAAGTTCAGACCGAGTTCAGACCTTTCCTCCTCTCTGGGGAGAAAAATACTACAGGGACACCAGGATTGCTCCGGCTGAAACAGGGGACGCCATACAGGTAAGCGCAAATCTTTGGTCACCTGTCTCCCGTCACCATCACCCCGGGGCAGGGGAAGGCACTGGGGGAGAGTGGGGATGGGAGGTGAACCCGTGTTGCCCTGGGCAGGAAGTGGGGCAGGTGGGGAGACGGCTGCAGGATCCAGCTGGGTGCACGATGCTCCTTGGGGTCGAGCCAGTCTCTTGACCACTTCATGAAAGGTCATCGCACCTGCATGGAGAATTTTCCAGCTTTTAATGAAGCCACAAAGGCAGTGCGTCGGTAAAGTTCAGCCTCTAATCCCCAATTAAGACGCTGGGCCTTAGCCGCATCCGGCATCTGGTTGCTGATGGTGACGGTAATTATGTTTCTCGCCCTCTCGCTCACAATCCCCGGTACAGTTTCCAGTGGGAGGGGGTCCTACCCTCCGGCTCCTGAAGACCAGAGACGTCTGGTCTCAAGGTGGTCTCAAGGTGGTCTCAAGGTGACGTCTCAGGGTGTGAATGGGGAAACAGCTGGGCTCAGCCCTGCCTCCAGCTCCCCCACTCCCGTCTCCCCAAGCTCCTCCCAGGCTGCCTTCAAAGTCCACATCCAGTGTCCCCAGTGGCCTGGGTCTGTTTATAAAGAGCCTATTCTGTGCCAGGCGGAGCTTCCCAGGTGGCGCTAGTGGTAAAGAACCTGTCTGCCAATGTAGGGGACATAAGAGACGCGGGTTCAATCCTTAGGTTGGGAAGATCCCCTGGAGGAGGGCATGGCAACCCACTCCAGTACTCTTGCCTGGAGAATCGCATGGGCAGAGGAGCCTGGTGGGCTATAGTCCATGGGGTCGCAAAGAGCCAGATATGACTGAAGCGACTCAACACACACACATGCACGTGCTGTGCCAGGCACTTTGTGTCTGTAATCATGTAATCTGTAAAATGAGCTTTTGAGAAAGACGGACCTCCCCCCCACCACTTTCACCAGAGGGAGAGCTGGGGGTCTTAGAGCGTGATTTACTGCAGCCCAACAGATGGGAGAGGACAGAGCTCAGGCTCACTCTGGGCCCGTGTGACCCCACCAGTTCATCTCCATTGTTGTGGCATGGACTCTGCAGGGGCCGGGGTTTAGGGCAAAGAAGGATGACCAGATTGCAATCAAACAGCCTATTGCAATAGTAATGGTTGCCATTTTTGAGTGAGTGGCCAGGCATTTAGTATTCAGTTTTTACATGAAAACAGTATATTCAGGTACTGTCCCAGCACATTATTACCCATCTCATTTAGCTTCACTGCCATGCTGCCAGAGAAGTAAATCTATCCCCATTTTACAGATGAACAAACTGAGATATAAGGAGATTAAATTCTTTCTCAGTTGTAATACTTTTAATTGATTATAGTTGATTGATTATAGTTGATTTACAGTGTTGTGTTCATTTCTGCTGTGTAGTAGAGTGATTCGGATATCTACATATATATAGACAGGTAAATGCATAATCTTTTAAAAGTTTTCTTTCCATTATGGTTTATCACAGGATATTGAATATAGTTCTCTGTGCTATGTAGGACCTTGTTATTTATCCATTCTAGACACAAAAAGCTTACATCTGCTAACCCCAACCTCCCACTCCACCCCTCCCACAACCCGCTCCCCCACTCTTGGCAACCACCAGTCTATTGTCCGTCCGTGATTCTGTTCCTGTCTCATAGATATGGTCATTTGTGTCATACTTTAGACTCTGTATATAAGTGATTTCATAAGGTATTTGTCTTTCTTGTTCTGACTTACTTCACTTACTATGATAATCTCTAGTTGCATCCATGTTGCTGCAAATGGCATTATTTCATTTTTATGGCTAATACTCTCTATATATTTTAATATATATATATGCCACATATTCTTTACCCGTTCATCTGTTGATGGACACTTAGGTTTTTTCCACGTCTTGGCTATTGTAAATATTGTTGCTACAAATATTGGCATGCATATATCTTTTTGAATGACAACTCTGTCTGGATATATGCCCGGGAATGGGGTTGCTGGTAATTCTATTTTTAGTCTTCTGAGGAACCTCCATTCTGTTTTCCACAGCAGCTGCACCAACTTATATTCCTACCAACAGCAGAGGAGCGTTCTATTTTCTCCATACCCTCTCCAGCATTTGTTATTTGTAAACTTTTTAATGATGACCATTCTGAGCAGTGTGAGGTGACATCTCATTGTTGTTTCAATTTTCATTTCTCTAATAATTAGTGATGTTGAGCATCTTTTCATATGCCTGTTGGCCATCTGTATGTCTTCTTTGGGGAAAAGTTTAGGTCTTCTGTTCATTTTTACTTTGCGTTGTTGTTTTTTGTATGAACTGTTTATATATTTTGTAAATCAAGCCTTTGTTGGTCACTTCATTTCCAAATGTTTTCTCCCAACTGAGCAGCAGAATAGCCTGGGAATGTTTTGCAAAATATACGAGCCACTTCTAACCCCCCAATCTCCTCCATCTACTTCTCCATCCTCTACTAACGCAGATTCAGTTTGCTTGCCTATAGTTTGAGTTGTGTGCTTTGAAAAAAACTTTTCAGGTGATACTGATGTGCAGGTTTGGTTAAGACAAATGAACAAGTGAATGAATGAATGAAACATATGAGCTAATAGGAGGAGTTTTAGTTGGGACCAAGAAACTGCAGGAGCAAAGACAGATGAGGCTTCTTTACAGTTTAGGAAATTGGTAAGGTTGATCTCTCATTAGTCTTCTTTCCTTCCACTCAATTGGCAAAATAAACACCACTAGCTGGGGAAGCAAGGAGCGGCTCCTTCCCCTTTCCTTCACTCCTTCTCTTTCTTTCTAGAAGTCAATAATTGCTCGGAAACAGGAGTCTAGCCTTTTCTCTTTGGGTTCCAATTTGCAGGTCGCCATGGTTGCTGTCTTGTTGTTAGCACATAGATTGGATTGGAAATTGAGGTCATGGTGAGAGAGGGAGCTACTAATGGGAGAAGGAATGAGCCAATTCGAAATCTGATGATTAATGCGTCATGCTCAGCTCAATCCATCAGGACCCTGGAGTCTGAGGAACCTTTTAAGATATTCAACCTGGGCAGTAACAGAGAAAGTCAGGGATGAGGGTGAGAAAGAAAGAGGCTAGCCAGTCAGCCCTGCAGGCCGTGTGGAGGGGACCCCTCTTGACTCACCTGCTAACAGAGGGAGGCACAGAAGTAGCTGCTCTGCCCTGTGAGGACACATCTTCTTCTCAGCCTTCAGAGCCCTCAACAGTCGGGCAGGAGGAAGCAATGGGTGTGAATCAGGAACATGAACCGAGTTCAGGAATCTGCAAACCACCAATGGCTGGGCTTACAGTAATATTTATTAGAAAGAGCAAGATAATATACACAAGAATAACAAAACCCCAGAAGTGGTTTTGGCTATCAATGTCCAGTGATATTTTCTGCAGTGGTGGAAATGTTCTACAGTGGGCTGTCCAACAGGTCAGCCACTAGCTGCATGGCTCCGCAGGTGGCACTGTGTTAAAGAATCCGCCTGCCAATGCAGGAGACCCCAGAGGCATGGGTTCGATCCCTGGGTCGGGAAGATTCCCTGGAGAAGGAAATGGCAACACATTCCAGTATTCTTGTCTGGAAAAGTCCACGGACAGAGGAGCCTGGCTGGCTATAGTCCGTGGGTCCCAAAGAGTTGGCCACAGTTGAGCATATGCACACACACACTAGCTAGTGTGTCTATGTGTAAAGTGATTAGAACAAGGAACTGACTTAAATTTTATTTCATGTTATTGAATTTAAATTTAATTAGCCACATTAGTCAGTGGCTGCCACATGGGTAGCTCAGCTCTAGGCAGACAGCTGAATTGGGTTGGCAAGGAGTAGGAAAAGATTGACACGTAAGTTGGGCAAAAATTACAAGTCCCTGTTGTATGGGGTGGATTACTTTATAAAACATTGACCCTCATAGTGAGAGCCAGGCTCTCTGAGCTGTGGCTTCTTGAGGTCTTGGCCTAATGCAGAGAATTCTCATTTTCATGGCACCATAAGGGGAGGCTACCACTGCATCTTGCAGCATTCAAGGGAGAAATGAATCTGTTCTTCCACTGCAACTGTTCTCAAAACACTTGCCTTATGTTGGTGCAGCCACTACAGAGAACACTATGGAGGCTCCTAAAAAACTAAAAATTAGAGCTACCATGTGATTCTGCAATCTCACTCCCGAACATATATCTGGAAAAGACAAAAACTCTAACTCAGAAAGATACATGTGCCTCAGTGTTCACAGCAGCACTGTTTAAAATACCCAAGATGAGGAAGCAACTTAAATGCCCATCAGATGAATGGATAAAGAAGACATGGCATATATACACAATGGAATGTTACCCATAAAAGGCTTCTGAGGTGGCGCTAGTGATAAAGAATCCGCCTGCCAATACGGAAGACTCAAGAGACATGGGTTTGATCTCAGGGTCAGGAAGATCCCCTGGAGGAGGAGATGGCAACCCACTCCAGTGTTCTTGCCTGGAAAAGTCCACGGGCAGAGGAGCCTGGCAGGCTACAGTTCATGGGGCCACAAAGAGTCTGGACACGACTGAGCGACTGAGCACACATCTGTAATGAAGAATGAGACAATGCTATTTGCAGCAACAGGGATGGGCTTAGAGATGATCATACTAAGTACAGTAGGTCAGATAGAGAAAGACAAATATCTTATGATACCACTCATATGTGAAATCTAAAAAAATGATACAAAAAACACAGACTTTGGAAACAAACTTCTGGTTACCGAAGGGGAAAAGGAGGGGAGTATATATTGTGTAGCATAAGGAATTATAGTCAATATTTTGTAATAACCTAGAATGGAAAAGAATCTGAAATATATATGTGTAACTGAATTACTTTGCTATATATTTGATACTGGACTTCTCAGGTGGCGCTAGTGGTAAAGAACCTACCTGCCAGTGCAAGAGACATAAAAGACACAGGTTTGATCCCTGGGTCCAGGAGATCCCGGGAGAAGGGAATGGCAACCCACTCCAGTATTTTTGCCTGGAGAATCCCATGGACAGAGGAACCTGGTGAGTTATAGTTCATGGGGTCACAAAGAGTCAGACCCAACAGAGGCAACTTAACACACATACTTGAAATGAACATATCATTGTAAATTAACTATACTTCAGTTTAAAGAAGAAAAGCCTTAACACGAAGGAGTCACTAGAAGAAAAATCCTCTTGCTGGACCAAGCGCAGAGCTGGGATTAGAGCTCAGAGCTGTCTGGCTCCAGAGCCCCAGACACTCAACTCTGTGCAGCCATCTCTCAGATGGGCGTCCAGACCTCCCTGAGTCAGAGCAGTTATTAACTTGCTGAGGGGCATTAAGAAAAATCATTTGATTTACCTGAACCTTATCTATAAAATGAGGGAGTCAACAGTCCCTAAGATGCCCAAGGTTCTTTATGGATGAAAAATGCTGTTTCTAAAGCATTTAAAATCCCCCCACTAGATCCTAGTTGAAATCAAATGGGCAGCAGAATGACTTCTCTTACTACAGTGAGCTTTCCTTTCAACGCTAAATAGCCTCGACATTAACTGTTTTATTTATTAATATTGTCATTACTATTAGAACAGATTATATTTTCTGCAATTCAGCCTGGATCACTCCCAGGAAAACCACTGCCAGCTGGAAACTTGCACAGTCTGGCCCTGAAACCAGTGGGGTTCACATGGCAAGAACTGTAATCCTGCCTTCTCTCGCTCCCTTTTCTGTTTTTAATCATCCCCCCACTTCTCTTTTTCCATTTCCTCTCTTCTGTTTCTCCACTTTTTCTTTGTTGAAGCATAATTGCTATACAAAGTTGTGTTAATTTTTTCTGTACATTGAAGTGAATCATATGTGTGTGTATGTGTGTGTGTGTATTCCCTCCCTCTTAAATCTCCCTCCCACTCTCCCCCATCCCACCCATCCTGGTCATCACAGAGCACGGGTGGAGCTATCATGAATGGGATTAGTGCCCTTATAGGAGTTAGGAGAGAACTTGCTTTTTCTCTCCTCCTGCCACATAAAGAAAAACTGGCTGTTTGCAACCTGGAAGAGAGTTCTCACTAAGGCCCCCTTTCAAGCCCTATTCCTTTTTGTCAGTGGTAGCTGAGAAGCAAGGGAGGGGAAGACCTGTTGTCTCTAAGTCTGCAGAGTCAGTCTGGAGGAGTGAAAAGAACCCTAAGTCTGGGTTCCTGGCCAGAGCTACCACTTATGAGCCTTGTGTTCCCTCCAAGCCTCATTTTTTTCATCTGTGAAATGGGAATAGGACACCTCCTTTACCGGGGACCTTATGAGAATGGAAAGGGTAGTAATAGATACCCCTTTGTCTTGGACGGTGAACAGGGGGTTTGGTTAACCTGGAAGCTGGGGGATGGACTCAGTAACCTCTTTAGGTCACTGCCTTGCTTGGGAATCTATAACTATAGGGAAACTTAAGTGATTTCAGAAATGACTGTGCAATTGGCTGAGATAGGTGAGGCTTAACAGCTCATTACTTGTGTGGCTGACAAAGCGACAGGGCCCTCAAGCAATTTCAAGAGAGTCAAGAGAAGGTGGCAATAATGGGCATCTGTTTAGCATCCGGAGCGAGTATCTCGAGCATCACACCTCAATTTCCACGGCTCCTGCTGTTTCGGATTTCACGGTGGTGTGGTGTGGAATGGCTATCGTTGATGCGCTGGGAAGGGGAGAACAAAGGGAGCGTTGTCACTTTTGAGTAATGTCGCCACTCAGCCAGGAACAAAGGTGCTTGTTATGCAATAGACATAATGGGAAGGGCCAGCCAAGGGCAGCAGCCTTGAATTGTAGAGCCATGGAGCAATTTCACCAAGGGAGACAGAACCAAACTAACTTCAGCTTCCAGCCTTGGGCAATGGGAGGGAAGTGGCTAAACTGAAAGAGACTGTCCAGCCTTCAAGAAGAGAGATGTTCTTGATAACTACCCACCAGGGCCACTAGTGGTTACTAGTCCAGTGTTGCTCGTTTGGGTAGTAACATAGGCTTGAGAGCAATGAGTGATGAGTGCAGGGCTATAAAGTAACGGCAGGTAATAGGTCAGTTATGGGGAGCTGAGATGCCAGGAAGCTGGTTAAGATAAAGGATCAGGTGAGTCTCAATGACCAAGGGCGATGTGGATACCAGGAGGGCCAGAGCTCATGGTGTCAGTGACCAGCAGACACCTCCCCACAGAAGTTCCCTGTCCTCCCCTCGCTAACATCTCTGCAGGATTAGTCAAATTGAAGGAAGCTGGAGTCAGAGGCAGAATGCAGAAACTTGCTTAGAACCAGGGCAGAGCTATTAGGTGTCCCTTCAGGTTGGGACTTTCTTGTGGAGAAAGAAAAGGCATCCCACATTCTGGGATGGGTGATTGATTTAAAGAAGGGTGACAGGTGGTGCTAGTGGTAAAGAACCCGTCTGCTAAAGCAGAGGACATAAGAGACACAGGTTTGATCCCTGGGTTGGGAAGATCCCCTGGAGGAGGGCATGGCAACCCACTCCAGTGTTCTTGCCTGGAAAATCCCATGGACAGTGGGAGGGGGTGGGTGCTGGCAGCTTGCAGTCCATAGGGCTGAATGGAGTTGGACATGACTGAGTGACTTAGCATTCATGCACACACACGTGCAAGACATCCTGACATCTGTATCTGTCGAGGAAAGAGAGTCTAATGGAGCAGTAACACTGCCAGTGAAATCAGAGGATGCATTTCCTGATTATGAAGATGGTGAGCACGTGAACAGAAAGTTGGGAGATTTCTTTTGAAAGAGACAGGGTGGTAAGCAGTATGGGAGGGGATTCAAGGAGACTTTCTTTCCGTCTGGGATGGTTAGGGGTGGTTCATCTTATAGGAAAGGGCGTGCAAATCGCCTCTCTGATTGTCAGGTTCTACAATCTTCTGATCCACCTGTATGGTTCCCCTTGCTGCCCAAACCATCTAACCAGACTCAACGTATATGATAGGGGTGGGTGACTTAGCAGCCGTACAGCTTATCACAGCAGATCATGTTCCATCTAAATACCTGCCAGGACCCAGCTGCATGAATAGGAGGGCTATCATTTTTTGATGTCCATGAATAATATTTCAAATATCTTGATATTACCTCCTTCTTCGCTGTGCCACTATGCGAAAGAAGTCAGCCTTCCCTACCTCTTTTGTCTCTATTTCTGTCTCTGTCTGTCTGTCTCTCTCTCACACACACGCCCTGATCAGAATCCAGCCCTGGACCAGACATCTAAACTTGGTCTGCAAATCCTGATGGATTCACTGGTGGGGGGCACACACGGGCCATTTGCATGAGTGAATCGAGACTAGTTATTACCAGGGTACTGTTGTGATGGTTCTTCCCTTGGCTTCCTGCCATTCCAGTTGTCTGAGGACTGCATTCCTCAACTGCATGCAGAGATAACCAAAGAAGAAACACAAGGAGGTTCTGGAGCTGCGGAGCAGAGAGCAAGGAGGGCAGAAGCAATTTTCTTGCCCTCTTTCTATCTCCAGGGGAGACTGGGAAACACTGCAGTCATGATGATAATGGTCACCATTGCTGAGCCCCCGCTATGAGTGGATACACACACAGAGATGCTGATAATGACACACGCCACTCTTGAGTATCTGTCCCTAAGATGTATGTATCTTACATACATCCCTGCATTTACTCCTCTCATCAAGCTCAGGAGCAAAACATCATTATTCTCATTTTGCAATTTTTCCATTTTGCCACAGATATCTTCTATACAGGATGAGGCATCTGCCCAGCCTCACAGGCAATAGAGCAGTCAGAATTTCCACACCCAGGTTACTCTGGCTCTAGAGTCTCTGTACTCTGCTGTTTCCTGTTGACACATGTATATGAATATACATATTCTTTTCCAGATTCTTTTACATTACAGTTTGTTACAAGGTATTGGATACAGTTCCCTGAGCTATGTAATAGGTCCTTGTTGTTATCTATTTAATATGTAGTAGTGTGCATCTGTCAATTCCCAACTCCTAATCTATCCCTCCCCCACCCTTCCCCTTTGGTAACCACAGGTTTGCTTTCTATGTCTGTGAGTCTGTTTCTGTTTTGTAAATAAGTTCATTTGTATCTCATCTTATTTAACTTTTTTGACAGCACAGCACAGTTTGTGGGATCTCAGCTCCCTTAATGCGGATTGCTACCAGGGCCCTCGACAGTGAAGATGCTGAGTCCTAACTATTGGACTACTAGAGAATTTCCTGTATCATATTTTAGATTCCACATATAAGTGATATCAAATGATATTTGTCTTGCTCTGTCAGATTTACTTTACTTAATATGATAAACTCTAGGTGCATCCATGTTGCTGCAATTGACATTATTTCATTCTTTTTTATGGCTAATATTACATTCTATATATCTACTACATCTTCTTTATCCATTCATCTGTCAATGGACATTTGGGTTGCTTCAAATACAAAAGTTGCTTGGCTATTGTAAACAGTGCTTCCATGAACATTATTGGTTTGAAACGGTCTGAAATCAACACCAAGACAGCTAAAAACGTTCATACTTTGTGACCCAGTAATTCCTCTTATAAGAATTTATCTTATAAAAATGTTTACAATGTAAGGGCAAGTAAACTTGCAAAATACTTGTATAAATGGATGTGTGTATCTTTTTGAACTATAGTTTTACCTGAATATATATATAAAACTAACTTTAATTTGTAGTAAGTGTGAATCACTTATTTTTTCCAAGAAAAGTCAATAAACTGCAAGCACCTATTAAAACTCTTATATAATAATAGTAATAATAAAAAGAAAACACCTTGTTCCTATTCAGCTAAAGGATCTTTTTTAAAATTATAAATGAATGATGCATTTTATCAAAAGACATTCCCACAGCTATTGGGATAGTCATATAATTTTTCTCCTTACCCTATTAATAAGGTAAATGACCTTGGTCGATTTTTCTAATGTTGAATCAGCTTTGCATTTCAGCATTAAATCCAACTTACTCATGCTACATATCTTTCTACAAATCACTGGATTTGCTTTCTAAAATTTTTTGGAAATTATTGCATCTATGTGCAACAGTGAGATTTGCTTATAAGTTTCATTTCTTTTAATATTTCTGCCAGGTTTTGGTATCCAAGTTATGTTTATGTTGGAATGTATTTACTTACTTTTTATTTCTTATGATTGTATAAAAATTCAGCTTTCAAGACACATTTACAACTTCTTAAACACTAGTTTCTTTGAAAGGTGGAACCTAATCCATAAATTTCTGATAGACTCACTGGTGAAATCAAATATGAAATTAATGTGGTGAAAATAAAACTTGGAGTTTTATATTCAGAAATGTATATTTACTACTAATTCAATTTCTTTATTGCTTACACAGAATTTTTCAGTACTTCTCCATAACTTAATTGAACTCTATTAATGAAAATGCTAATCACTTTGAGTTTTCACTATTACAAAGGATACTGCAATGAACACATTTATACAAGTATTTTGCCAGTGTATGTGTCTTTACATTGTAAACATTTTAATAAGATAAATTCTTATAAGAGGAATTTCTGGGTCACAAAGTATGAACATTTTTGGCTGTCTTGGTGTTGATTTCAGACCATTTCTTCCATGAGGGGGCAGCACTGGAGAGAGCAATGCCCTCTGTATTAGTTATTTATTGTGGGTAACAAATGACTGCAAAGCCTGATGGTTCAAAACAATAATAGACAATGATTATCCTCACAGTTTCTGTAACTCAGAAGTTGGGACTGGGTTAGCTGAGCAGTTCTGATGTGAGATGGTCATCCAGATGTTAGCCAGGACTGCGACATATGAAGGCTTGTTGGAGGCTGGACACTACTTCCAGATGGCTCACTCATGTAGCTGGAAGTTGGTGCCGGTCTTTGTTGGGTGGCCCAGTTTCTTCCCCAATGTGGCCTCGTCACATGGTTCTTGAGTATCACAGCATGGCAGTCAAGTTCCCCAGAACAAGCTATCCCAGAGAGGCAGACGCACACACCCACACAGGAGCGGTGAGATGGGAGCAGCAGTAGCTTTTGGGCAAACTTTAGAAATCACACATCATCACTTCCGCTCTACTCTATTCCTTAGAAACGCATCATGGACTGTAGCCCACATTGAAAGGATGGGGAATTAGACTCCACCTTTTGAAGAAACAAGTGTCAAAGAAGCTGTAAGTGTGTTTTGAAACCATCACAGCCTCTCTGTACACCTAGTTTAAGTAGATCGATCTCCTTGCGTGAACCTTCAGAAATGTGTTTCATTTCAATGGGCCTTCAGCCATTGAAATCTCCGAGGCAAATGGCATCAGCTGGTGAGTGTAAAATTGGAGCTGTGAGCTGTCAAGCACCTGCTGCCCTTAGTGTCCAGTGTCTTTAGAGTCCTGGCTACTAGCCAGCCTCAAGATTTATGTCTTAATTATGTAAATAGGGCAATTATGCCATCAGGGGCTCTGGTAAGCTAATTACTAAACAAGAAATCAATGCCGCTGAAGTCAGGCTTAATGAATCCCAAGGCACCCAACACTCTGACGGTAACCACAGTATTGGGGATCTTATTTCAATAGATGATGCTCAAGAGCTTGGAGGGATGAGGGCCCTTCTCGCCATGACCAATGCACTGAGACCCTATCCAAGCTTCCTGTTCTCATGGATATTGGGGTCTGCAACCAACCCCTGGTCTCCCTCTCCCATCTCACGGCCAGCTCTGCACATACCCAATCAGAGCTGAGGCTCTGGGAAGCGACCATGTGGATGATTAAACAGTGCCAGTGTGGAGGGAGAGGCTCCAAGCAGAGCATCAGCTCAGCTGGATGTGACATTTACACTGAAACAGAGAGAGAGGGTTTCAATGCAACCCCTTTCTCCCCAACTCTCTGCCTTGCATGAGATATTTGATTGCCCCAACAATGGACAAGACCGGACAGAGAGGTCTCCTGACCCTAAAGGTCCCTGGAGGCACAAGAGTACCTACTCTCCTCGTCCAACCCTTTGTCCTCCCCTACTCCCAAATCACAGGGCTCTGGGCTCAATCACAGGGCTCTGGGCTCTGTCTCTCTTGCTTTACGTAGCAACTTTCCAAACTGCCTTGTCTCACCCTTGGCTTTTATCCAGTGCTGCTACAAGGAATAGCCACGTGCCATCTGGTTCTGTAATTATTATAAAACTACTGTTGAGGACCCAGACTTGTACATCTGTAACACATGGTGGGGGAAAGGTGTTGTCTTCTGTCCCAGAATTGTGAACCATGTTCAAGCCAAAGCAATTGACAAGAAGCCCTGGGGAACTCCGCATTCTGTACAGTGCTGCCCAGGCACTTCTCAGGTGGCCCAGTGGTTAAGACCTTCCCACGCAGGGAATGCAGGTTGGATCCCAAATGTGGGTCAGGGAGCTAAGATGCCACATACCTCACAGCCAAAAAAGTGAAACAGAAAAGAAGCGATACTGTAACAAATTCAATAAAGAGTTTAAAAATGGTCCACATCAAAAAACAATCTTAAAGAGCACTGCCCAGGAGCAGAACCTGTGCATCCTAGCAATGACAATGTAGTTTGAACACAGGCTGCAGAATCAGCCTGCCCCCTTCTAGCCACTCTCCATCCTGACCCTTGTCCCTCCACTCTTGTCTATATGGATAGAGGGTCAGGGAATGTGGGGAGATGGCATCAGAGCTGCCAGCCTTAAGGTGCTCCTGATGAGGGGCGATTCTGTTTTCTCCCCATGGGAAGAGAAATGTGATGACAGAGACCCCTGGCTACTTCTGGTCCAGAAGTTTCTGTAGGGTTTCTGTGGAGGTGGCCCGTGCCAGCAGAGGAAGAAGGAACTGCGGAGGACCTGGGAAGGAAGAGCTAGAGGAATCCACATCCCAGTTCCCCTTGCCCTTGGAGAGTACAAAGGAAGTCCACAGTCTTTCCTGCGGTTGCACCGCAGGAGGTGCGTGGAATGAGGGGAGTCAGGAGCTGTGAAGAGTGAGGAGAGCCTCCATCCAGAGGAGGTTGGGGACCATAACCCGGGTTGAAGGAGGACTCTGCCATCTCCACTGTGAGTGAGTCCTCCTATGAGAGGAGACCCAGGTCGAGTTGAGCATTTCTCCAAAACACACCCCACTCCCACTTTCCATGTAGAATCCACCAGCCTCAAAGGGATCAGACTGAACCAGGCGAAGGTTGAAGGTGCTTCCTCCCCAGCACTGGCCCTCAACCATGCCGAGATGCCTCCCGCCTCCCCATCCCTCCATCTAAACCTAGAAAGCCAGACCCAGGAGAGGGAGGAACGGCAGAGAGAAAAGAAGAGACAGCGCTGCTCCTTCCTCCCGGTCCTTGGAGCCATGATCTTCCTGGGCTTTGAGGGGGAGGAAGAGTTTTGAATCAGACACAAATGAGCAGTTTTAATCTGGACTGAGTTTTTAATAACTGAAAGTGACAGGAACATTCACTTTCTGCCCAAAATTTCATTAAGTGATGAGGAAAAGGGATTTGACAGAACACAGCAGAAAGCAGTGACTGGAAAAAATTAACTTTTTGTTTATACCCCACTGAGTTGAGACTCTTCAATAACCCACTGCACATCATTCCAGTCAGTGCTCCCTAAATAAAGCCCCGTGGAGGGAAATTATTTTCAGAATTTTTTGCAAGGCTCTCCAGGCCGTAAGGAAATGAACACATGTACACATGATGGGAGTTAAGGTAAATTTGGAAGGTCTTTGAGGAGTACAATTTGGAAATGTATATCATAATCCTTGGAAAGTGCATACCTTTGACCCAGCAGCTTTATTCTTAGGAATATAGTTATTTATTCAACAGAGTTTCACGGAATCCAAATTGTGTGCTGGGCACTGTTCAGGTACATTGAACAAGACAGGCATGATCCCTATTCAACAGACCTTACAATTTGCTGAAGGGGAGACAGAGAAAGAGGATATTACAGTATAGCCTGAATGATGCTCTAGCAGAATGAAGGGCGGGTGACGGTGGCCACGATGGGAGGGGTGTGTGATCCTGGTGATAATGGTGAAGGCAGGGTGACAGGGGAGGTTCATCTGAGGAAGTGATGTCTGAACAAGGAGGAGGGTGAGCTAGGCATGGGATCACAGGTGACGAGAGAACGCTCTAGGCCGGAAGAGTACATACAAGATCACAGAGGCAGAGAGAGCATGGTGTGCTTCAGGAACCTAAGGAAGTTTATTTGGCCAGAAAGAGAAGCAAGAGCGAGAGGATGAAAGCAAGGGAGGATGGAAAGGAAGGCAAGGGACCCTAAGAAAATAATTGAGGGTGCATACGAAAACTCACCACAGCATCAGTGATGGTTATACAGCTGAAGCCCGAGGACAACTTAGATGTCAAATAATAGGTTCTCCGTAACACCAGTACCACAGAACACTGCGCAGCTACAAAGGATGCTGTGGAAGAATAACTGACACAGAAAATGCTCAGTGCTACACTGTCAAATACAAAAACAAGGATATACAATTGTATGTATAGTATGGTCTTATTTTTATGTTTAAATTTATGCAAAGATTCTGGGGGAAAAAAACGTAAGTTATTAACACTTACCTCTGGGTGCTGGGGTCATAGGTAAATTTCATTCCTTCCTTTTCACTCAACTGTAGTTGTCACCGTGGTTTATCTGTGTGCAGGTACTGCCGTGGTAATAAAGCGCTGAAAGTTACAAGGCACAAAAATCACTGAAATGTAAGCTGAAACAATCAGAGGCCAGAAAAATCTTGGTCTTCCTGTTAAGCTGAAGAAATTATCCAAAATTGAGAAGGGGAAGTTGGTGTAAGTGCAACTGACATGGAGTATTAATTTTAACATTTGTGGGCTTCCATCGACTCTGCAGGCACCTTCAGACTGCCCACCCCCGTGCATGCTGCCATGTCCAGCCTCACGCAGGAGTGGCAGGGCCCCCAGGCAGCCGCACCAATTCTGGCTTCTTGGTCCTTGAATAACAAAGCTACATTCTCTAGTTTCATCTCAGATGCTTCCTTTAATTTCTTTTAGGCAGCTTTGTTGAGGCATAATTTATATACCAAAAAACCCCACGCTTATTTAATGGATACAATTTGATGAGTTTGGGCATATGCATACACCTCAATCAAAGTAATAGACGTGTATCACCTCCAAAAGTTTCCTGGTGCCTCTTTGTGGTTTATGTGTGTGCCTGTGTGTTATTAACACTTTACATGGAATCTACCTTCTTAACAAAATTTTAAGGGCACAAGACATTATTGTTCACTATAGGCTCTACGTTGTATAATGAATCTCTAGAATGAATTCATCTTGTATACTTGAAACTCTAAACCGGGGGACCGGGATGGGGAATACGTGTAACTCTATGGCTGATTCATATCAATGCATGACAAAACCCACTGAAAAATAAAAAAAATAAAAAATTAAAAAAAAAAAAAAGAAACTCTAAACCCACTGAAAGATTTGCAAGCAGATAATTCACTATGAATTCCAGTGAACTCAGCTGGGTCATGTAGCTTTGTCTAAGAAATAAGCATCTTTTGCTGCTCTTGTACCCACTTTGGTACCTGCACACACACACACATCTGGAAACTATGAATATATATGGAGGTTTGTACAGTCTAGGGTAGAGGAGTTGGCAGTGTGCTTTCTCCCATTGGATAACAATTCTTTGTTAGTTATCATGATTCCTTTTCCCTGGATGCTTGTAGTGCTCAATTATTAGGGTGAAAAGGAGCTACTTAGAGTCAGCACTTTGAGTTTGATCTGATCCTTGTATGTGGCATTGCTCCAGCCCTGTGGTCCTTCTGACTCAAGCAGACCAATCTCCTCTGTCCATTGAAAGAAACTTGCTTTCCCCGTCGCCATTCCTGTGTTCACACTGGTCCCCTCACCAAGTATTTCTTCTCTGTACCACTTATGGTCTAGCCAAATGCTACTGATCTGCCACAATCAATTTGAGTCTCACCTGTGGGTCAGCCTCCCAGATGCCACTGTTTACATGTACCTGGAGTCTACATTCTTCATGGAAAGAGCGTAGACTTTACCACTAGAAGCCCTAAGATCCAGTTGTGACTTCACTATGTACTAGTTGAGTGATCTTGGGAGGTTTACTTAACCTTTGAGAAATTCAATTTTTCACAGAAACGTCACAAGGATTACAAGATAATTTAAGTCCCTTAAATTACTAAACACTACATGTGTTCAACAAGCATTTATTGAGCACCAACAATGCAACCAACATTAAACTAGACATTACACATATGCCAGTTCTAAGACTCAATAATTAGTAATAGTCTTCCAGGGAATCTAGCAACTAACACTCTGCTTTGTGCTTTTCATGTTTCACCTGTGAATATCTCATTAACTCTTTTGCATTTTTCAGGTTAACTATTTTGTGTTATGAAATAGTTATCAAATTTCTACTGTGAGCCTAGTGGGAATAAAATGGTGAAGAAACCATCCTTCCGCAGTGAGTTGAGTACAAAGATGAACTTTTGAAGACTCTAAGGAAGGCAATGATTTGATGTGACATATCTTCAAAAAATAGTTTTATCTACTTTCGTTGGAACTGTCTTCTCTTTGTTGCCTGGCTAAGTCTTAATGTTCATTGTTTCTCAAATTTGGTGTCACCTGCTCTAAGGATGGGCTTCCTAGGTGGCGCTAGTGATAAAGAACCTGCCTGCCAATGCAGGAAACATAAGAGACTGGGGGTCTATCCTTGGATGGGGAAGATCCCCTGGAGGAGGGCATGGCAACCCACTCCAGTGTTCTTGCCTGGAGAATCCCATTGACAGAGGAGCCTGCTGGGTTACAGTCCATGGAATTGCACAGAGTCAGACATGACTGAGTGACTTAGCACACACACTCCAAGAATACTTTCTGATGTCCCATCCTGGGTTTGTGCCCTCCCATGTGTTTTTTTTTTTTTTTAATGCAAGTATATCTGATTAACAATGTTGTGTTAATTTCTACTGTACAGCAAAGTGACTCATTTATATATATATAATATATATTCTTTTTAAAAATATTCTTTTCCATCATAGTTCTGTGTGCTATACAGTAGGACCTCATTGTTTATCCATTCTAGATATACAAACTTCCATCTAACCCTAATCTCCCACTCCATCCCTCCCCCAAACCCCTCCCCCTCAGCCAGCACTAGTCTGTTCTCTACGTCTCTGATTCTGTTTCATAGGTAGCTTCATTTGCGTCATATTTTAGATTCCGCATATAAGTGATATCACATGGCATTTGTCTTTATGACTTACTTCACTTAGTATGATGATTGATAATCTATAGTTGCACCCATGATGCTGCAAATGTCATTATTTCATTCTTTTTATGGCTGAGTAATATTCTATTGTATATGTGTATCACATCTTCTTTATCAGTTCATCTGCTGATGGACATTTGGGCTGCTTCCCTGTCTTGGCTATTGTAAATAGTGCTGCTATGAACACAGGGGTGCATGTATTTATTAAATTTGGGCTTTTTCTGGATTTATGTCTAGGAGTGGGATTGCTGGATCACAAGATAAGCCTATTTTTAATTTTCTGAGGAAACTCCATGCTGTTTTCTACAGTGGTTACACCAACGTACATTCCTACTAAAAGTGGAGGAGGGTTCCTTTTTCTTCACCCCCTCTCCAGCATTTGTTATTTGTAGCCTTTTTAATGACGGCCATTCTGACTAGTGTGAGGTGATGTTTCATTGTAGTTTTGATTTGCTATGTGCACTCTTTATGTCTCCATACAGCTCTCAGCACACTGTCTTGTAATTATCTGGTTACCTGTCTAGGTACCTGTCTAGGTAGCCCTAGACCATGAGCTCCATGGGCCGACAGAGGTCCTGCGTGTCTTTTAATATTTGTATTTTCAACATCCAACCGGAGCACAGAGTACACATTTGGTAAACACTGCTGAAAAATAGTGACCCTGGCGAGAGCAGTTTCAGGGAAGTAGTGGAGCAAAGTCAGACAACAGCAAGATGAAGCAAGAATGAGGGTCGATGAGACGAGGCACTTCTTTTGAGAATCTTACTTGAGAAGAATATGAGTGAGTAAGGCAATAGCTAGAAAAATACACGGGGAGATGGGGGACATGTTTTGTAAGATGTAAGAGACTTAGACACATTTAAATACAGATGAAGACGGTTTGGAAGGAGATTCAGATATCAGAGGCTATATTAGTCAATACTAACACTGCAATAATGCTGAGTAACAAGTGAGCCCCAGTCCCAGCCATTCATGGTGAGAACAAACATTTAATTGACTCACCTGTGTGTCTGCAGGTTGATTCTGTGCTGTGTTGCAGGTCTGCATATCGGGCTGCTCCATGTGGCTCCCATCCTTGGGCCAGTGAGATAGCCAGATGTGTTCTTCTCATCATGTTGGCAGAGGCTGAAGAGAGAGGAGCAGAAAGAGGTAAGGCTCTTAAGGTCTTGACTCAGAACAGACACACTGTCACTTCTGCTCATGTTCTGCTATGCAAGGTAAGTCAGGTGGCAGTCTCAATGTGGACATTGATCAGGCAGCAAAAAGTGCTCTGCCTACAGAGAACCATTGCAAAGAGGGGAAGAAAGATT
Organism: Muntiacus reevesi; assembly: GCF_963930625.1. NCBI lineage: Eukaryota > Metazoa > Chordata > Mammalia > Artiodactyla > Cervidae > Muntiacus > Muntiacus reevesi. The sequence goes on from NC_089257.1 coordinate 67,580,529, forward strand.
TGTGATCTGAGAATAGAGAGGTTTGCATGCCTGGGGGAGGGAGAAAGAGACAGACAGAGAGAGACAGAGAGGAAACACAGAACCAGCTGGTGCGTGTAACCTGAGGACAGAAGAAGTAGCTCAAATAATAAACCATGTAGTCCAAGCTAGACAGAGAAGAATGGAAAGAAGGCGGAGGCTGAGAGGGTGAGTGAGTACAGGGAGTGAGAGGGGCTGGTAAGGCTGAGGATGAGATGGGTCCAAGTGCCTGAGTCAGAGATGGGGTGAAAAGAGGCTAAAGGAAGAGACTGAGGCTTTTGAATGTGAACTTTTTGAAAGTGGTGTAGCCCAAGCCTCTGACCAGACTCAAGCTGTGACTATAAGTATCTGGAGTGGAAAGGAGGTGAAGGTAGTCAGAGTTAAGGCCAGTAAGGCACTGGGAGGCCCAGGGCTTGGATGAGTGGTCCACACAGATGATGAAATCCTGAGGGTTATGGCAGCACTGGGTTGGAGAACTAAAGAGCGTCTTGATGAAAGTGAAAGAGGAGAGTGAAAAAGTTAGCTTAAAACTCAACATTCAGAAAACTAAGATCATGGCATCTGGTCCTATCACTTCATGGCAAATAGATGGGGAAACAATGGAAACAGTGACAGACTTTATTTTGGGGGGCTCCAAAGTCACTGTAGATGGTGACTGCAGCCATGAAATTAAAAGATGCTTGCTTCTTGGAAGAAAAGCTAAAACCAACCTAGATTGGTCATAAAAAAGCAGAAATATTACTTTACCAACAAAGGTCTGTCTAGTCAAAGCTATGGTTTTTTCAGTAGCCATGTTTGGATGTGAGAGTTGGACCATGAAGAATGCTGAGCACTGAAGAATTCAAGCTTTTAAACTGTGGTGTTGGAGAAGACTCTTGAGAGTCCCTTGGACTGCAAAGAGATCCAATCAGTCAATCCTGAAGGAAATCAGTCCTGAATATTCATTGGAAGGACTGCTGCTGCAGCTGAAACTCCAATACTTTGGCCAGCTGGTGCAAAGAACTGACTTATTGGAAAAGACCCTGATGCTGGGAAAGATTGAAGGTGGGAGGAGAAGGGGACAACAGAGGATGAGATGGTTGGATGGCATCACCGACGTGATGGACATGAGTTTGAGTAGGCTCCAGGAGTTGGTGATGGACAGGGAAACCTGGCGTGCTGTAGTTCATGGGGTCGCAAAGAGTCAGACACAACCGAGCGACTGAACTGAACTGGGTTGGAGGAGACTATGAGGCAGGCTGTCTCCAGAGAACCTGGAGAAGATAGAGGTGGAGTGGGGAGGGACCCAGACCTCTGGAAGGCAAGGCCTTACATGGAAGCAAAGGCACAATTTGTGAAAGCTGCATCAGGGAGCTTGAAGGATGTCATTCCTGGCTCCTGACAGAGACATCTATGGATGGTGGAAGAAAGAGCAATTCCTCATTGAGAAGCCTGCAGGGGAAACAGCATTTGAAGGAGGTTCCAGTTAAGATAGAATGAGAAGAGCCATTCAGCTAAAGAGTGAGGGAATGGGAAAGTCTTTACTGAAAAGTTGGTTCTACGGGAAACCATGACATCTGGCATTGTGGTGGAGGAAGCCCAAGGCAGTGGGAGAGGAGAGAGACATCAAAGGAAAGAGCGTGGATGTGAGGCATGGTAGGGTCAGTGGGGGAAAGAAAGTCCTGGGTATTTCTGGAAAGAAGGAATCCAAAGCCAGGGAGTTAGGGGAGTTAGTTCCTGACACTCTCTCTCATCATGTGGGGAGAAGAACAGGTGTCCTCGAGGATAAGGCAGCCCTAACCCACTAGAAAAGTACCAGGTGCTTGAGAGACACTTAATAGAATGAATACATGTCCAGAGAAAACACTGGATCCATGAGACACCTTCTCCTCTGCTGGGAAGGGTGAGGGCTCGAACCTTGTCCCCAACAGGGAAAAGTCAACAGCCTGCTGAGCTGCAGGAGCCTGACCCCTGTGGCTCCCAGACCTGGGAATTTCCTGTCCAGAAATTTCAAAACCTTTGATTATGGGTTTTGATTTCTCATTCACTTTATGGGGTTTACCTTAGCAATTAAATTACATGTGTTATTTACCAGGTCATCTTCTCCAGTTGAGATGATAATGAGCTTCCGTGTTCTGCCAGATATGTATCAGCCTCTCTATGAAAAAGAGCTTAATGAAACACTCAGGATAGGTAATCACGTTAATAAGGGGGAGCCCCTGGGGAGGATTTGAGATGTCTAACAATAGAGTGGAGGGTGACGGGACTTCATGGTAAACAGTACTGACAGTCACAGACCCAGTGGCCCTGGAGGAGAGTCTGGGCCAGCTGGGAAGACTGGGTGCTTCTTCCCTTGGCAGATCACAGAGACAGGAGGCTGGTGCAACAATGTGGGCAACAGGTCTTGACAGAATGAAGGCCAATGACAACTTCTACTGCTGCTGAAATTTGTCAAATGCCTACTGTGTATAAGGTATTGCGCCAGGGGCTCTAAAAGCATTATACCAAGTCAGACTTGCTGAAAGAATCTACGTACTACACTAAGCGGTATTTTCCTGACAAAGCAACTGAGGCCCAAGGGATGCAGTAACTTGCCTGAGGTTATATGGCAGAGAAGTAGCAAAGCTGAGAGAAAAACAAATATGTATTAATGCATATATGTGGAATCTAGAAAACTGGTACAGATGAACCTATATCTAGGGCAGGAATAGAGATGCAGACATAGAGACCAGACTTGTGGCCAAGGGGTGGGGGAGGAGGGGCTGGATGAACGGGGAGAGCAGCACTGACATGTATATGTACTCAGTCAGTGCAGTTCAGTCGCTCAGTCTTGTCCGACTCTTTGTGATCCCATGGACCGCAGCACGCCAGGCTTCCCTGTCCATCACCAACTCCCAGAGCGTGCTCAAACTCATGTCCATCGAGTCAGTGATGACATCCAACCAGCTCATCCTCTGTTGTCCCCTTCTCCTCCCGCCTTCAATCTTTCCCAGCATCAGGGTCTTTTCGAAAGAGTCAGTTCTTTGCACCAGGTGGCCAAAGTATTGGAGTTTCAGCTTCAGCATCAGTCCTTCCAATGAATATTCATTTCCTTGAGGATTGACTGGTTGGATCTCCTTGCAGTCCAAGGGAGTGTCAAGAATCATATACTACCATGTGTAAAATAGATAACTAGCGGGGTGTAGGTGCTATATAGTACAGAGAGCTCAATTCGGTGCTTTATGACGACCTAGATAAAAGGGGTGGGGGTGGGGGGAGGTGCAGGAGGGAGAGGATATATGTGTCCATACAGCTGATTCACTTCATTGCATAGCAGACAGTAACACAATATTATAAAGCAACTATACCCTAATTCAAAAAAGAAAAGAAAAAAAGTAATAAAGCTGAAAGTTGAACTCTGGTTGAGAGTCCGCCCTGTGGCAGGAGAGCAATGTAAAGCAGAGAGGTTCTGGTTCCGACAGTGTCTGCTCCCACGCCCGTGTGGCTGCCACAAAAATGGCTTTGACCAAAGGCGGCAAATATGTGACACATGTACCACTGCCTGTCACTCCCTCCGGTTCTCCCCGCGCCAGACATCTCTAATTTATCATGATACTCTCCCACGGAGCACAGATGTGGCCTCGTAATCCTTCTCCCCACAGCACTCCAGGCAGTGACTAAGTCAATCAGAACTGACAGGTGAGATGAAATCTCTTTGCCATCCCTGGTATAGGTGATGCTCCATGAAAACACAAGGGACCAAGCACTGGGGCCTGGAGTTCGAGGGACCCAGCTTTGAACCCTGGTTCTCCCTCTTTGAACAGTCCCAGAGCCCGTCTTGCCATCTGTGACATCCGAGGGCCGTGGGGATCCAACACCATCAGAGGAAGCACAGAGCCTGCAGCAGAGTAAGCCCCAGGGAGGAGTCGTTTCCTCTTTCTGTAAACAGCGACCAATGCATTCAGACTTGGATCGGAGGCAAGGGTGTGTGTTCAGAGCCACAGAGAACTCCCTGGCGGACACAGGCAGTGAGAGAATAGCCTGGACCCCAGGGAAGGCAAGGGGAGGGTCAGGGTCCCGGGGTGAGGACCTATAGTGATGAGCATGACTGAGGGGCTCAAGAGCAGTCTCTCCAGGTTTCCAGAAAGGCTGCCAGGGAGCGGAGAGGCAAGGAAGCTACCAACTGAGGGCCGACTCGAACCTCATTCTCTTCTGATTTCTTTCCACTGGTCCCAGAGTGCAAGGGGCCTTCACGCAGTCCATGCAGTTCAGCTCCAGGGCACACCACAGATGGAGAAGGCTAGAGAGCAGCCTTTTAAGCTCTTCCCTTCTCCAGGAGATCTTCCCAACCTAGGGATTGCACCCAGGTCTCCGGCATTGCAGGCGGATTCTTTACCAGCTGAGCCACAAGGGAAGTCCAAGAATACTGGAGTGGGTAGCCTATCCCTTCTCCAGCGGATCTTCCTGGCCCAGGAATCGAACTGGCATCTCCTGCATTGCAGATGGATTCTTTACCAACTGAGCTATCAGGGAAGCCAGAAAGCAGGCTAGGAAGGATCAAGTCTGACATCTCCAACGTGGAGACTTTTTTTTTTCTTTAAAGATGTTTTATGTGGACCATTTTTAAAGTCTTTATTGAATTTGTTACAATATTGCCTCTGTTGTTTATGTTCTGCTTTTTTGGCCAAGAGGCATGTGGGATCTTAACTTTCTGAACAGGGATGGAACCCTCACCCCCTGCATTGGAAAGCAAAGTCTTACCCATCCAACCACCAGGGAAATCCCTGGAGATAGTTTTAAATTGAGAACTTGATCACTGCTCTGATCACTTCATTTGATCACTTGATCACCTGATCACTTCATTTTCTGATTTGAGTTTAGCCAATCTATTACCCCGTGACTAGCAGAGAACCAGTCAAAGGAGATGGAAGTCAAAGTAGCAGTAAAGACCACCTGCTGTTGAAAGAGCAGGCCCCAGAAAACAGAGCCCTGTAGACCTGGAGGGCTGGTCAGTCTCGCAGGTGGATATCTGGGGACTGGGGAACAAGTGGCAGGGGACAGGGGGTCCACGTGGAGGCTCACAGATGGTCCATCCAGCTGGTTAGGCAGCTGTGAGGATGCTCAGGCTGGCGTGAGACCTCAGCAGACAATCTCAGCTCAACATTAACTGAGTTGTTTTCTCTATTTCTGGCCCCATGGTAGGCACTGAGAAAACTAAAGATGGGTAAAATAATCCTTCCTAGTAATTCCAGTATAATGGGAAGTGTGGTTAGATAGAGGTGCACAGTGTGCTCTGGGGGCCCCACTGGGGACCTGCTGGAGAGAAGGATGCCTGGGGACAGAAATGCACTCCAACAGAGGGAAGCGTATGAGCAAACACCTGTGGACGTGAACGCCTGCGGCGTGGTTGGGCACCACTGCAGAGTAAAGTGGGAGAAGAGGAGGCGCGAGAGGTGTGGCTGAGGACTGCGGGGAGGCAGGAGAGGCTGTACGCATGCTGGGAGCAGACATGGAGGACCATGCTCCCTCGGAGCCGACGGGCAGCCCTTGAAGGGCTTAGCAGAGGGGCAAGGTGGTTACATCTGCTGTGGGATGGCTCTCTCTGGACCCTGAGCCAAAGTTGGATCTAGGGGTAAGTTAGGAGGCAGAGAGAGCAGTGAGGACGCAGTTACAATGGTCCAGATGGGAGGGGACCAGGACCTGAGCTAGACAAGGGTGCCAGTTAGAGCTGGTCCTGCAGACTCCATCAGAGTTCAGCTACCGGCCCTGCGCCAATCATACCTGGCGTGGTGCTGGGAACCCTCCCCCAAAGGACTGAAAATATTGCTGCTGCTGCCTCCTCGTTGCAGGTGGCTTTCCCCAGCTGTCTGAGTAAGAAGTAAGTTCCCCTAAACCATCCTTAGGATTGTCATAGTCCCCAACAAATTATATTGCCTATGTGTAATTATGGGATTATTTATGAGGCTAAGGGAAACCTGGGCAGTTCTCAGGTTCCCAGCCTGAGTGGCAAAGAGGGAAGCCAATGCCCTCTAGGAGGGCCTGATGGATGCTGCTGGGAGCTAGGCAGGGTGGGGAAAGATGAGGAAGGATCCCATCCCCTCGCTGGAGAAGATATTCCCCAGGAGAGTGTCAAGAGAGAATGGGATGCCTATGAAAGTAGACAGGTTTACTCCATAATTCCCATTAAGTCAGGTGCCATCACTAAAAAACAGTAAATCCCATGTAAAGAGCCCTTCCTATGGGTCAAACATTCTTTCTCAGGAAACTCCCACATACAGGATAACATCTAATTTTCACAAAACTTTTAAAAATAAATTATTATATCCATTTTATAGATAAGGAAACTATGACTCATTCAAAGCCACAGAGCTAGGCAGAAGCACACAACTCTTGGGGCCCTTCATGGGTGTGGTCATCTCAGCGCAGACGCCTGTAGCAAATGTGTGATAGAACTCGGGGAGGGAGAATCAGACAGGAAAGCTGGCTGCTTGGCTCTGTGGGAAGGTCAGGACACGGGCAAGGGAGCTCTCCTCCTAGAACCCAAGCAGACCAGGGACTCAGGTGGGCCTGGGAGACTGGTGCGGGGTCTCCTTTCTCTCCTAGCTCTTTGCAGAGGAGAAGGGGCTACACCCAAACAGGAACATGTCACATAACAAAGAGAGGCAGGTACGTCTTTGGTCTCATCCTCCTCCTCATCTTTCTCCTTCTTTCTCTGCTACCTCTCACCTCTCCCTACATTTCCCTCCCCCATTCTCCCCTTGTCTCCTGTCCTGGGACTTCAGAGTCAAGTCGACACCCAACTACTCTCTCGAAAGCCCTGATAATTAAACCCACTTGTCCAGCAACCCTCTGTCCACACTCTGGGCATCTGGACCTCGCTCCTTAGCCCCCAGCTCTCCCCATTCTTACTCCCCATCAAGGCTTCCACATCCCCAGAGACTCTCGGCTACAAAGTTAGGAAGCAATGAAATAAAACAACTCACAGTAAATTGGGTACAACAGACAACTCTCTTTTAAGCCCTCAGGGGTGTCTGTTCATTAAGCCAAATGGATGACTAACTGGGGAGATTTCTCTTGATAACTATTACTGAGAGTCTGCTCTGTGCTGGGGGATGGAGCAAGGGACGCAGGGGAGCCAGGGGATTTCACTGCTTAGTCAAGAAGTAAGACAAGAACACAAATAATCATGCCGTGGATGTCACAAAATGGTGTGTGAGTTTACTAAAACTGGGAAGGGACATTATGTCTGGGTAGGGTGAGGGAGACGAGGAAAGACCTGTGGAGCAAAGCTATCTGAGCTAGGCTTTGCAAGACCAGTGGGAATCCGTGGTGGGGCGGTGGCGGGGTGGGGGTGGGGGTTGTCAATCATTTCAGACAAAGAGAGCACTGCGGGCACAGCCCTGGAGATGGGCCTGGAACATGACTCAGTGGGCAATTCCTGTGTGAGGAAGAGGCTTCTGCTTGAAAGTAGGCAGAGAAAGGGATCTCTTTAAGTCCCATCCCCTGGCTTGTTACTGCAATGGAAGGACCCAAGATCGAGGATCCCTCTTCCTCTCTCTTCCCATGACGTCCCACCCAGCCAGCTCCAGTCCTCACTGCAGGGAGGGACCTGGGGTTGTTTTGTCTGTCTCCAATCTTTTTTTTTTTTTTTTTTTTAATATTTTTTCATTTATTTGGTTGCTCCAGGTCTTACTTGTGGCATGTGGGATCTAGTTCCCTGACCAGGGATCAAACAAAGGACCCCTGCATTGGGAGTGCGGGGTCTAAGCAACTGGACCCTCAGGGAACTTCCCTCTCTCCAGTCTTGTCTAAGGGCTGGCCTTGAATCACCTCTCGTGAACTCAGCTCCCAGATGACTCCAAGTCTGTGGCAACCTCACCTACCTTCAGACCTGCTGGATCCCAGATGATAGACCTGGGGCCCTCTATGGAGCCTTAGAGCTGCACCCTAATCTTTCCCAGTGCTCCTTTCCCTCTCCCCATCAAGCTGACCCTCCCCAAATCTTTGATTTCTATTCAGTTCAGTCAGTCATGGCCAACTCTTTGCGACCCCCTGGACTGTAGCACGCCAGGCTTCCCTGTCCATCACCAACTCCCAGAGCCTACTCAAACTCATGTCCATTGAGTTGGTGATGCCATCCAACCATCTCATCCTCTGTTGTCCCCTTCTCCTCCGGCCTTCAATCTTTCCCAGCATCAGGGTCTTTTCCAATGAGTCAGCTCTTCACATCAGGTGGCCAAAGTATTGGAGTTTCAGCTTTAGCATCAGTCCTCCCAATGAATATTCAGGACTGATTTCCTTGAGGATTGATTGGTTTGATCTCCTTGCAGTCCAAGGGACTCTCAAGAGTCTTCTTCAACACCATAGTTCAAAAGCATCAGTTCTTCAGCACTCAGCTTTCTTTAAGGTCCAACTCTCACATCCATACATGACTACTAGAAAAACCATAGCTTTGACTAGATGAACCTTTGTTGGTAAAGTAATGTCTCTGCTTTTTAATATGCTGTCTAGGTTTGTCATAGCTTTTCTTCCAAGGAGCAAGCATTTTTTAATTTCATGGCTGCAGTCACTATCTGCAGTAACTTTGGAACCCCCAAAAATAGTCTGTCATTGTTTCCAATGTTTCTCCATCTATTCTCTATGAAGTGATGGGACCATATGCCATGATCTTAGTTTTCTGAATGTTGAGTTTTAAACCAACTTTTTCACTCTCCTCTTTCACTTTCATCAAGAGGCTCTTTAGTTCTTCTTCACTTTCTGCCATAAGGGTGGTGTCATCTGCGTATCTGAGGTTATTGGTATTTCTCTCAGCAATCTTGATTCCAGCTTGTGCTTCATCCAGCCTGGCATTTTGCTTGATATACTCTGCATATAAGTTACTATAACTGCAATTATAGTCCTCTCTCAGAGGGAGGACTTACTCCTCTGTAAACTTACTCCCTCTGTAAGTTTACCCACTTATTCGTTAGTCGCTGTGTCTGACTCTATGTGACCCTAGGGACTGTAGCCTGCCAGGGTCCTCTGTCCGTGAAATTTCCCAGGCAGGAATACTGGAATGGTTTGCCATTTCCTGCTCCAAATTACTATGCTCTACACGCCCAATAGTGACATGTAGAAAACTAAATTGGTCCAGTCAACTTTGCTCAAAGTTTTGCTTCATTGCAGCACGAAAACTGATGCATACACACGGAGTATTTAACCTGTCCAGGCCTTGGCTCACATGTCTATGAAGTGAGGGGAGTGGATTAGAGAGTGTTTCCTCATCTGGCTGGTGCTTGGAACTGCTGATTGGCTTTTTAGAAATACTGGAACCCCCGTCCCCTGAATTCTGATCTGGTAGGTCTGACATTGGGCTCCCATACCTGTATTTCTCTCAGTTTCCCCGGGATTTCTATTGCATCTAACCCAAGGACTGCTGTTTGGGAGACTCTGGGATAGCTCATCTCTGTGACTCTTCTGGACACTCATTGATTCATTCTCTGCAAAGGGGACACCAGCAGAGATGAGACTGGAGAGACGCAAGGGACAGATATGGCAGATTTAATCCATTTTAACAAGGTTAGAATTTATCTCAAAGGCAAGGGAAAGACTTCGCAGGGTTTTCAGCAGGGGTGACATGATCAAATTTATGTTTTAGAAACAGCCTTCTCATGCAGCGTGGAAGACGGGCTGGAGGTGGGGGACCTGAGAAAAGGCTTTGGTGATAACTGTCTGAGATGCTGCTGCTGAGCTGGATTGCACTGGTGGCAGCGAGCGGGCGTCCAGAAAGTAGAGAGGATGGAACTGGGTTGTCTCTTGTTTCCTTTGGGTCTGGGATGCGGTGGGTCATCGCTGTTCGGCTCTGCAGCCTCCTTCCAACACTGGAGAGCCCCTCACTGTGTGGTTCTCGGTCAGCTCAACAAGAGACAAATGCCCCAGATTTTGACCAGGTGCTGATGACTCAGAGAGGCAGAGACCACAGAGCATCCACTCCAGAGGCGGCACAGGCAGCCACAACTTTCAGTTTCCAGAAGCAGCAGGACAGAGGGTCAGAGGGAGGCCAGAGTCAGATGCCGTCTGGTGCCCTGGGTTTACCTGCAACAACTGAAATCTTCCTGGACCACTAGGTGGGCTTGATTTTAGTTGCAGATCTAACATCATCTGGCTGTTTTGTTGCCGCCTGTTTTATAAGGCTGATGTTCTCATCTCCCTCGTGACTCTGTGAGCCTTACAATATTTTCAATGACTTCCTTTCCTGCTTAAACTGCCCAAGTTGTTTGCTTTTTGCATCCACGTTCCCTGATTGATACCCTGACTGCGTCGGAGGTAGCAAGGGCATGAGCAGCTGGGTAGGGTCCTCAGACAAGGCAAACGTGTAAAGGGGCAGGGCGTGAGAAGAAACCCCAAATGCTGCTGGTTGGCTTACAGACTGAAAATGCCTCTGCTTCTGATTTGTTCATCCTCGATAAGGAAAGCTCAAATTGAGCTTTTCTTCACTATTAGAACTTTCTCTGAACTGTACCACTCCATTCAAAACCTGAATGCTTGATTACAAGTTTGGGATCAACACATATATACTACTGTATATAAAACAGTAACCAACCAGGACCTACTGTACAGCACCCTGGACTATATTCAATATCTTATAATAAGCTATAATGGAAGAGAAGGTAAAAAAAGAATACACACACACACACATATATATATGTACACACACACATATAATTGAATCACCTTAGTGTTCATCTGAAACTAACACAACATTGTAAATCAACTATATTTGATAGAAATTAAACAAACAAAGCTGAGTGCTTGAATGTGCAGACTGTCAGAAAACTATCACCCTTGTCTATTCCTATGTTCTAGAAGGGGAAGCCCCTTAACCTTCCCAGCGCTAACCCCAAATCATGGTATTTTTGACATCACAGAGCTTTTGGAAGGTAGATGAATCACAGAAAGGGCTGAGGAAATCTAAGGCAGTACTGACTGAACTTCCCTAAATACAACTTCCCAAGTTAGATGTAAATTGATCGCTTTCTAATTTCAGTCACCTTTCCACCTATTTAATATCTGGTAATTTCCAAGATGTTTTATTTTGTTTTCATATATATGGTGACTTCAGCGGCTACTGAAACACAAGATTTATATATTTTATGTATGTATAGTATATACATAGTATGTATACTATACATACATAAAATACATACTATATACAGTAAAATATAGATAATATATAATTTATCAGCTTAGTAATTTTTAAGCATACAGTTTCGTGACATCAAGTAAATTCGTATTGTTGTGCAACCCATCACCACCATCCATCTCCAGAATGGCTTCATCTTCTGAAACAGAAGCTCTGTACCTTTAAAACACTAACTCCCTATTCACCACTCCCTCCAGCCCCTGGCAACTGCGACTGGGATCTCCTCCTTCCCTAGGTACCTCATGTAAGTGGGATCCTACAGCATTTGTCCTCTGTGACTGGCTTAAGTCACTTAGCTTAATGTCCTAAGTTTCATCCATCTTGGAGCGTGTGACAGGATTTCCTGCCTTTTAAGACTGGATTAATACCCCCACTGTATGTAGTATTTTGTTTCATTTATCTGTTCATCCGTTGATAGACACTTGGGTGGCTTCTACCTTCTGGCTGCTGTGAATAATGCTACTATGAACATGGGTGTACCAATAAGGCATGTATTTTTATGACCTCTGCCCATCAAGCATTAAGTAAATTTTTCATGTGAATAATTGCATTTTAATTTATCTGTTTTGTAACTCTGTTGTATAATAGATGTTCTTAAAGTGGGTCACACCTGTATTCTTTACTGTTCCACAACAGGAGGATGCAAAGAGCATCTACAAATGTCCATTTCACACTGATGTGGGAAATCCCTGTGAGCATCTACAAATGTCCATTTCACACTGATGTGGGAAATCCCTGTGAGCATCTACAAATGTCCATTTCACACTGATGTGGGAAATCCCGGTGAGGAAATGAGTCTCTAAGGGTGACCTGCACACGCAGACGTCAAAACTCTCAGGTAACTCTTTCTCTGCTCTCCTGTCTTGGTCAAGGAGTGTGCCCTGAACCTTGCCTTTTACAAGAATCCTCTCCATCCCACCCCTTCCTTGGGAGACCCAGCCCCGCTTTCTTCAGTCCCTTCACTAGGCTATTCTGACATGGGGCCATGGATCTCTCAGCAACATGGGTAACCAAGAACTCTCTCTCTCTAAGGTTTTCTTTGATAAAAATAATGAAGTCTAAAAAGGACATGTGCATTTTCTTTGTGCCTTGTACCTCCTCTGATCCAGAAAGATTGCCACCTTAGTGTTCTCAGAGTCGTCTGCAACTGGGATAAGCACAAAATGACAAAAGGGAAGAGGACAAGAAAAGAAGCATTCCCAGAGTTTGAAAGTAAGGACTCTGTTTTCATCTGTGAGGTAGGTTAAGAAATCTGAAAAGTAGGCTGGGACACCACAAAGAGTTGTGTGCATTTCTGTCAGTGCTTCTCTGGTTGAAGTTTTCAGCGAGAGCAGAAAACAGGCAAAACGTATTGATTGAGCACTGATATGCCGGTGGTTGTTCCCACTTAATTTCCACAATAACGCCGAGATAGGATCGGCATCCCCGCTTCACAAATGAGGAAGCAAAGTGGGGGCTGGGAGACATTCAGAACTTCCCCAAGGGCGTGGAATGTGGCGGTGAACTCCTGTGAGACTCCAGCGATGCTGCTTCCCTGATCCGGCTCTGCTTCCAACCCCTCCAGTGAGGGCACGGCCTTCGTCTCCTGTGGAATGATCTCCAGAAAGGGCCCTTTGACAGCCTGTTTGTGTGTCTCCCTGTGGGTGCAGGGTTTGACAGAGACCAGCAAGGGACTCTCCCTTCCAAGCCCCAGCCATGCCTCCTCCTCTGGCTCAGAAGCCATTCTTGGAGCACAGAGGGAGTTCTAGATTTTCCTTCCTGTTTGTTGGATCCATCCTTTGCTTCCTTGTTACCATGGGCCAGCGAAATTTCTTCCTGCCTCAACCCATCCTCTGCCCCTAATAGTCACTGCTAAACATTGCTTTACCGTTTTTAAGGATAAAGAGTAGAAATAGTGGTATAGATACCACACCAGGAACAACTTCCTGACTCTGAGGTTCTGGAACATATGGAAACTCAAGGAGGGTCCTGTGGCCCCCTTTCCAGGAAAGCTGTAAGGAAAAGAGCCATCCTGCCACTGCCCGGCCTGCTTGGACTGGGGACAGTTCTGCCTGGAACAGAGGGGAGGCACCCAATGATCTCCAGAGGGCCCTGCCACTCTGGGAAGCCTGAGTCTCCGGTACAGCCACCTGCTTGGCCACAGATGTTCCCTGTCATCAATCATTCAGGGCATCTGTTTGCTGTGCCACTTGTTTAAAGAGCGAGGCGTTTGCTAATTGAAAACTAAAAGATCCATCCGTCTCACTCAGAGCCAGCATGAAATCCACTCAGCCATGCAAGATCAGGGTGGAAGAGGCAGAACAGAGCTACCGCTAATGTATATTTGGGTTGGCGCAGAGATGACCCACGGAGGTCATCTCCTATTTCCTGAGCAAGCCTGGCTCCCCTCCCCACCTTGTAGCAGCCAGGGGCTGCCCATGTTATCATTTCTCTAATACTTCCTCATCTATTATCCCCAGTGTACTTCAGAGAGATAGGTATTTTTAGCCCCAATTTATAGATGGGGGATCTGAGGCTTAGAGAGATTAAACTATTTATCCAAGGTCACACAACGGGTAGGTGACAGAAGCAGGACATCAATCCAGGTCTTCTGACTGGTCAGGAGAGGGGTGGCCTGTCCACTGTGTGACTGTGGGCCTTGACTGATGCACAGGTGCTGAGCCAGGAGGTACCAAGTGCTTCTTTAAGTGGATTTTAAATGTCACTTGGGAAGAGTGATGTGAGGCTATACAAGGCAGAACCCTGAGATTTCAACTATGTCTGCAATTTTTTATTGCTTTAATAGCAGATATGGCAAAATGTTAGGATTCCTGATTGCTATAATATCTCCCCATCAAGCCTGCAGGGAGATGGGAATGGTCCAGATCCACGTATAGCGCCAAAGGCATAGAGCAGGGGAAGAGACGTGTCACGCCACTGACATTTCTTCCCTTCCCTCCAGTTGCCTCCAGAAATGATAGATGTGCTGGTCTGAGCCCCCAGAGATGGGGGACTGATGCAGAGCTGGATCTCCGTGGCATCTGGAAGTGATTCCATTTCTCTGTACCTCAGTTCTCTCTTGTAGAGTGGTGAGTGGGATTTAGATGAATGTTAATTTGTTTTTCCAACTCTAATATTTGATAATTGTGTGTGTCACTGAAGGAAATGCTGAGTCAAATTTAACCTTTAGGGCCTAGAGTCTCTAAGTCTTGGAGCAGCTTGACTCCAGCCACGATGGACTGACTCTCTGATATATAAGTGTAGTTCTCCATGCTATTCCCCCCTGCCTGGAACACTGCCTTCTTCCCCCAAGGGAACTGGTATTTGCTTCTTCAATGCCTAGCTCCTGTCAGGCTTCCCTTTTTGTTTGTTCCATGGCACTGCTATAAGCTACAGGTATGTTGGCTTAAACTGGCAGGAGGTGAGAGCAGGAGCCTGGTTTCATTCCTCTTTGTGACCCTTGAATCTGACACAGAGCCTGGCAAAGGAAGGACAGTCAGTAACTACAGCTAACCCTTGAACAATGTGGGGGCTAGGGGTGCTAACCCTCAAAAATCAACATTTAATGTACAGTCCACCCTCCTTACCCACCTTCTCCATGAGTGGTGTGAACCAACCCCATATAATGTAGGTGGTTTAGTCACTAAGTCATGACTGACTCTTGTGACCCCATGAACTGTAGCCCATCAGGCTCCTCTGTCCATGTAGTAGTGTATTATTTACTGTTGAAAAGTATCTCATTTTTGACCTGTGATGTTCAAATTCCTGTTGTTCAAGGGCCAGTTCCTTGAAGTAAAGGGAAGAGGGAAAGGTGGGAAGGCAGTTCCTCTGCAGGCAAAGACCAGCGACAGAGGACCAGCAGCTGAGCAGCCCTCGCCACCATCTCCCTTCCTCTCACTCCAACCCCTTACTGCTTCTGGAATCAAAGGTGAGCTGGAATCTCTGGGCCTCTTGAATTTCCATGTCAAGTCTGCTCCAAGCAGGCTTTCCCCTGGAAATGAGGTAAGCAACGGAACTTAGCACAGCTCTGACCAGAGCTTTGAAGAGGTCCCGGATCTCTCCTTCTTCGACTCCCTGGATGGAAGGTGCCTCCCCCAACCCTTGTCCTCTGACTCCTCAAAGGAGGGAAGAGACAGGCGACGATGACACCTGTCCCCACTGCCGGGCATTTACAGATTGCTACTTTGGGGGTGTGGTGGGAAGGCTCAGTTCCTGCCTGGGCTCCATCTGCCTCAAAGTCAAGGATGGCGGCAATGCCCACCTGCTAGCGACGCGGGTGTTGCCGGCACTGGATCTCGCTTACCAACGCGCAGGGGGCGGGATGGGGCAGGGCGGGGCGGGGCCTGTCCCGGGGGCGGGGCTCGAGGCGCCCCGTGGTCCAGGCGGCCCCGCCCCGCCCTCCCGCGCTCCCCGCGCTCTCCGCGCTGGAGCGCCGCGGAGCTGTCCAGCTTTTCAGTGCCGGAGCCGGCCGCCTGCCGCGCGCACCGCGCCGCCTCCGCGCCAGGTCTCTGCGCCGCTCGCCCGCCCCGCGCCCGGCCGGCCCCGCCCCGCCCCGCCCCGCCGCGGCCGGTCCACTGCTCCCCGCGGGCCGAAGCCGGCCAAGCGGCTGCCCGCCGGGGCTCTGAACGGCGCGGCGGGGCCGGGAGACAGGGACCCGCCGAGGAGAGCGGCGGCCCCGGACGGCTGCCGGAGGGGCGGCCGCGCGTGGATGCGGCGGGAGCCGGAAGCCTCGAGCAGCCGGAGCCGTCTCTGCCCCTGGGCGCCCTATGGCTTGAAGGTAAGCGCCGACAGGGTGCAGGACAGGCGGCCCGGGCCCAGACAGGGTCAGTGGGAGAGGAGGAGGGAGCTCGAAGGGCGGCGCGCCTGGGACCAGAAGTTTGTCCGGCCACTCTGGCGCTCGTCTGCCCGGGGACCGCCCTGCCCTGCTCTTCCCGGACTCTCCGTCGGGCTGCTTCCTCGGGGACGAAGGTGAACATCGGCGGCTGTCCTCTCTCCCACCCTCTGGGCATCCTTCGCACCGCCCGCGTGCGAATCCTCGCTCCGGACACGGGCGGGCTGTGCCATGCAGCCTCCGGCGGAGCGCCGAGAGCGAACCCCGCGGAGCCGGGGCTTCGCAGGGCGGCCGGTTCCCGGACCATCTCGGGAAGGCACTTTTCGCCCGGCACCCAAGCCGGGAGCCCCCAGTGCGCGCGGCCAGAGTTCCGATCGCCCTGGAGGGAAAAGGGTTGTTCTTGGCAACTCTGCGTTTGTGCGACCTGAGACTTTTCAGTTTCTAAGGACCGAAGCCAGGGGTGAGAGAGAGGCTGGTTCTGACTAATTGCTCTCACGGCTAATATGCCGCTGTCCTTGGTTCTGGATTTACGTTCTTGGCCGTCTCTCCGTTTGCGATTCAGTGGAGGAAGGAGGTTGGGGTTTCAGACCCATCTCAACCCGGGAATGGGGGTGACGATAGGCGCAGAGGCAGAGGGTGATTCTCCTACTTTGGAATGGACCAAAAGCCCCGGTAGGGCGGTGTACAAAGACAAGAGGCAGCTGTAAGCGCCAGACAGAGCGCGTGTGCATCCCGGGCTGCCGCCGGTAGCCTGGGAGCCGTTCCTCTTGAAGAGCAGAGGTAAGAGGGTGCCTGTGCGTCTACACAACCGGCTTCGCCATGGACACAAGTCACAGCACTGCGCCTCCGTAGGGACAGGTCCTTTCTCTCAGCCTCGGGGAAGCTCTCTGAGTGAATGAGTCACACTGTTCGCCTACCTCACACCCCACTACTTTTTGTCCTGGGGGGGTCCTGAGGTTGGTGAGGTGCAAGACAGTTTGTGGATCGCTCTCTAGTTCCATCTTCAGATCCAACCATTTCTGGATTTTGACCAGGCTATAAACCTTTCAGACTAATTCTTGCTCTTCCCCAGGACGACATCAACAGGAATTCTTACCCCACTGGAAGCAAATGCTCTGCTTACCCCTGATTCATCCTGTGTCATTAGGACCACTTGAAAAAGAAATCATTTTTTGTTTCATTTTTCTCCCTGTTGCTGCTATTTAATGAAGGTGGACAGAAAGAGAGGCTTGTGGTGAATGTGACCAATTGCAAGAGAATTAGTGAGCTGATTTGTTGTGTCCCAGTCCCCTGGCTTTGACTTGTCTGCTTAGTATTCAGGATTCCTGGCACATTTGACTGGGAGGGGGCTGCTGATGCCTTCTCTGAAAGCAGACATCTGGTGGGGAAGACATTTGAGAGGGTTAGACTGAGAGCCAAGTGAGGGCCACCGTGGTTCTAGCCTTGGTCTCTTGAAGAGCATTCTGAGTTCCTTCCGTCTTACCTGTACATCCTGGGGGGAGGAATGTGCCTAGAACATGGGAGATTCTGAATTATTATAGAGGTCTGGGACAGCATTTCTCTAAGGGCTGGGTTTTGTTTTAATAAACTCTCTGTATCTAAATCACCAGAAAAGCTAGTTTAAAATGCATGATTTTGTTTCTTGTCTGAAGAACAGCTGAATGATAGTCTCAAGCTGAGGCCCAGAAATGTATATTTTAACAATATTTCTGGGTGATTCATATGTACACTGGGTTAAGAAATCATCTCTCATACAAGTTATTACTTCCTTAACTAGAGAGAACATGATTAAGGTCTTGAGTCTACCCCCTTGCCTTCTGCAGTTACACGTGTTAAATTCTTTGGATGTGGGCTTGTGGATGAACCAGCCTCCTGGTCCAGTTCACTTGCTGTGATAGAGGTTGCAGCCCAGTCTCCTCCCACAGGATCTGCCTGGGCTTCCCTTTTTTCTAAAACAGATTTTTGGTTTCTCTAAGAATCACCAATATGGGTTTACATTGACCTGTGTAAATACTAAGTCTCCTCTGGGGGCCAACCCGGTTTGTTTTCCCTCCCCTCCCCTTGTAGGGGAATCATCCTCGTTCAGTGTGTTTATGCCGTGATCTGCTAACCCAACTGCTCCTGAAATGCCAAGGAGTGATTAGTTCAGCTTAGCAGCACACCATGTTCCCCAAGGCTGGTAGCCATGTGTGCCCTATCGGCAGTGACATATTGACTGTATCGATCTGGTTCTTGTGCTCTATAAAAGCTGGGAAGCTTGTAGCGGTAAATAAGGCCAGTGAAAAGGCTTGTGGGCTAGTCAGTATGTTTCCTTTACCTGCAAGGTTGAATTATTTCTGTCTAGAATGTGCAGTGATATAGGAGAATCTGAACTTGAGAGAAAGCCTGTTTTTTCCTCCTACCAGTGGAAACAAAGGGAGCTCAGGATCTCATAGAAATTTGGCCTCACACATACCTGGGGCTGACCTGCTGAAGCCAGACTGGTCTAAGACCCCTGTTCTCTGTTTAAACATGTATTGGGGAAAGGCCTGTGAACTCGATCTGCAGGGAGCTGTCTCCATCTTCCTTGCACGTGGAAGTTGTATTTCGGTGTTGAGGAAGAAGCTATGAAGATAGCACAGGTGATGTGTGTGGTGAAGGTAGGGGGCAGAGCGTGATGAGACTTTCTTGAGTCAATCCTTCCCCTTCCAGTGACTCATATGTTCTGACCTGCCACCCCTCATTTTGCCCTCCCATGTGGTGTAATACCCATGAATCTCCAACAGTGAAGGTTGAGGAAGGGAGAGGAGAATCAAAGTTGATTTATAATGCTGGGACCCCAAGCCATATCTCCAGCATCTCCCAGAATCAGACTGTGTATCACAGGTCGCAGCAACCTAAGATATGAGGGCTTGAAAAGAACAGGATGACTGCCCAGTCAGTTCCATTTCCCCTCAGACATAGTTACCAGGACTTTAAAATCCTTAGACTATTTGGACTTCCTCAGAAATCATTCTGGATGTTCCTGACTCCAAATACGGCAGCTTTTTCTTTAGTCCAGAAATATGGTTTCTGTCTCCTGTTAGAAAATTTCTCCAAAAATTGAGTGGTACAGACTTATAGAAAGAACTTATGGTTGCCAGAAGGAAGGGATAGTTATGGAATTTGGGATGGACATGTCTACACTGCTGTATTTAAAATAGATAACCAACAAAGAGCTAATGTATAGCACAGGGAACTCTGCTCAATGTTATGTGGCAGCCTGAATGGGAGGGGAATTTGGGGGAGAATGGATGCATGTATATTTGTGGCTGAGTCCCTTCAGCTGTCCACCTGAAACTGAAGCTATTGCAACATTGTTAATCAGCTACACCCCAATACAAAATTAAAAGTTTAAAAGAATAAAAAAGTAGGAGATCAACTTAAAATATATAGCCTGTAAATAAATTTCTTAAAAAAAAAAACAAGAGTGATGTAAACTTTGCAGTTCCAGTGCACCAAGATTGAGCTTGGCAATCAAAGCTTCTCTGTCTTATCAAGAGCCCTGCTAGCAGGAGAGCATCCTACATCTAGGAAGTACTTGGAAACTACAGGCAGCAGAAAGGGCTCAGCTTCCCAGTAGGCGTCCTCCTCTGTGTGTGGCCTCTCACTTAGATGACCCCCAGTGTCATAGTTCCTTCCTTTCACCCGCCAGTAGGGCCTCTTACGGCCCTGGGAAGACTCCAGCATTTGCTTTGGGATTCTGTATGAGCTCTCCAGGTTACTACATAGAGCCACTAAGCAAGTTACTTATTTACCAATTCTGGGTGGTAGACTGATATTATCTCCAGTCTATTTAATTATTGCAGCAGTGTTGGAATCCGATGTTAATATACCGCTGCCTCTAACCTGTCCCTGTCACCAGTGTAATGGAAGATTTCTTTCTTGTTTTTTTTTTTTTTTTTTTAAACAATAGAATCATACTATCTAAATGCATAGGCTTAGAAAATAGCTTGATTATAGTGTCAGTACATGTGGGTGGAGGAGTAAAACTCCACAATTGAGCCGCTTGGTTTGTTCCCATTTGGGTCCAGAGAAAGGAGAGAAAATTGCCCTTCTGGTCTTGTACATTTCCCCTCTTCTCCTCCCTTTCACATCAATCTGATGAATGAGGTAAATCAACACCCTTGGCAGGTGGGAAGCCCCCTGGGAGGGTGCAACCTCCTTTCCCCCAGGAGACCTGGGAACGCTTCTCTGGAGGAGCAGAGGCCCCTGCTGGCTTCAGCGAACAGAAAGGAGCCAGAGGCAATGCCCTCGGGCCTGGGGACTCCCCACTCCCAGGGATGGAAAAGGCTGTGCCCACGCGGGGTCCCAAACTCAGAGCCCTGGAAGCCGTGGGGGCCTCTGAGAGTGTGGGGCCAGCGTCATGGATGTGGGAGCTGAGGAAAGTGGATTCTTGAGGGCCCTTGGAAGCAGTTGATGTTCAATATGCATGTGTAAGGCATCAGTGTGGCGCAGTGGGTGATTTGTCGTAATCTGATGGCACCTGTGACGATTTGCACTTTTTCCAGGAACAGACAGGGGAAATTCTTTACTGTCTCCAGTGATGGCGGGATGCGGGGGAGGGGGAAGAAGGGAGGACCCCTGGCTTTCCCTGGAGCCCTCTGAGTGATGTCATTGTGTTCCCAGACAGAAGATGATGGTTAAGTGAAGTCAGACAGATTCGGCCCCGAGGGCCCTTGTCGATAAGCCTGCAGTCAGCCGGGGCAGACCCAGCTTCCAAGGCACTGAGGCTCAGCACCCAGAATGGCAGCCACAGTCCCCAAGGACACCCCCCTGCAGACGTCTGGGAGCCAAAGTGAGTCGTGGGGCCTGTGCATTTGTCACTGGGCTCCTTCAGAACATGCCTCATTTGCACCCCCACCTTGTTGTTATTGTTTAGAGTCTAAGTGGCCCAGCAGGGGAAAGACATTAGAAATGAAATTATTTTTGTTACACGCTGTATAATTGCCTCCTCTCCTTTCTGTTACCTCAGGCAGCAATATCACTAGCAATTCCCCTGGAACCTTTGGTCTGGAAAAGTGGCTTACTCAGAGGCTTCCTTAGAAGGGCTGCTCTGAACAAGTGACCCCACTCACCAGTCCCTCTGTCACTGACCTAATCATTGTAACAGCCACTGTTTGTCATGCATTTGCTCTGTGCAGGACACTGTGCTGCCCACATGACATGTGTTTTTTATTTCAACTCCCATTCCTGCGACAACTCTAGGAAACAGGCACTATTATTATCCCCATTTTACAGAAGAAGTGTGGCCTTAAAGAGGTAGGTAGCTTGCACAAGGTCATGGCTAATGAGGGGATTCAAAGCCAGACCGTCTGATGCTAAAACAGTGCTTCTCTCTAAGTGGCATACAGAATGAGGGAAGAGAATATGGATAAGAAGTGGCATACAGAATGAGGGAAGAGAATATGGATAAGAAGGCATTTTCTTCGATAAACTGGAGTGACTGTGACCTTTGCATATGAAGGCAGGAAAGGAGGAGATAGCAGAGGGGAAAGAAAGGATGAAATAACTTCTTGGGATTCCGAAAGCTGAGGACCATCTAGGAAGTAGTTCGGCAACTGGATCTAGGCGTTTTTGGATGAAATGCACTGGGGATGAACCTCAACAAGTCCTGGGGGCAGAGGTGGGAGAGGTAGGAGCAGGAGGAGGCCTGGGGGTGGAGGAGCAGGAGAGTATGGACTGATACAAGCTTTCCTGAAAAACAATAATATCACCTCCTGTTTCACACCTATCCAAGGTGAACTGAACTGTCCAAACCGTAAAACCCAGACTTCTTCCAACCTTTAGGCCTTTGGTGTTGCTTTCTTATTATCACCGGATGAAAACTTGTTACATCTCCAAGACTAAACTCCTAGATTTTCCAGAGGCAGCAGGGGAGTGGGGCGGGGGAGTAGCATGGCCTGGGACCCTGCACAGATGCAGGAATGACTCATGGGAGCTGGGTGGGCAGTCAGTGCTTTTCTGGTGGACGGAGGCAGTAGAGGCCCAATAGCCCTGAGCAGGGTACTTGGCCACATTGATTTCTTCAGGAATAAAATCAAGGGATTGAGATTCAGCAGCACAGAAGGCTCCACTGAAGTGATGAGATAATGGTGTTCACCTCGTAATGAGCTGGAAGACTTCCAGACCATTGTGTTGAATCTCCCCATGAATTCTATGAATGATACTCACCAGCATTTGTTCCCTTTTTTAAACCCTTTAAAAACAATATAGTGTAGTGGTTACAGATGTGGGCTCTGGGGTAAGATTGCCAGTGTTCAGATCCTGACTCTAAATACTGAACTTAACTGATGGTACCTTAAACAAGTTGGTTAACCTCTATCATCTTGAGTTTCTCATCTATAAGTGGGTATATTAATACTGACTTCATTGGGTTGTGGTGATTGATTAAGGCATTTAGATGTAAGACATTTGGGAGTCCCTGACAAAAAGAAACACTCTATAAATGTTAACTCCAATGACTGTTAGTTATTATTAAGAAACTTTAAGAGGAACATTTTCAGCTGTTTTTCTTCTGCATGAATTCAGCCTCTGATATTACATGTCTGAAATTAAACATGTTTTTAGAACTTTAACAGACTTCAAGCTTACCTTTCTTTCTTCCATTCTATTTATCTGCACCACAATTCTTTGGCACTTGCCTGTCGAAAGCTCTTACTCATCTTGAGCGAGAGGGGTTCAAGTTGCTTGTCATCCCTTTGAATTAGGTTCCGCTGCGCTCCCATCTTACCACGCACAAGCCGGGAGGAGGCGTTGGCCTTCGTGGTGATGCTTTGGCACAGCCTCAGTTTTCTTCCTGGCTTCTCAGGCCCTTCATCTGCCTCCTCATGATTGGAGTCTTCTTGATTGTCATTGTCACATGGTGTGATGCACTCTGGCACACACCACTTTTTATTATAAATGAAAAACAAAGAGAATGTATCTGTGCCCAAGGACAAGGAGATTTTTCTTTTTCTAAGGTCTCCGAAGCTGGCGGAAATGCACACTCTCCATCTTTTGGAGTCATTAACGGCAGGAACAAATGCTACCCATTTTTTTTTTAGATGAAGTATGGGACCTGCCTGAGAAAGGAGGATGAAACATGATAGCTGCAGCCTTAAGAGTCTCCAGTCATGAAAGAAACACCCTCTTTTGGGCTTTTTCTTTTCTCATGAAGCCTTCCTTGGGTAGTATTCTTTCTTCATTGACACATATACTTCTAGGCAATTAAAAAGGTTTACTGTTTAACCATGGTAGGGGATTTCTGAGGCCACACTGGTATTCTGTTCCCCGATCATCTTCCTTAGGTCATGTGGCACTCCTTTCTTAGACTCTGGGCTCCCTCTCCTCTTTCATTTATTAATGGCAAGATCAACAAGAGAAATGTGCTGGCAAGCAGAAACCAGCATCTAGGGTCCCAAATGGAAGAAGTCAGGTACCCTAAAATGGATCCATGTTTCCATACATTACCTTGAGCAATGTGTACAGCAAAAGGCCTGGAATTGCTGTTGATGACTTGTGACACAAAATCTGCTCTCTGGTCAGTCATCTCTGGTCAGCTAAAGGGGGTGGGGAGAGATGATGCCTGCTCTCCATAGATCCATGCTGCTGCCACACATTCTGCATTCTTCCTGAGTTTCATCCTGTGGTAACCAGCCTCCAAGATGACCCTCAATACTCCCTGCTTTCTGGTATTCATGTTATTTTGTAATCTTCTCTTACATGAAGTAGGACAGACCTGTGTAGCAATAGAATAATGAGTCAATGACAGATTGTGACTTCTGAGGATAGATCATGAAAGATATCATGATTTCTACCTTCTTCTGCTGTTGGGTCACTTATTCTAGGGAAAGTCAGCTGCCATGTCATCAAGATGCTTGCAGCTCTGTGGGCGGGTCTGCGTGGTGAGGGACTGAAGTCTCCTGCCAATAACCACATGAATGAACCATCTTGGAAGCCCATCTCCCCTCCCCTGACAAACCTTCAGATGACCATGGCCGCTGCCAAGGTCTTAACCACACCTTTTGAAAGACCCTGAGCCAGAACCACCTGACTGAGCTGCCTGAATTCCTGAACCACAGGAGCTATAAGATAATAAATTTTTGTTGTCTTAAATTGCTAGGATTTGGAATAATTTATTATACCTAGTAGAAAACTAATGCACGCTCTGAAATTATTCAAACTTTTCTTCTACAATGACACGGAGTCTATTTGCTCAATTGTGTCCGACTCTTTGTGACCCCATGAACTGTAGCCCTCCAGGCTCCTCTGTCTATGGGGTTTTCCAGGCAAGACTACTGGAGTGGGTTGCCATTTCCTTCTTCAGGTGATCTACCCAACACAGGGATCGAACCCAGGTCTCCCGCATTGCAGGTGAATTCTTTACCTCCTGAGTCACCAGGAAAGCCCTTTAAATCACTAGGATTTGGAATAATTTATTATGCATAGTAGGAAACTAACACACACTTGGAAATTATTCAAACTTTTCTTCTACAATGACGTGGAGTCTCTTCATTCTCCATATATAAAGACGGATTCCTCTCATTGGATTAAAACTGCCTCTGTGAGTTTTAAGGGGTGCTCTCTTGTTTGTTATTTTAGGATTCTAAATCACTCATGTTTCACACATTGCGGTCATGAACTTCTCAGCCACCATCTTCCCAAGACCAGGCTGCTGATTTCTTTATTCTGCCTTCCCGTACTCAGTCCTGCAAGAATGACTTCTGATGTGGCAGCCATTCAACATACATTTCACTTCTCATATTTCACTGAGCAAAAATCATTGAGAAGCTACTACATACTAGGTACTCATTTTGGTTGCAAATACACCAATGACGAAACAAAGATCCCTGCACATAGTCTGGTGGGAGGAGAGAAATGATAAACAATACGTATAAAGAGTGAATTCATGAATGTGTTAGAAGGCAATAAGTGCTTGGAAAAAGACAAAATTGATCAGGGTTAGGTGATGTGGAGTGCTGAAGGGTGGGAGGAAAGGAAGGTTTGCATTATTAAATAGGTGGTCAGGATGGACGTCATTGAGAAAGTGACATGTGAAAAACTGACACAGGATATGGGAAAGTGAGCTACGTATATATAAGAAGGAAGAGCATTCAAGGCAGAGGGAGTCTACAGTCTACATGAATTTTTAAGCATTTTAAGTAATTGTCTTATTCCCTAAAGAGCAACAGTAATAATAAGCTGCATTTGGAACTCCATTTTCATTTTTAAAACCCATGAGATAATAGTAATCTCTTTCATTTGTAACTCACTTTCACATATTGTTGTTCAGTCACTAAGTCACGTCTAGCCCTTTGTGACTGCATGAACTGCAGCATGCCAAGCTTTCCTGTCCTTCAGTATCTCCCAAAGCTTGCTCAAATTCATGTCATTGAGTTGGTGATACTATCTAATCATCATCCTCTGCCACCCTCTTCTCCTTTTGCCTTCAATCTTTCCCAGCACCAGGGTCATTTCTAATCAGTTGGCTCTTCACATCAGGTGGCCAAAGTACTGGAGCTTCAGCTTTAGCATCAGTCTTTCCAATGAGTATTCAGGACTGATTTCCTTTAGGATTGACTGCTTTGATCTCCGTGCAGTCCAAGGGACTCACCAACACCACAGTTCAAAAGCATCCATTCTTTGGCGCTCAGCTTTCTGTATGGTGCAACTCTCACATCCATGCATGACTACTGGAAAAACCATAGTTTTGACTAGATGGACCTTTGTCAGCAAAGTAATGTCTCTGCTTTTTAATATGCTATGTTTGTCATAGTTTTCTTACAAGGACCAAGTGTTTTTTAATTTCATGGCTGCAGTCACCATCTGTAGTGATTTTGGAGCCCAGAAAAATAGTCTGTCATTGTTTCCAATGTTTCTCCATCTATTCCCCATGAAGTGATGGGACCAGATGCCATGATCTTGGTTTTCTGAATGTTGAGTTTTAAGTCAGCTTTTTCACTCTCTTTCACTTTTATCAAGAGACTCTTCAGGTCCTCTTCACTTTCTGCCATAAGGGTGGTATCATCTGCATATCTGAGGTTGTTAATATTTCTCCCTGCAGTCTTGATTCCAGCTTATGCTTCATCTAGCCCAGCATTTCGCATGATGTGCTCTGTGTATAGGTTAAATAAGCAGTGTGACAATATACAGCTTTGACATACCCCTTTCCCAATTTGCAACCAGTCTGTTTTTCCATGCCTGGTTCTGGCTGTTGCTTCCTGACCTCCATACAGATTTCTCAGGAAGCAGGTGTTCCCATCTCTTGAAAAATTTTCCACAGTTTGTTGTGATCCACACAGTCAAAGGCTTTAGAATAGTCAATGAAGCAGAAGTAGATGTTTTTCTGGAATTCTCTTGCTTTTTTAAATGATCCAATGGATGTTGGCAATTTGATCTCTGGTTCCTCTGCCTTTTCTAAATCCAGCTTGAACAACTGAAAATTCTTGGTTCATGTACTGTTGAAGCTTAGCTTGGAGAATTTTGAGCATTACTTTGCTAGTGTGTGAGATGAATGCAATTGTGCAGTACTTTGAACATTCTTTGGCATTGCCTTTCTTTGGGATTGGATTGAAAACTGACCTTTTCCAGTCCTGTGGCCACTGCTGAGTTTTCCAAATTTTCTGGCATATTGAGTGCAGCACTTTAACAGCATCATCTTTTAGGATTTGAAAGAGCTCAACTGGAATTCCATCACCTCCACTAGCTTTGTTCTTAGTGATGCTTTCTACGGCCCACTTGACTTCACATTCCAGGATGTCTGGCTCTAGGTGAGTGATCACACCATGGTGATTATCTGGGTCGTGAAGATCTTTTTTGTATAGTTCTTCTGTGTTTTCTTGCCACCTCTTCTTAATATCTTCTGCTTCTGTCAGGTCCATACCATTTCTGTCGTTTATTGAGCCCATCTTTGCATGAAATGTTCCCTTGATATCTCTAATTTTCTTGAAGAGATCTCTAGTCTTTCCCATTCTATTGTTTTCCTCTATTTCTTTGCATTGATCACTGAGGAAGGCTTTCTTATCTCTCCTTGCTATTCTTTGGAAATTTGCATTCACATGAGAATATCTTTCCTTTCTCCTTTGCCTTTAGCTTCGCTTCTTTTCTCAGCTATTTGTAAGTCCTCCTCAGACAACCACCTTGCCTTTTTGCATTTCTTTTTCTTGCAGATGGTATTGATCATGACCTCCTGTACAGTGCCACAAACCTCTGTCCATAGTCCTTCAGGCACTCTGTCTATCAGATCTAATCCCTTGAATCTATTTGTCACTTCCACTGTATAATCATAAGGGATTTCATTTAGGTCATACTTGAATGGTCTATGATTTTCCCTAGTTTCTGTAGTTGAAGTCTGAATTTGGCAATAAGGAGTTCATGATCTGAGCCACAGTCAGCTCCCAGTCTTGTTTTTGCTGACTGTATACAGCTTCTCCATCTTTGACTGCAAAGAATATAATCAATCTGATTTCGGTATTGACCATCTGGTGATGTCCATGTGTAGAGCCTTCTCTTGTGTTGTTGGAAGAGGTTATTTGCTATGACCAGTGCATTCTTTTGACAAAACTCTGTTATCCTTTGCCCTGCTTCCTTTGGTACTCCAAGGCCAAGCTTGCCTGTTACTCCAGGTATCTCTTGACTTCCTACTTTTGCATTCCAGTCTCCTATCATGAAAAGGACATCTTTTTTTGGTGTTAGTTCTACAAGGTCTTGTAGGTCATCATAGAACCGTTCAACTTCAGTTTCTTCAGCATTAGTGGTTGGGGCATAGACTGGATTACTGTGATGTTGAATGGCGTGCCTTGGAAACAAACATGAGATCATTCTGTCATTTTTGAGATTGCATGCAAGTACTACATTTCAGACTCTTTTGTTGACTGTGAGAGCTATTTCATTTCTTCTAAATGATTCTTGCTCACAGTAGTAGATATAATGGCCATGTGAATTAAATTCACCCATTCCAGTCTACTGGATTCCTAAAATTAGTTCACTGATTCCTAAAATCTCAGTGTTTACTCTTGCCATCTCCTGTTTGACCACTTACCTTGATTCATGGACCTAACATTCCAGGTTCCTATGCAGTATTGCTCTTTATAGCATTGTGCTTTACTTCCATCACCAGTCACACCCCCAACTGGTCATTGTTTTCGCTTTGGCTCCGTCTGTTCATTCTTTCTGGAGTTATTTCTCCACTCTTCTCCAGTAGCATATTGGTCACCTTGTCAGTTCCTCTTCCGGTGGGATATCTTTTTGCCTTTTCATACTGTTCATGAGGTTCTCAAGGCAAGACTACTGAAGTGTTTTGCCATTCCCTTCTCCAGTGGACCATATTTTGTCAGAACTCTCCACTATGACCTGTCCATCTTGGGTGGCCCTACATGGCATGGCTCATAGTTTCATTGAGTTAGACAAGGCTGTGGTCCATGTGATCAGTTTGGTTAGTTTTCTGTGACTGTGGTTTTCATTCTGTCTGCCCTCTGATGGATAAGAATAAGAGGCTGATGGAAGCTTCCTGATGGGAGAGACTGACTGTGGGGGAATCTGGGACTTGTTCTGATGGGTGGGGCCATACTAAGTAAATTTTTAATCCAATTTTCTGTTGATGGGCGGAGGCTGTGTTCCTTCCCTGTTGTTTGGCCTAAAGCCAAACTATAATAGGGGTAATTGTGGTAATGGTGACCTCCTTCCAAGGGACTTAGGCCCACACTGTTTTATTCAGTGCCCCTGACCCTGCAGCAGGCCACTCTCGATCCATGCCTCTGCCTCCTCCAGAGACCCCTGGACACTCACAGGCAAGTCTGGCTCAGTCCTTTGTGAGGACACTGCTCCTTGCTCCTGGGTCCTGGTGTTTGCAAGGCTTTGTTTGTGCCCTCCAAGAGTTTGTTTCCCCAGCCCTGTGGAAGTTCTCTAACCCAGTCCCACTGACCTCCAAAGTCAAATTCCCTGGGGGTTCTCAGGCCCTTTTTCTGATCCCCAGATTCGGAAATCTGTTGTGGGTCCTAGAACTTTCTTAACAGTGTGAGATTTCTTTGGTATAATTGTTCTGCACTTTGCGGGTCATCTGCTTGGCAGCTCTATGTTGGGGCTAATGGCGACCTCCTCCAAGAGGGCTTAAGCTACACGCTGTGTGTCCCAGGTCTGCTGCAGCCCGAGCCCCTGTCCCCGAGGCAGGTCACTGCTGATGTGTGCCTCTGCAGCAGACGCTCAAACACTCAGAGGCAGGTCTGGCTCAGTCTCTGTGGGATCTCTGGGTCCTGGTGCACACACGGTTTTGTTTGAGCCTTCCGAGTGCCTCTGGTGGGTATGGGTTTGATTCTAAAAGTGATTTCACTCTTCCTAACATCTTGTTGGGGCTTCTCCTTTGCCCCTGGATGTGGGGTATCTTTTTTTGGTGGGATCCAACATTCATCCTGTTGATGGTTATTTAGCAACAAGTTGCAATTTTGGAATTCTCGCAAGGGAAGATGAACACACGTCTTTCTGCTCTGATGACAATTCTTGTGCTCCTTTCTTATATTGCCATCTTCATGTTCAATGCTAATCTCTCAGTGATGCATGTCTTGTCTTCCCCACCTGACTGAGATCTCCTTGAAACAGAGAGTCTGTCTCAAATTTCTCCTGAAGCTGTTATAAATGAAAATGATGTTAAGCACTTGGTAGTCACTTAAATTGTTGACTGAGGGAGTGGGTGAGTGACTGTTTACCTCTCAAGGCCAGCAAGGATGTCTGCTGTATCTGGGGAATCCCCTACAGGTGGAGGGGTTCAGCAAGATGCTTCATCTCTCTTTCATCATCAACCAACACTCTCTGGGTACCTTCATCAATGAGCATCTTATAGTTTGGTTAAAAATCTTCACAGTTGTGGGCATGGAAGTAGGGGTTATTGAATAGTTGGAGACTGCTTCAATCAGACATGTATAGAGAGGAGAAGGTATTGGGTGAACTGTCAAGGAAACACATACAGATGTGTTGGCCCAGATCAGCCTGGTGGCCTGAAAACAAACAGAATGGAACACTCCTTGGGAGTGGTCTTTGGGGCTTTAGGTGGTTTGTTCTGAAGCTGGAATTTAGAGATTGGGGAACTAGGCTGAGCCTTAATTTAAAAAGTACAGAGAAATCCATGGCTGATTCGTGTCAATGTATGGCAAAAACCACCACAATATTGTAAAGTAATTAGCCTCCAATGAATAAAAATAAATGGAAAAAAAATAAAGGAAAAAGAATAAAGCTGGAAGCAGAAAAATAAATAAATAAAAAGTACAGAGACGCAATAATTACCTAAGACCCTTATTTATTAAATAGTAATAGTTTAAACCTTCTCCTAAAATCACTTCTAAAAAATGAGATACCTACTCTCTGCCCATCTAACTATTCAATATAACAAAGTGATTCAGAAGATGATCTTGGAAGCCAGACTGATACAGGATCAGACCTGTGTTCTGCCATTAACCTCAATCAAATCACTATAACCCCTTTGAGATCAGCATTTTTCTTTCATAGACTAGGGATGACCGTGACACTTGCTTCATAAGGTTTTATAGGAAGTGAATGAATCATGCACATAAAGTACTTAGCCTAGTGCCTGACATGTGGCAAGCTTCTAGTAAACATTCTCTATCATTATTCTATCATAATTAGTAGAAAACATTTAAATGTCCACAGGATCCTTCCCAATTTCCAAGTTTTATCTTCTCTCTGCTGGAGGGAAAAAGGATGTCATTGCAGATGAGGGAATTAGACAAGTTGGGATTTGACTCATAGAGCATTATCCTTGGAAAGACCCACTGTCACACAGCAAGAGAGCAGAGCAGAGCAGGACTGGGATTCACCTCTGCCCCCCAGGGCCTTTTCTGCCATATCCTGCTGTCACCAACCTCAGGTTAGAGCGTGGAGTATTCAAGGAACTCAAAGAAACTAAGTGCTGAAGAATGGAGTTTGAGTTGGGCATGGTAGATCCCCTGGGGAAGGGAATGGCCCACTACAGTATTCTTGCCTGGAGAATTCCATGGACCAGGCTACAGTCCATGGGGTCGCAAAGAGGATGGACATGACAAAAGTGACTAACACAACAGTCCCAGGTGAGGCCAGAGGCAGGGACAAAGGCCATACTAGGAACCCTGAAGCTTTTGTGAAGGAGACTGGACTTCATCCTGAGGGCAACAAGAAGTCATCTCAACGGGTTGGGTTTTAGGCATTAGAATAACTCAGTTGATTTTATTTGCATTAAAATAAAAATCACCGGGGCTGCCCAGTGGGAGACCTGATGGTAGAGAAGGAAGTTGGAAGCAGAGCGTTGAGGAGAGTTTCCAGTTGTTTGGGATAGTCGTGCTGGAGGCTGGTGGACAGTGGAGGTGGAAAGACAGGGGTGATTTGAAAAATTATTTAAAATTCAATAGAACTTGATGATTGATGGACCAAAGAAGATGAAAGCAAGGGAGAAGGCAATGATGATTTAAAGACAATGAAGCAAGAAAATTAAGGATATTTGTAAAAGTGTCTGAATGTTGGGCTAGAAATCTGATTCAGCTAGAAAGGAAAGTGAAGACTATCTGTGGATAATAAAGGGGAATTAGAATCAGTGGACTGATGGCATGGATGAGGTCAGTGACCCACTATACTTGGAGTAATTGATCGACTGAACTGGGATGCAGAGAGAGAGAATGAAATGTGGTCACAGAGAGAGAGAACAAAGTTTCTGACTTCAGAGAGGAGCAGTCCTGGCAGATGACAAGGTCCAGGATGCAATCATGGAAATAGGTGAACTGAAGTGGAACATGTACTGGAGATGGGGGGTGGGGTGGGTCAAGGAGCTGAGAGGCCAAGATACTTGAAGCTGATTCCACCTAGTCAGTGGCAGGAAATGGGCTGGCATGGAAGATGTTGAGCTACATGCCAGTCATCAGTAAAGTAGGGGATGTGACTGGGAATCTGTGGGTGACCCTGACAGAGGGATGGAGGGGTCATGGAAGGGTGGCAGGTACCTCAAGAGAACAGGGTCTTGTGAGAGGGTGGGTGAGGTGATCATGAGTCACAGGGAAGGGATGTGGGGGGAAGAAGTGCCCTGGTAGAGGCTGGGGGGGGAGGACCACCCTCCTGGGACCCAGTACACACCTTTCCAGACCTCAGCACACCAGATTTCTCCTCGCTCCCTCACTAGCTCATGAACTTATTGGATTACAGTCTTCTCTTTATCTAAAGAGAATGGAAGAGAAAGATGACAAGAAAAGAGAGAGAAAAAGAGTGGTGTGATGGTATAAAGCTGTGGATTAGAGAGGTAAAAGGGTTGGATATTACAAGGAAGAGGAACAAAAAGGATCTGTGGACACTCGTTCCTCTGTGCTCACTGTCCCACACTCAGCCCCTGAGTATGTTGTTTTCTCTGCCTGAATGCTCCAGCCCTTCCTTGAAATGAAAGGCTGACTTCTAGTCAGCTTTAAACTGAGCAGAGGCATCACCTCTTATAGGCAGTCTTCAATGATTTCCCCTATACTATTCCACCAGCCTAGGCTAAGGACTCTTCTTTATATTACCATAGGAAGAAGTGTAAGATTTATCATGGTATACTGCAATTGCCTGTTTACTTGTCCCTTTCTCCACTAGATAATAAATTCCTCAAAGGCAAAAATGCAGTCCTTACTTTTCCAGGCTTAGGTACCAGCTTCACTAAATTCCACACGGCAAGACTGTGATCAGGGGAATTCCCCCACACCCCACGTACATACAATAATAAGATAGGAGGGCATGCTGTCTTCTGCTCATCTTTAAATTCCCCCACATTATTAAGGCAGGCTAGAATGTTCTTCCAGAGAGAGATTTAGACAGGAGAGCCCCCAGCATGTCAAGGCTGTAAATAACCTTAGGAACCTCAAATAACTCTTCACACATGGATGAAGAAATTGTGCCCAGAAAGGCATTGAGTGAGGCATCCAGAGTGTTGTTGCAGGAAGGGGGACCGCCTTCCAAGGCCCAAAAGTGGGCTCTTGTCTAACACTTGGAAATGAGTTGTCTGAGGAGACACACATGCTGACAAAGCAAGATACTTTATTGGGAAAGGGCACCCGGGTAGAGCAATAGGTGAGGAAACCCAGGAGAACTGCTCTGTCACGTGGCTCGCAGTCTTGGGTTTTATGATGATGGGATTAGTTTCCAGGTTTTCTTTGACCAGTCATCTGACTCAGAGTCCTTCCTGGTGGCACATGCATTGCTCAGCCCAGATGGATGCCAGCGAGAAGGATTCTGGGAGGTGGTCGGACACGTGGTGTCTCCTTTTGACCTTTCCTGAACTCTAGTTGATGGTGACTTACTAGTTCCATGTTCCTTACTAGGACTTCCTGTTGTAAAATAACTCACGCAAATGGTTACTATGGTGCCTGGCCTGTCAATTTCAGTCAATGTGCTTCCCCTAACAGTCTGAAGGCTGCTAAGCCCAAACCAAACCCAGATCCCAGACCTGCCAGTGACCAACCCATTTCCCACCACACCAAGCCTGTGTTCTGTACTGTGCTTGATAGACAGAGATGGTATTTGCCACACAGTTTGGCCTCAGGTAGCCGCAGCAGAAGTTTCCTCAATGTAACCAAGCTCCAAAAATCATCCCTTTATCCTTTCTTCCTGTTTCTAGGTCCAGAATTGTTGAGTCGATGACCTTTATTACTCAGATCTACTGTGTTGCCTGGAAAACACAGATGAGTGAAATGAAGTAGGACCAAGTGGGCACTTCTTGTATTTTGAGGGGCTTACAGCTTTGAGTAATGGGGTTGCCTTAATGGCTATTAATGTTCCCCTTTTCTCATAAAGAAGAAGACTGCAGGCAAGCTGGTGCTCGCTCTATACAGCGTATGACATGCGAAGGCCCGTGAATGCTATGTTACTATCATTCACAATAACATAATAAGGTACCCTGGTCACTCCTTGGTCGTCAGTCAGATCTTAGGGCTGGGCAGCAGGGAAAGAACAGGCGAAGGAGGAGCTTCCGGGCCCTACCTTGAGCGTATGCTTGGTGGTTGGTAGGATATCAATAAACAATTGTTGCATGAATGAATGAAGACTGTTCTCATGCAGAGCAGTTTGAGGTTTGCTCAAAACTGATCTGATTCATCACATCTTGAAGAAGCTGGATAAAACCCAGGAAACCAGGCTGGAAAAGCCAAACGTCTGCTGTCTTCATTTCTAATTACTTTTGCTTTGGCTCCCAAGTGTGATAAGAAAAGAATGTGGAAAGAGATGACTGCAAACCTGTGTGGGTTCCCTGAGCTCTGGGGCATCAAGAAACCTGAAATCAAGGCGTCAGCAAGGCTCTAGGTGCTTAAGGTGCTCTGAAGGCTCTAGGCTCTCTTTACCTCTTGCAGCTTCTCATGGCTCTGGGCTTCCTTGGCTTGTGGCAGCATAACTCCACTCTCTGCCCCCATCTGCACATCATCTCTGTCTCCCTGTGTCTGTCTGTCTCCTCTTCTCTTAGAAGGGTACTAGTTTTTGGATTTAAGTGAAAGTGAAGTCGCTCAGTCGTGTCTGACTCTTTGTGACCCCATGGATTGTAGCCTACCAGGCTCTTCCATCCATGGGATTCTCCAGGCAAGAGTACTGGAGTGGGTTGCCATTTCCTTCTCCATTTGGATTTAGGACCCACCCTAATCTTATACGATTCTTTCTAGCTCCTTAACTAATTATCTTTGCAAAGACTTGTTTGCAATAAGGTCAGATACTGAAGCTCTGGATGGACATAAATTTGGGGGACACTGTCCAACCCACTCCCAGGAGCTTTCTGCCTCCCTGGTTCCTGGTCCCTAGAGACATCCTTTGCCTCCTCCCAGGCAGGACCACTTCCCTTGCAGACACCTGTTCTGAGAACAGCTGCTTTCTTATCTGGTTGAAACCTCGTCTCCTGAGTTAGAAAGCAAATAAGGACAAGAAAGAAAGCAATGAGTAAGACTGGGAGTTCAGGATTAAAAGAGATCCACCGACTTGCTGGCTAGGTGGTTAGTAAGGGGGAGGCTAGGGGAAAAGTTTAAGGGGTGAGAGAAGAAGGAAGGGGGTCCCTCGAATGTTCAGAAAGGAGAAGGGATGTGGGAACCTGAATTCCTACAGCAATTTAGCTGAGGCCCCATGAGGGTGGTGGTGGTTGTTGTTTAGTTGCTAAATTGTGTCTGATTCTGTGATCCCATGGACTGCAGCACACCAGGCATCCTTGTCCTCTATTATCTCCCAGAGTTTGTTCAAGTTCATGTCCATTGAGTCGGTGATGCCATCTAGCCATCTTATCTTTTGCCGCTCTCTTCTCTTTTTGCCTTTCTCACCATGAGGCTGGCGACTGGGTGCAAATATTAAGTGAAGTAGTTGGAAGGAGCACAGAAATGTGGAACTGCTCACTCAACACTCATCCTACAGACATTTGCTAAATGTCTCCTATGTGCCCAGGTCCTCAGTCTGACACACTTATTTCACAGGTGAAAACCCTGAGGCTCCAGGGGGCCAAAGGAATCATCCAAGGTCTCTTGGGGGCAGAGTCAGGACCAAAAGCCAAGTCTAACTCAGTACTTTGTATCTTATACAAAGCATTGTTCTTCTCTCATATGATCCAGTCTGACAGGGAATCTCTGGACTCCACCAGGGAATAGTAATAATAGTAGCAACCTGTGTGTATGGACAGGGCTTGATCACATGCAAGGTGTGTCTCTGGAAGTCATTTTACTACTGCGCCTTGAGGCAGTGGGATTGGAGGCAACAGTGCGGAGAGCTTCCTGGCTCTCAGCTCGGCTTGGCTGGGAGTAGAGGAAGGGAGGAATGAGATCCCCCTGGAGAGAAGAAGGGTTGGGACCACAGATAGAGGCTCACAGACTCTGCATTATAAACCACAGATCCCGAGGGAACCCCATTGTCAAGTTTGTCCAACTGGCCAGTCCTCCAGAACCTGGGAGATGCTGAAGGTGCTAGGGAGCCTTCTGGGCCCTTGGTGTGGATTACATGCCTGCAGATAAGGAACCCACAGGCTTGCAGATTCACCTCCTTGGAGTCCTGCCTTAGAAGCTAGCGTGGCAGCTGCTTATAGTGTCTCCCAGTGGGCCTACCTCCCCCTGAACCTTCCCTCCTGGACTTTTCAGTTTGGAAGCTGGTCTATAATGACCTGGTCCATAGTAGATGTTCAGTAATTCTGTGTTAAGTGAATGAATCTCTTCACTGTGATAGGCATGTGTGTGTGTGTGTGTGTGTGTGTGTGTGTGTGTGTGGTGGGGGAGGGTGGGGAGTGGAGGGTGGGGTAGCTGTAATCAGGGAGGGAGCTATCCTGAGCCCAGCTTTGGGATTTGAAGTCTTAGAGGTTCAGCCTGAGGCCTGACTTGGGACCTGCCCCAGCATCCTGAGCACCAGAATGCCAGGGCCCAGCTTCTCTGGTTTCCCGAGCAGTTACCTGCTCTCCATAGCATTTCTCTACTCTGTCTCCATGGCAATGTCATAGCCCAGGGGTCCACGGTCCTGCTGGGGGGAGAGGTGGAAAAGGGCAAGGGCAGGAGGACATGTGGCCGGCAGTGTCCACGTGCCTCTTCTGAGCAGTGAGACTACAGCAGGCGAGGGAGGGGGCCCCCATCCAGGCTGGCAGTGAGGAGGGCCTCACGGCAGTGCCCTTGGACATTTCAGAGAAGGAGCCTGGAGCTCTGGAGCAGCAGGTGGAGGGGGCTTTTGGAGGCTGGTGTCTCAAGGACCTCTTTGGATCCCTGCAGGGTCGTCAGCTGCCAGCACTAGCAACTTGGGCCCTGGGAGCAGCTGGATAAACGAGGGTAATGGTTAAAACGTACAACTTGTCTGAAGACAGCAGATCGGATGGTGCCTCTCGGCATGTCCTCGGAGTTTCAGTCCACCAGACAGAGACCTAGGAAAACCTAACAGAATGGATACAAAGAGCAAAGACATACGAGGCAGAGCTGGACTCCAGTGTGTTTCTGTCAGATTATGGTGCTGCCCTTTGGAGCCTGCTGCCCAGTTTCTTGGTGATCCCATCTGGCAATCTGCTAATTTGCTTTCTGTTTATGCAACCAAGACCCACATGGGCCTTTATAGGGGTCTAGGGAGTCAGGAGTCTTCGGTTATAGCCTCAGAAAGCATTATTCTGACATTTGTAAAGACAGTAGGGGAGACCTGATTCAGGACTGTGGTCATAGGTGTCAAGATGATCATAAGACAGGCTGGAGGGCTGCCTCAACTCTAAATATACAAAGACAGCAGTGGTGGTGGTGGGGTGGATACAACTAGTGGGTAGAATGGGAATAAGGGTGGGGAGTCAGGAGCAGTGGATGGGAGATTGCTAAGCAGAGACATCAGGGAGAGGGGAATTCTTGCTGAAGGCAAAGCCAATGTGATCAGGTGCCAGGGATGAGGAATTCTGTCTAAACTGACAGCAGGATTCTTGCTAAAACTGGGCTGGGCCAAGAGAGGTCCCAAGGACAAAGTCTAGTAGAAAAAAGTTCTCTGAGGAGCCTGAGTAAAGCTTGATCAACCCTAACCAGGTGTCCTAGGAATATTTAACCTCCTCTGTCTTCTGATTTCTATTTCTGAAGATGAGATTGGATTGGATGAGGTCTCTTCCAGCACAAACAGACCATGGCCAGCAGCAGCTGCTCTAATCCTGTCTCCCTTCACCCAGAGCGGCATTTGAGTCACAAGCATTGCTTTGAAACACATCTACTATTTAGGTGTTAATTTTATAATCAGATGCCTTCTTACCAATGGTAGTATTCAAATTACAAGGGGATAATATCTACCAGTTTAAAATCCTGGCTTTGCTGTGTATGCTACGTATCTCCTACACATCGTCTTTAATCCTTGTGAGAGCCCTTGAAAGATAGGAACCATGATCCTCACTTTACAGATGAGAAAACTGAGTTTCAGAGATATTGAGTAAATTTTGTATTCAAGGCCGCACAGGTGCTAGGAAATGAAGCTGTATTGAGCACAGGTCTGGCTGGTATGGCTGCCCCTGGGCCACCTTAAATTCTCCAAGTGCTTGGTTTATTTTCTTCATTTTTATTACAGTACCTGCCACAATGTATTATAATGACTCACCTCCCCTAAATCACCCCTGCAAATTAGGGCAGCTTCCTCTCCTTGGTGTTTAGTGGACCCTCATGAATGAGGTAGAGTGAATATATGAATGAAGGTGGATGTGTATTCCAAAAATTTGGAACTTGGGGAAATTGGGGAATATATGTATATATATTCCATAGTGTTATGCACAATAATGGAAATTCAATGAATTCTAATTCACATGCACACACACACACATGCACACACACATACCCACAAGTAATCAGTGTTTGTTTGTGGTGGTATCCACACGGCCTAAATGGTGATGGACCAGCATTTTTTTCCCCAGATCACAAATGATACATGTCCTTTCAAATAAGTTAGTTCATTAATCTTGGCTGACACATTTGGAGGAAGAGTAAACCTGCCCGCCAGTGCAAGGGTAACCCCCGTGGCCTCTCCATCAAAATCCATCCAGAGCTGTCTCTCCACATGGCAAAAACATCGAGACGCAGTAAGCACAACCTTTTTCTCATTTTTTTTTTCCTAGTGATATTTGTAGGCTTACACCTGGCATTCTATGTCACCCATGTGGGCCAGAAATTATAAATGCAGAAGAGTCAAGTCATGAAATGAGAAAATTGGAGAGAGAAGCATTTATCAAAATAGGAAGGAAGCCTGGAAAATGATCATGTAATTTGAAAAATTACATTTGTGTGTTTATATATAAAAATTACTAAATACTCAGGTTAGTTACAATTAACCAGCTGAGCTATTGCCTCGGGCTGTTGTTTTTCTAATTACAGGTCTGTGCTGTGTCACCAGCAAGCTAGAAGCCCCAGGGGGAGCTAAGTCTCATTCTGTCCTTTTAATCCCTTTTAGAGAGTCTTGCTCCCTTATCCGCAAACCCCCAAACCGGCTGCTTCTAGGAAAGTGCGGGTCTTCGGAGCCCCTCCCTAGCCCAGGTGGTCCTGGCGGGGCCCTGCCCCGTGCCCAGTGGGCAGCCCTGGGAACTCGTGGTTCCCGGCAAGTCTAGCTTCCAGGGCTGAGCGGTAATTGGCCCAGGC
This sequence comes from Muntiacus reevesi, assembly GCF_963930625.1. Classification (NCBI taxonomy): domain Eukaryota; kingdom Metazoa; phylum Chordata; class Mammalia; order Artiodactyla; family Cervidae; genus Muntiacus; species Muntiacus reevesi. The sequence continues at coordinate 67,619,572 of NC_089257.1, forward strand.
TCTACTGAGCAGGGCCAAGGTGACAAGGCCCATCAGTTGCTTAGAAGTGCTACCTGCAGAGGTACCAGGCCGAGCATCAAACCAGCCGCCTGGAGAGCTGCCACTTGGATGGCGCACGTAATTTCCAAATTAGATATTTCTGAGGCTTGGATCTTGCGGTGCAGACAGCACTCAGGGGTGGCTCTGGCTGAAGCAGCAGAAAGCAAACAAATGGAAATCTTACACAGAAAAGTGATTTCATTCACAGTCCACGAGCTCGGGTTTCCCTCTCCCTCTCCACCTTTTTCATTAAGATGCAAATAGAGCTTTTGTTGCCAGAAAGTCCCGCTGCTCTCATCCTGGTCCTGGGGGCAGTGGTGATGGCGAGAGATTCCAGCTCTGGTTCCTGAGGACCCAGTTACAGGGGCCTGGAGGAGGGAAAGGCTTCCCTCGTGGTTCAAAGAGTAAAGAATCCGCCTGCAATGCAGGAGATCGGGGGTTTGATCCCTGGGTTGGGAAGATCCCCTGGAGAAGGGAATGGCAGCCCACTGCAGTATTCTTGCCCGGGAAACCCCATGGATGGAGGAAGAGACTGGAAGAGACTGGCGGCTCCAGTCCAGAGGAGGAAAAGGAGGTGTTGGAGTCAGCGAAGCTGGAGCTGGCTGAGAGCCATTTCTACCACACAACTTTGGTTCAGTGGAAGCAGAAAAGCTATCAGCCCTATAGATTAATCCTCAAGTCCCCTGCCTAGAATGATACAGACACAGATCACAGAGAAGTGATGTATGAGAGCGCAGGGTCACTGTTTCTGTCACTGACAGCTGTCCTTCTTGCTCTTTACATACAGTTCTCTCTGATAGAAAGGATGGAAATTCGTTGAACAAAGCAACACACTGTATGAGGCTTATATCCTTTAATCCATTTTTATCCAGACGCACTGAGGGAAGAGATACCATCTCCATTTTACAGATGTGTCTGCTGAGCCTCAGAGAGGTGGCGTGACTGATCCAAGGAAGAGGCACAATCAGGATTCAAAAGCAGCTCCATGTGCCCTTTCCAGCAGCTCCCCTGCACTGGCCTGCCTCTCCTACACACACGTCAGCTTTGGGAAGGAGCGTGCTGTCTCTTTATCACCCCTGGCAAAGTGCTTTGCATCCAGTAGGCACAGATGCATATTTGTTAAAATGAATGCATACGTTTTTAGAATTCTTCTATAACTACTGAAACGTGTAGAATTCTTTTAAAACTACTAAAACTCAGTTAGCTACTGAAACTTGGGCAAATTACAGACATTTTATTTCTCCGATTCCTTCTGAGAATATCTTAGATGACAGTTGCCTCCAGAGCCGGTTGGATTTTGGATTGTCTGAGGTCCGTCTTCCAGCACAGTGGCTCTGGAGATGGAGAAGTCTGCCTCTTGGTGAGTCTGGTGGGCTACAGTCCATGGGGTCACAAAGCGCAGGATACAACTGAGTGACTAACGCTTTCATGCTATCACCATCTTAACCACTTTTGAAGTGTACAGTTCAATGATGTTAAGTGTATTCACATTGTTATGTGAAAGTCTTCAGAACTTTCTCATTTTGCAACACTGAAACTCTCTACCCCATAAACACTAATTCCCTGTTTGCCCCTCTTCTCAGCCCCTGACAACCACCATTTCACTTTCTGTTTCTATGAATTTGATTGCTTATATTCCTCCTATAAGTGAAATCACAGTACTTGTCCTTTCATGATGGGCTTAGTTCACTTAGCATAATGTCTTCAAGGTTCATCTATGTTGTAGCACATGAGAGAATTTCCTGCCTTTTCAAGACTGGATAGTATTCCATTGTATGTGTACATCACATTGAGATCCTGTTTCAATACTTTTAGGTGTATACCTCAAAGTAGGATTGGTGGTGACCAATTTTTTGAGGCATCTTCATACTATTTTTCAGAGGTTCCAGCATTTTACATTTCTACCATCTGTGCACAAGGGTTCCAATTTCTTCAAATACTTGCCGACACCTATCATTTTCTGTTTTTTAAACAGTGGCCACCTTAATGGTGTGATGTGATGCCTCACTGTGGTTTTGACTTGCCATTTTCGAATGACTGGTGAAGGCTTCCCTGGTGGCTCAGTGGTAAAAAGTCTGCCTGTCAATGCAAGAGACATGGGTTCAATCCCTGGGTTGGGAAGACCCCCTGGAGAAGGAAATGGCAACCCACTCCAGTCTTCTTGCCTGGGAAATCCCTTGCACAGAGGAGTCTGGTAGGCTTGTCTGTGGGATTGCAAAAGAGCCAGACATGACTTAGTGACTAAAACAAAAGCAATGACTAGTGAGGTTGAACATCTTTTCATAGGTTCACTCATTCTTGGTGGAACTGAACAAGAATCTTCACAGTGGATAATAAAAAGGCAGATATCACAGGGCTCCTTGGCCTGGGTCCAGGGAGCTCTATTTTCACAAGGAGGCTGAGTAGAAGGTGAAGCTTTTCTGCTCTGCTCTTCAGCCAGGACAAGGTATAGAGGATGCTCTAATCGGCTGTTGATCAAGCCCACTAGGGCCTGACAGGGGAGGAGGGCAATTGTAATTTACAAAGAGAAAAGCCAGGGCTTTAGAATGAGAGCAGTTCAAATCCTAAGTCTGCGTTCTATGGCCTATGTGATCTGGAGCAAATTACTTAACCGCTCTGAACCTTAATGTCTTTATCTTAAAATAGATTATTGTGGAAGATCCTTGTGGTTTTGTGTGGTTAATGTTTTGACAAGGAGCTTTCCAAGAGAAAATAATGCTCTGGTTTGTAGCATTTGCTGATTTTGTTATGTAAGTACTCAGACCGAGGCTAATTTCAAGCCACCAACCTGGTGTCTTTGGACGCAGTTGGGAGGAGGGATCTGCAGACCGGCTCCAGCACATCACTGGTCCTCCCATGAGTTGCCTTGCCCAGGATTTGGCAGCTCTCAGGGTCTCAATAAAGTTCCCTTCCTCACCTCTTTCCACCGCAGGGACTCTGTGACCTGAGAAAGAATTCTTGGGTTTATTTAACATGTTTTTTTAACTATGTATTCGTATGTATTGAGCTCCTATTATATACAAAACCCTGTCCTTGGAGCAGAGTATTAGGGCACGAACTCAACAGGCAGGAGATCTGCTTTGAGTCTGTTATTGTCAGAGACTCCAGCTTGGCTAGGTGATCCTCCCATAGGCTGTAATCTCTCTCATGTAGCATTTTAACCACCTTTGTGCTTGTCTTTCCCACCAAACTGTGATCGCCTTGAAGACAATGACTGTGTGTTTGTTTGGTATCCACGCTGTCTGGCACCTTGAAGGTCTCCAACAAGTATTTGTCAGGTGATTTCTGAAGCTCGAAAGCTATCTAAGGAGGAGATGTAGCTAATGCATCTGAAACATTCAGAGAGTAATACAAGAGCCATAATTACAAAACTTTCCATTTGATAAGAATCCTAGTGCTTCAAAGCATTTTCAGTTCAAACAGTTAATGCCTACTGAATGCTTGTGGTATATCAGGTATTAACAATCATTCAGTGTTATCTCATTTAATCTTTGCAACAACCGAGTGGAATTGGTGCTGTTATTACTGTTATCCACATTTCATATATGAGTAAACTGAACAACAGCAGTTAAATATTTGCTTGGGACTGGACCTTTTGGCCAACCCAGTGGATTTCCCAGTGGTTTTGATTATATAGGTAGAGCCAGGATGTACACCTCAAACTTGATCATGACTGCCCCAAGCAGTGGAGAAAGGGGTTCTGTTGTTATTTCTATCAACACTACAAAATCTCTCCTCCATGAAGATGAGAAAACAGATTTCAAGAGGGAGAGAGAGATTAAGTGACTTGTCCAAAGTCACACAGCTAACAGGGTGTGGAACCAAGATTAAGGCCTAGGCTTTCTAACAGGGTAATAAAGTACAGTGTGAGGGACGTACAGAACAAGCACTGTTTCAGACAAAGTTGGCACTACTGGATGTCAAGTGGTCAGGGAAGCTTCCAGAAGACATTGAGCTTGAGTGGGAGCCTGGGGAGCTGGAGGGAGACCTGGATCTGCAGATGTCATCCTCCTGTCCTCAAACACGGACACACACACACACACACACACACACACACACACACACACACACACAGCCCAGTGCCCCTGACCCCTGGTCTCCAGTGTGGAAAGCAAGGGGATAATGTTCAGACAAGCTCACCCCATCTCATGGAGACTCCACAGGAGATATGCCAGCAGCAGCTGCTGTTTCTCCCATGTGGATATTTGTTATTTATATAAAGGATCCACCAGCCCCTAGGTTGCTTAGATGCCATTGACCTTTCTCATGGCCTTCATCTCTGACTCCAGGAGAGGCTGTCATGCTTCCAATCACTTAGAAAGTGCCTGTCACCTACACATAATCTAGAGTCAGCCCCTCTCACTTTGAGGACAGGGTGCAACCACAAGGGCAGAGCCTGAAGCCATGAATCACCGCTTGAGGAGGCAGTGTAGACGCTGTCCCCCAGGCAGGCAGAGTGTGGACCCCGCTCTGGGCTGGCAGGAAGCCAGGTGAGGTAGAGAGAAATGAGACAGTGAAGTTCACTGCTCCATCCCCAGATGCTGGAATCCCTGTCAGTGCTTAATTTATGAGTCATGTGAACTGTTAAATAATTTTCAAAAGGTTAAAAACATTAATCAAAGGTTAAAGGTTAAAAATCAAAGGTTAAAAACTGTTAATCAAACAGTTACATGTTAACAATTTATTTACCTTATTAATGAAGCAACCAGTGAGATGACAAGCTAGATTTGAAACAAGATAAAGGAAGAAAAAATCAGTGAAAGAAAGGAAGCAAGCTGGAATAAGATTGCTAAATTTGATAAAGAGCATTAATGTCTTATAGGGCAATAAAATCATAGAATTTGGGACTATCTTCTCTACTGGGTGGAAGACATTTGCATACTACCAGTTTCTCTCTGTTAATATCTATCTTACAGGGTTGGGCCCCTAATGGATAGTGAACAGCAAATAAACAAAGGGCACTCCCCTGCAGTGGCTTTGCTGGCTTATTTCCACGTTTTCTTAACAGCTCAAAGGAATCCAGCTGGTCCCGTGCTACTTGGGATTCTGCCAGTTGCTGAGTATGTTTAGTTCAAGTATGCATTCCCGGTCTGGGGACAGAACCACAACATGGGTTCGGTGACCCATTGGACCTATTGTGAGAAGCATTGAGCTCAAAGACCCACTGATCACCTGTCTTCCGTAAGCTCCTGTGAGGACTGGTGGATCGCGGTGATGTTTGGGTTTCCTGGCATTGGTGCCTGTTCACAGCCAAAGTACACTATACGCAGAGCTCAGAGAGATAGCGGCTTCAGTTCCAGACTGCCCCAATAAAGCAAATATCTCACTAAAGTGAATCACATGAATTTTTTGGATTCCCAGTGCATACAAAAGTTATGTTTACAATATATTGTAGTTTATATGTCCCCCAAAATACATACCTTAATTAAAAAATGCTCTATTGCTCAAAAATGCTAACCATGACCTGACAATGCAGGGTTGCCACAAACGTTCAAATCTGTGGAAAATGTAATATCTTTGAAGTGCAATAAAACAGGGTAGGCTGCAGTCCCAGAAAAGTCAGATTATTTCCTTTTCTCCAGTGCACGGTCACCCTGGTAACAGACTAAAGATCCCTTTGGGGAAGGCTGGGAGAAAGATTAGCTATTAATTTTTCACCATGTAGTGAGGATCTTCCACAAGGGGCCCTGGCCTCCCCTTCATTCAAGGGATTCTGGGTAAATGAACTGGGTCTGGGAATTGACTGAGAGGTGATGACTCCCTTTTTTGGTTATTCAAATTAGACTTCTGTTTACTTGATCTAGGACTCTTCCACTTAAACACATCAGGTAGGAATTTAGAAGATGACCATTCATGTCTCTTCTGGGAACACCACGGTCAACCAGCTGGTTCAACAGGTCCCTGTGAGTCAGACTTTTCTGACTGCTGCTTTGATTCTGCTGTCCATTAGGGCCTGGAGACAATGTGGGCTCTGGGGAGAGAGCCCATGAGAAAGAATAAGATGTGAGTTCTGGTTCTGCCTTTGCTACTAACTAGCTGGGTGACCTCAGGCAAATTAATAAGCCTCTCTGAGTAATTTTCCTTAACCTTTAAAAAGGGAGTACTAACCCTGCCCTGCTGGGAAAGAAGGCTGCTGTGAAGCTTTTGAAAAATATAACCATGTCTTTATTGTTACTTTTTAATTGAAGTATGGTTGATTTACAATGTTGTGTTAGTTTCAAGTGTACAACAAAGTGATCCAGTTAAACACAGTGCCTTTAGACTGTGGCTACTTGTGTAGCTTTGGTGTTTTAGATGGTGTGAGTGGAGAATGCAAGCTGCATCTGATCTATCAAAGTGCTTTGGCTCAAATGATGTGATTAATTTGTTGCCAGCATTTTAAAATAAGGGGATTTCAAATAAACGTCCTGATTCTGGTTGTTCTTGAAGCACTGGAATTTCTGGCACATTCTTGTATGAGGGCGATAGACTGTAAGGTATCCTTTAAGAGCTGTTGTTTCCAGTTAACCTGCCCTGCCTGCTACTTCTCTCCAGAGGATTGAGTTTATGGAGGCAGCCCGCAGGTGCCTGGTATGATGCTGGGAAGAGAAGCTTACCAGAAGCAAACGTTGGGTTAACAGTTCAGTGTGACAAGTGCCACCCAAGAGTCGGTGCCAGTCTGAGCGGGAGGTCAGGAAGCCATCAGTGCTCCCGCAGAGTGATGCATCTTTGCTCCCTAAACACCACCCCCAGACTCCTTCCTGGTTTTCAGCCATCCTGCTCTGACTTTGGGGCTGATTTTCGCTTCTCTGGTCATCTCTCTAGTTCCAGTTCTTAGAAGACCCATCTGACTTGTCTGAGCTGATTCACTTGCCAGATGCTAAGGCTAGTTCTGTTCTTTTTCAACTATGACTCCAGCTTGAAATCTTGGCTTTGAACTCCCCATTGCTATCCCCCTGGCAAATGCCATCTCGGAAACAGCTCCAGGTCACCCTGCTACTCTGCCAGGGGAGCGTATACTAATTCAGCACATTTTCCTGGGCATCTGCTATGGGTGTGTGCCCCGTGGGAGAAGCCCTGCACTCTTCGGCCTGCCCTTGGTGGCAGTGACCTGTGCCGGCGGGGGCAACAGCCGCCTCTCACAGCTCAGGGCATGGCACACACTTGCCTTGCCTGAGCCTCGTCAATTCTGAGTTCTTGCCATCTGGCCGGCCCACCTTCCACCTACCCAAGACATCTTGGGCACCCCCTCCCCAGGGATTTAGGCTGCTTCTCAGCTTTATAATAGAAGCTAGTTAAGAATGTTGCCTTGTCTGAGCCTCATGTCACTGCTCTGAGGGAATCTGCCGAGTCCAGTGGTCAGGGAAGGTCTCCTTTAGGAGGTGGGCTTTGCCCCTCCAAGGGTCCATGGGATGCGGAGAGTGGGGAGGCAGGTGGATAGATGGCAGCTTTCAGAGTTGAGGGAACAGGGAGGGTGAGGCAAGAGGAGGACGGAAAAGCACAGATCAGCTCAACTCGAGTCTCCTTCCCACAGCAGAGCAGCAGGTTTCATTTAGGGAGGTCAAAAATAGAAGGATCTAGACTGTCTCCTTTGGGGGAAGTGGTTGGTTGAAGGTATTTTGAGCGAGGTGGTGACGGCAGCCAAAAGCTGTGGCTTGAAGAGGTGATCTCAGGAGAGCTTGCAGGTAGTCTGGAGGTGAGGCTGGAGATGGGGTTCGGGGGAGAGACTCTGGGTTCTGGCTCCCCCATCATGTCGCCTCCATCCGCCCGTGGCCTCTGGGCCTGATCTCTCCCCACAGGCCACGCTTGGCTCAGGTCCTTGGGGGCGGCCAAGGAGTGCTGCCTGCTCCTTGTTGCCCTTTCCCACCTCAGGAGGACCCGAGTGAAGTCTGATCTGTCATTTCCAAGCCTCTCTGGGAAGCGGGATGGGGCTTGAGAGAAGCACCAGGCAGATTGTATTGCCCTTGCCCTTGGGTGGGGCAGTCAGCGGCCCCAGGCCCCTCTGCTTTGGCCCTCCCCAGGTTCCTTCTTTCTTGGATGGACTGGGAGAGTCTGGAAAGGGGAGAGGAGATTAATACTGCTTCCAGGAAGCACCACGTGGCAATTACTGAGACACCAGCTCCTTCCAAGAGGAAAATATTGTGGCAGGAACTCCTGGGCTTATTAGAGTGGGGAGCAGCTCTGGGAGGGTGCCACGCGTCCCTGTGTTTCCAGAAATAAGCAGAGCAGAGAGTGTGGTCTCCAGCCACAGCTCCTCTGGGCAATGGTGGTCAGCCAGTTGCCTCCATGGCTGGTTTGCCCCGTTGCTCTGGGTTCCCCTCTGGGCATGAGTGCTCTGCTGGCCCATGGACTTGAGATCTCATCAGGACTTTCAGAAGGGTGTCAGAAGACGGCTAAGCATTCCTGTCTCAGAGCTCATTATCCCTGTGACTCACCCAGCTCTGTTTCTGGGTCCCATTTCACTGAGTGATGGTGACTTCTTGCCTGAAGTTCTTCTGAGCGTGTTCTATTGCCGGCCCCCTCTCAGAGACCTCTTGGGGTCCTTTATGGGGTCTTGCCCTCATCACGACCACAGACATCTGCTTTAGTGAGCAGTAACTGCAGCAGACAGCAGTCCTCAGACTGATGAGGCGGATGGGGGACTGCCCAGGCCCTCTGATTACCCTCCTTCCACCCCGAGCCCTCAGCCCTGGCTGGGCTGGAGCTGTCATGGTGGCAGGTGGGAGGACATTGAGGGGAAGAAGCCTTGGAGCTGCTCCAGGGCAGCCATACTTCCCTGTTAGAAAAGGAAACTGAGGCTCAGAGGTCACATGGCTGGAGGCGTAGGGCACAGCTGGCCTCCTGTGTCCATTCATCCGTCTTGTCCCCAGGTACTTACCCAGCTCTGGAGCTCTGCCTGGGCGCCAGGTGATGACAGCAGCATGACTGGCTGACCTGTGTGTTCTCGGAGCACTGAGAAAGCTGCATCTTTTCTATCTTTTTTTCTCCCAGAGTGTGATAGGGGAGCCTTGAAAAGTTTAAAAATTTTCTTTGTCTTGTTCTTACAGCCACTTCCATCAGCCAGGCCAGGCCTCCTATGCAACAAGGATGCAAATTCAACAGGCAACCCGAGAGAGTGGGCCAGGAAAGGTGCGGGAGTGCGAGACGATGTTACGATCATTAAAAACAGCCTCTTGAAACCATGCAATTGCCAGCGCAGAGCAGTGGGCACAAATATGCAGACAGAGGAACGGAACGTTCCTGAGCAGGGAGTGGGTCTCTGGCCCTCGGCCCACGCCGCTCCCCGTCCAGGCCCCGTGTGTGGGGGAAGGGCTGCTATCTTTGGAGGTTGGAGCAGAGTATGGACTTCCAAGGGCTGAGACATGCTCCTGGGTCCGTCCCAGTGGGCTCTGAGGGCTTCGGCCCAGATCTGTATCAGCTCAGCGCTCTCGGGAGAGTTCTAGCTCTGCTGCGGTCCAGGCTGTCATGAGATCACAGGAGGCCAGTCAGGGTTCTGTGACTCCAGCCGGTCAGCACGGGCGGCATGCGGGCAGGCAGAGGGGACAATGTGGATGGTCCCGTGAAGCTTCTCCCAATTTGGAACATGGAGAGGATGACTCACTGTAGTGACAGCATTGCCTTCATCAGTCACAGACACCCACTTTCTAAATGATGCCCCCATGATGACACAGCTCCCCGGACTTCCTTTGGTTGGGTTGTGCATTACCAACCAGTGGCGTGAGGCCACAGGGACTTGGCTTTGGTGATGGCAGAAGTGTGGGCTTTGGGGGAGACCAAGGGACCTGGCTGAGAACCGCAGATCTGTCATTTACCAGCTGTGTGATGGTCAGGAAGTTTCTGGGTGGAATGACAGGTGAGAACTGTGTATGTGTACATGCTAAGTCACTTTAGTCATATCTGACTCTTTGCAACCCCATGCACTGTAGCCTGTCAGGCTCCTCTGTCCATGGGATTTTCCAGGCAAGAATAGGCCATGTCCTTCTCCAGGGGATCTCCCTGACCCAGGGATCGAACTCACGTCTCTTAAGTCTCCTGCATCGGCAGGTGTGTTTTTTATCACTAGCGCCACTAGCAGCACCTTATTCTGGGAGAGATGGCATTCTGCTTTCTGGCTTCACACTTTGGCATGATAAATGCTACCTGATTCTTCTTATTTTCATGATGACTTGCCTAAACCTATGTTGTGAAAAGGGGTTGTTGTACTGACTCTGGAGGGCTGCTGTGAGGCTGAGTGGTGAGACTGGTAAAATCTCTGAGTGTCTTGCTTTCCAAGCACTTGGTAGGGGCTTACAGCCTAGTGGACAAGAGGGACTCTGCTACTAGACACGCCCAGGCTTCAATTCCCCACTGTGCTAAGTTGTGACCCCCTTAGACTCCCCTGCTTCGTCTGTAATGAAAGGATTGATCGTATTTACTTTTTAAGGTGGTTTTAAGAATTACAAAAAAGGAGTGTAAAGTATGCAACACGGTATTGAGTACACAGCCAATGGTCAAGAAACAGTAGCTGCTATTACTATGACTGTTGTTGTTATAAATGAGAATCCATTTTCTCTAGCACTTTCAGCAGTCCCATTTCTGACCCTCAATGGCATAGGGGTAGACAACAGTTTTCTCAGCAGAAATAGTTATAAGAAACACTTGGATGGCGAGGGTGCCTGGGTAATTAAGGGTGGGATCCGTGAACCTCAGGCTCAGAGTGCAGTTCCAAGGTGAACTGGAGCTAAGACCGTCTGTTTGCTTCCCGTGCATGAAGCAGAGTCCACGTGTCCCAGCAGGAGAGATACAGGCCCTGTGGCCTGCCAGGAAGCCCCAGGAGGAGGAATGGAGGACAGGCAGAGAAAAACTTCCTGGATCAGGACAGTGGGCAACTCACTGGAACTCACAGACTCAGGCCCCTGGAAAGGTACCAGAGCCTTGGCTGGGAATCACCTCCAAGCCAGGCGACTCTCAGCATCTCTGTTTCCAGCACGGGCTCTGGGCACAGGCTGACCTTGGGTAGAGACCTGCTTCTGCCGCCTTCTAGCTGGGACTGTGCATACATTGTTGACCCTCTCTGGGCCTCAGTCTCCTGAAAAATGGGGGCATTATGAGAGCTAAAGGAGCGTGAATAAGGAATATTTTTATGTCCAGAACACAATAGGGGATCAAAATGACTGGTGTGGATCAATTGGCAGATAGCAATATTAATTTGCTTCTTTCTCCTTCACCTCCTGCCCTTGCACTGGAAGCTTGACGCCTACCTGACTCTGTCTGTGCTCCATCCAAGGGGGAAGGGACGGGGGACCTCCTCTTTGCTCAGGAGGCGTTCTGGCCTCCTGTCTGCTGGTGGAGCTGTGGCCCTGCCCCTTCACCCAGACACCTGGGTACTGGAGGTGCCATCCACTTGACCATGCAACACTCCACATCTGGACGCCAGTTTTGGTTTGAGATACTTTTAGACTTTCCGAAGAGTTGCAGAAGTAGAACAGAGAGTTCTCTTCTACCTTCCACCTAGCTTCCCCTAATGTTAGCATCCTATCGAGCCCCAGCACAATTATCAAAACTAAGGAAGTAAGGTTTGTTCAATGCTATAATTAAATGGCAGGCTCCATGTGGCACAGCGGTAAAGAGTCCACCTGCCAGTGCAGGAGATGCATGAGATGTGTGTTTGTTCCTGGTTTGGGAAGACTCCCCTGGAGAAAGAAATGGCAACCCACTCCAGTCTTCTTGCCTGGAAAATCCCATGGATAGAGGAGCCTGGTGGGCTACAGTCCATGGGGTCACAAAGAGTTGGACACAACTGAGTGACTAACATTAATACTACTAGCACCCATTTATGATTTTTAAAAAACCCTCCAGAAAATGGGCATAGAGGGAATCTACCTCAACATAATAAAGGCCATATACAACAAACCTACAGCTCGCGCCGTACTCAATGGTGAAAAGCTGAAAGCATTTCCTCTAAGATCAGGAACAAGACAAGGATGTCCATTCTTACCACTTTACACAGTAGAAGCCCTCTAACTCAGCATGGTTGATTGACCAATTGAAAAATTTAATTAAAGAGAAGATGCATTAAAAATGATACTTCAAACATTTCATTGTACCTTAGAATATTTATGTCCATTAATTTACCAGACTTTTGATATATATTTTGAGTTTTTTCTTTGAGTATGAATCCACCTACTAGAGTTTTGCCTCATCTTATTTGCATTAGAATCCCCATAACGCTTTGGCTACAACTTCCAGTATTTTTGCTTTTATTTTTAAAAGTAGAGCAAAGACTTAAATTTACAAAAGAATATAAATGTAGAGGGAGGAGCCAAGATGGCGGAGGAGTAGGACGGAGAGACCACTTTCTCTCCTAGAAATTCATCAAAAAAATAACTGAACGCAGAGCAAACTTCACAAAACAACTTCTGATCGCTAGCTGAGGTCATCAGGCGCCCAGAAAAGCAGCCCATTGTCTTCGAAAGGAGGTAGGACAAAATATAAAAGATAAAAAGCGAAACAAAAGAGCTAAGGACGGAGATCCGTCCCGGGGAAGGGACTTAATAGAGGACGTTCCCAGACACCGGGAAACCCTCGCTCTGGCGGGCCTGGGGGAAGTGTTGGAATCTCAAGAGTTTGAATCTGACTGGGAGGGATACAATAAATAAAACCCACAGATTAAGAGCCTAAAAGCAACTCCCAGCAGAAAAGTACCCCAGACGCCCGCATCCGCCACCAGCAAGTGGGGACGGAACGGAGAGGAGCGGGCGGCATTACTTGGGGCAGGGTCCGGGCCTGAGCGCCCTGAGGACAATCAGAGGGAGCTTTTGTGAGTTGCCAACTTGAACTGTGGGAGAGCAAAAGAGACAGAAAATTAACCGGCCCGAACACACTGCCGGCCGTTCGCAGAACAAAGGGACCGAGATTCTGGGCGGCCGAAGCCTGCCGGGAGGGTCGTGGCGAGACGGAGGGCGCGGGCGCCCGACCGGCGCGGGCGGGAGCTGCGGCTGGGGACGCGGAGGGCGGAGGGCGCACACGCCCGACTGGCTCCGGCGGAATCTGAGACTGGGACCGCGCAGGGCAGAAGACGCGCCGCACCCGGGGAGAGAGCGCCCGTCAAGCGCCTGGCTGCCTGGGCCGCTAGGGCGGCGTGGGGACGGAGCGCGGGCCCGGCTTTGTGTGCCGCGCTTTTGTGAATCGCCCGAGGGCTGGAGCCGCGCGCAGCGTGGCGCGCGCTTCAGACGGAGCAGCCCGGAGCCTGAGCAGCGCAGACCGAGAAAAGAGCGCAAGCCTCTCCCGGGAGCGCCGGTCCCTCCCCGCACAGCCCCTCGCCGCAGCGCGACGGAACTAGCTACCTGAATAAGAATCCACCTCCGCCCCCTGTGTCAGGGCGGAAATTAGGCACGGAAGAGAGACCGGCAACAGAACCCAAATAAACAAAGGGACCGGTGTAACAGATTAAAATCCCTGAAGAAACCACGGACTGACTACACCGGAAGGGCCTGTAGATATCGAGAAGTGTAAGCTGGAACGAGGAGCTATCTGAAGCTGAGCCGAACCCACACTGACCGCAACAGCTCCAGGGAAACTCCTAGATATATTTTTTCTTTTTCTTTTTTTTTTTCTTTTTTTCTTTTTTTTTTTTAAGTAAGGAAAAAAAAAAATTTTTTTTTTCTTTTCTTTCTTTTTTCTTGGTTCTCTTTTATTTTCCTTTAAAAATTCCTTATTACTCCCCCATTACTCCTTAACTTTCATTTTCATAGATTTTTACGATTTTTTTTAATTAGGCAAAACAATTTTTTTTTCTCTTTCTTTTTTCTTTTTTTTTTTTCTTCTTTTTTTCTTTTCTTTTTTCTTCTCTTCTATTTTCTTTTTCTTTTTCTCTTATTTCTTTTAAAGCCCTCTAGCACTCCTTTTACTACGCCTTAATTTTCATTTTCAATCCACTATAACCTTACAGAAGAAGGAGAAAGGGAAGAAAAAAAAAAAAAAAAAAGAAGAGAAGCCCTATTTCTATACCAAACTTCATATATATTTCTAAAATTTCTTTTGTGTGTTTTGGTTTTTGTTTTTAATATAGTATTTTTAAGAGTCTAACCTCTACTCTAGATTTTTAATTTTTGTTTTTCAGTATATGATATAAATTGTGAACATTTAAGAATCCAATATTCAGCTCCCATTTTTATTCACGAGTGTGTTGATTATTCTCTCCCAATCTTGACTCTGTTTTCTACCTCAGAACACCTCTATTTCCTCCTTTCCCCTTCTCTTCCCAATCCAATTCTGTGAATCTTTGTGGGTGTCTGGGCTACGGAGAACACTCTGGGATCAGACAACTTCGTAGATCTGTCTCTCTCCTCTTGAGTCCCCCTCTTTCTCCTCCTGCCCATCTCTATCTCCCTCCTCCCTCTCCTCTTCTCCATGTAACTCGGTGAACCTCTCTGGGTATCCCTAACGGGGGAGAAACTTTCCACCATTAACCTAGAAGTTTTATTATCAGTGCTGTATAGTTGGAGAAGTCCTGAGACTATAGGAAGAATAAAACTGAAATCCAGAAGCAGGAGACTTAAGCCCAAAACCTGAGAACACCAGAAAACTCCTGACTACATGAATCTTTAAGTAATAAGTGACCCTACAAAAGCCTCCATACCTGCAACGAAACCAACCACCACCCAAGAGCCAATAAGTTTTAGAGCACGACATACCACGCAAATTCTCCAGCAACGCAGGAACATTGCCCTGAACGTCAACATACAGACTGCCCAAGGTCACACCTAACACATAGACCCATCTCAAAACTCATTACTGGGCACTCCATTGCTATCCAAAGAGAAGAAATCAAGATCCGCACACCAGAACACTGACGCAAGCTTCGCTAATCAGGAAACCTTGACAAGCCAATCGTCTAACCCCACCCACTGGGTAAAACCTCCACAATAAAAAGGAACCACAGACCTCCAGAATACAGAAAGCCCACTCCAGACACAGCAATCTAAACAAGATGAAAAGGCAGAGAAATACCCAACAGGTAAAGGAACATGAAAAGGGCCCACCAAGTCAAACAAAAGAGGAGGAGATAGGGAATCTACCTGAAAAAGAATTTAGAATAATGATAATAAAAATGATCCAAAATCTTGAAAGCAAAATGGAGGTACAGATAAATAGCCTGGAGACAAAGATTGAAAAGATGCAAGAAATGTTTAATAAAGATCTAGAAGAAATAAAAAAGAGTCAATTGAAAATGAATAATGCAATGAATGAGATCAAAAACACTCTGGAGGGAACCAAGAGTAGAATAACGGAGACAGAAGATAGGATAAGTGAGGTAGAAGATAAAATGGTGGAAATAAATGATGCAGAGAGGAAAAAAGAAAAAAGGATCAAAAGAAATGAGGACAACCTCAGGGACCTCTGGGACAATGTGAAACGCCCCAACATTCGAATCATAGGAGTTCCAGAAGAAGAAGACAAAAAGAAAGGCCATGAGAAAATACTCGAGGAGATAATAGCTGAAAACTTCCCTAAAATGGGGAAGGAAATAGCCACCCAAGTCCAAGAAACCCAGAGAGTCCCAAACAGGATAAACCCAAGGCGAAACACCCCAAGACACATATTAATCAAATTAACAAAGATCAAACACAAAGAACAAATACTAAAAGCAGCAAGGGAGAAACAACAAATAACACACAAAGGGATTCCTATAAGGATAACAGCTGATCTATCAATAGAAACCCTCCAGGCCAGAAGGGAATGGCAGGACATACTGAAAGTAATGAAAGAGAATAACCTACAACCTAGATTACTGTACCCAGCAAGGATCTCATTCAGATATGAAGGAGAATTCAAAAGCTTTACAGACAAGCAAAAGCTAAGAGAATTCAGCACCACCAAACCAGCTCTTCAACAAATGCTAAAGGATCTTCTCTAGACAGGAAATGCAGAAAGGTTGTATAAACGTGAACCCAAAACACCAAAGTAAATGACAACGGGACCACACCTATCAATAATTACCTTAAATGTAAATGGGTTGAATGCCCCAACCAAAAGACAAAGATTGGCTGAATGGATACAAAAACAAGACCCCTATATATGCTGTCTACAAGAGACCCACCTCAAAACAAGGGACACATACAGACTCAAAGTGAAGGGCTGGAAAAAAATATTTCACGCAAACGGAGACCAAAAGAAAGCAGGAGTCGCAATACTCATATCAGATAAAATAGACTTTCAAATAAAGGATGTGAAAAGAGACAAAGAAGGTCACTACATAATGATCAAAGGATCAATCCAAGAAGAAGATATAACAATTATAAATATATATGCACCCAACATAGGAGCACCGCAATATGTACGGGAAACACTAACGAGTATGAAAGAGGAAATTAATAGTAACACAATAATAGTGGGAGACTTTAATACCCCACTCACAACCATGGATAGATCAACTAAACAGAAAATCAACAAGGAAACACAAACCTTAAATGATACAATGGACCAGCTAGACCTAATTGATATCTATAGGACATTTCACCCCAAAACAATCAACTTCACCTTTTTCTCAAGTGCACACGGAACCTTCTCCAGAATAGATCACATCCTGGGCCATAAATCTGGTCTTGGAAAATTCAAAAAAATTGAAATCATTCCAGTCATCTTTTCTGACCACAGTGCAGTAAGATTAGATCTCAATTACAGGAAAAAAATTGTTAAAAATTCCAACATATGGAGGCTAAATAACACGCTTCTGAATAACCAACAAATCATAGAAGAAATCAAAAAAGAAATCAAAGTATGTATAGAAATAAATGAAAATGAAAACACAACAACCCAAAACCTATGGGACACTGTAAAAGCAGTGCTAAGGGGAAGGTTCATAGCATTACAGGCACACATCAAGAAACAAGAAAAAAGCCAAATAAATAACCTAACTCTACACCTAAAACAATTAGAGAAGGAAGAAATGAAGAACCCCAGGGTTAGCAGAAGGAAAGAAATCTTAAAAATTAGGGCAGAAATAAATGCAAAAGAAACTAAAGAGACCATAGCAAAAATCAACAAAGCTAAAAGCTGGTTTTTTGAAAAAATAAACAAAATTGACAAACCATTAGCAAGACTCATTAAGAAACAAAGAGAGAAGAACCAAATTAACAAAATAAGAAATGAAAAGGGTGAGATCACAACAGACAACACTGAAATACAAAGGATCATAAGAGACTACTACCAGCAGCTCTATGCCAATAAAATGGACAACTTGGATGAAATGGACAAATTCTTAGAAAAGTATAACTTTCCAAAACTGAACCAGGAAGAAATAGAAGATCTTAACAGAGCCATCACAAGCAAGGAAATCGAAACTGTAATCAGAAATCTTCCAGCAAACAAAAGCCCAGGACCAGATGGCTTCACAGCTGAATTCTACCAAAAATTTAGAGAAGAGCTAACACCTATCTTACTCAAACTCTTCCAGAAAATTGCAGAAGAAGGTAAACTTCCAAACTCATTCTATGAGGCCACCATCACCCTAATTCCAAAACCAGACAAAGATGCCACAAAAAAAGAAAACTACAGGCCAATATCACTGATGAACATAGATGCAAAAATCCTTAACAAAATTCTAGCAAACAGAATCCAACAACATATTAAAAAAATCATACACCATGACCAAGTGGGCTTTATCCCAGGAATGCAAGGATTCTTTAATATCCGCAAATCGATCAACGTAATACACCACATTAACAAATTGAAAGATAAAAAACATATGATTATCTCAATAGATGCAGAGAAAGCCTTTGACAAAATTCAACACTCATTTATGATTAAAACTCTCCAGAAAGCAGGAATAGAAGGAACATACCTCAACATAATAAAAGCTATATATGACAAACCCACAGCAAGCATCACCCTCAATGGTGAAAAATTGAAAGCATTTTCTCTGAAATCAGGAACAAGACAAGGATGCCCACTCTCACCACTACTATTCAACATAGTGTTGGAAGTTTTGGCCACAGCAATCAGAGCAGAAAAAGACATAAAAGGAATCCAGATAGGAAAAGAAGAAGTGAAACTCTCGCTGTTTGCAGATGACATGATCCTCTACATAGAAAACCCTAAAGACTCTACCAGAAAATTACTAGAGCTAATTAATGAATATAGTAAAGTTGCAGGATATAAAATTAACACACAGAAATCCCTTGCATTCCTATACACTAACAATGAAAAAACAGAAAGAGAAATTAAGGAAACAATACCATTCACCATTGCAACAAAAAGAATAAAATACTTAGGAGTATATCTACCTAAAGAAACAAAAGACCTATACATAGAAAACTATAAAACACTGATGAAAGAAATCAAAGAGGACACAAACAGTTGGAGAAACATACCGTGTTCATGGATTGGAAGAATCAATATTGTCAAAATGGCTATTCTACCCAAAGCAATCTATAGATTCAATGCAATCCCTATCAAGCTACCAACGGTATTTTTCACAGAACTAGAACAAATAATTTCACAATTTGTATGGAAATACAAAAAACCTCGAATAGCCAAAGTAATCTTGAGAAAGAAGAATGGAACTGGAGGAATCAACCTGCCTGACTTCAGACTCTACTACAAAGCCACAGTCATCAAGACAGTATGGTACTGGCACAAAGACAGAAATATAGATCAATGGAACAGAATAGAAAGCCCAGAGATAAATCCACGAACCTATGGACAGCTTATCTTTGACAAAGGAGGCAAGGATATACAATGGAAAAAAGACAATCTCTTTAACAAGTGGTGCTGGGAAAACTGGTTAACCACTTGTAAAAGAATGAAACTAGAACACTTCCTAACACCATACACAAAAATAAACTCAAAATGGATTAAAGATCTAAATGTAAGACCAGAAACTATAAAACTCCTAGAGGAGAACATAGGCAAAACACTCTCCGACATAAATCACAGCAAGATCTTCTATGACCCACCTCCCAGAATATTGGAAATAAAAGCAAAAATAAACAAATGGGACCTAATGAAAATTAAAAGCTTTTGCACAACAAAGGAAACTATAAGTAAGGTGAAAAGACAGCCCTCAGATTGGGAGAAAATAATAACAAATGAGGAAACAGACAAAGGATTAATCTCAAAAATATACAAGCAACTCCTGAAGCTCAATTCCAGAAAAATAAACGACCCAATCAAAAAATGGGCCAAAGAACTAAACAGACATTTCTCCAAAGAAGACATACAGATGGCTAACAAACACATGAAAAGATGCTCAACATCACTCATCATCAGAGAAATGCAAATCAAAACCACAATGAGGTACCATTACACGCCAGTCAGGATGGCTGCTATCCAAAAGTCTACAAGCAATAAATGCTGGAGAGGGTGTGGAGAAAAGGGAACCCTCTTACACTGTTGGTGGGAATGCAAACTAGTACAGCCACTATGGAAAACAGTGTGGAGATTTCTTAAAAAACTGGAAATAGAACTGCCATATGACCCAGCAATACCACTTCTGGGCATACACACTGAGGAATCCAGATCTGAAAGAGACACGTGCACCCCAATGTTCATCGCAGCACTGTTTATAATAGCCAGGACATGGAAGCAACCTAGATGCCCATCAGCAGATGAATGGATAAGGAAGCTGTGGTACATATACACCATGGAATATTACTCAGCCATTAAAAAGAATTCATTTGAATCAGTTCTAATGAGATGGATGAAACTGGAGCCCATTATACAGAGTGAAGTAAGTCAGAAAGATAAAGAACATTACAATATACTAACACATATATACGGAATTTAGATAGATGGTGGCGATAACCCTATATGCAAAACAGAAAAAGAGACACAGAAATACAGAACAGACTTTTGAACTCTAGGGGAGAACGTGAGGGTGGGATGTTTTGAAAGAACAGCATGTATATTATCTATGGTGAAACGGACCACCAGCCCAGGTGGGATACAAGAGTCAGGTGCTCGGGCCTGGTGCACTGGGAGGACCCTGAGGAGTCGGGTGGGGAGGGAGGTGGGAGGGGGGATCGGGATGGGGAATACATGTAACTATATGGCTGATTCATGTCAATGTATGACAAAACCCACTGAAATGTTGTAAAGTGATTGGCCTCCAACTAATAAAATAATATTAAAAAAATAAAAAAATAAAAAAAAAAAAGAATATAAATGTAGACTCCTGGTTTTCAGAATTTTTTGCATCATCTTATTCACATATAACTGGTCAGGATTTTTTTTTTAAAGCAATTTTTCTTTATCAAAAAATGTCCCCAGTCTGTTCAAATTAGTTTTTATGGAATCAGTATTTTAATTTGGTATTCACATTTTATTGTTTATTAAACAGTGAGCTAGATTAATGGCAGTTACAAGGAAAACTAGCATGGATGGATCTGGGAACAGATGTGACGGGAAAGCAGACAGCTCTCCAGGTGTGCAGGGAGAGTAGCAGAGCGTGGGTTCCTACAGTGGCCGCGCTACGTGCCGTGGGTACAGTCAGCATCTTTTCCTGAGATTGAGAACTAATTCAATGGGCCAGCAGCGTGGAGGGTCTTGGAGAGCTTTCAAAGTATATGATCTTTCTGGCCCTCCTCCCATCAGGAGGAGGAATCCACGCCGTTCCCTTGGAGCTTGGTGGGCCTTTGTGACTGCCCTGAGGAGTAGAATGCAGTAGAAGTGGTGCTGTGGGAGGTCCAAAGCAGCATTTGCAAAGTCTCTGCAGTGTCTGCAGGCTTCCCTTAGGACAGTCCCTCCAGGAGGGAGTGAAGAGAAATGCCCTAGAAGCCCCAGCTGCTTGAATCTTCCCAGTCCAGCACCAGACCTATAAGTGAAGAAAACTTTGAGACAATCCGCATCTAGCCACTTTCTGACAGTAATTGCGTGAGGGATCCTGAAGGAGAACTGACCCATGGACTCACCAACTTCATTAGTAACTAATGACATCATTACTATTTTTTTTTATTAAGTGTGTTTATTTACTTATTTTTGGCTGTGCTGAGTCTTCCTTGCTGTGTAGGCTTTTCTCTAGTTGCTACGGGCGGGAGCTGCTCTAGAGGTGTGGTGCTCGGGCTTCTCGGTGTGGTGGCTTCTCTTGTTGCAGGGCATGGGCTCTAGGGCACCCAGGCTGCGGGAATTCAGTAGGTGTGGCCCCTGGACTCTAGAGCACAGGCTCTAGAGTGGCACATGGGCTTAGTTGTTCCTTGGTAAGTGCGATCATCCCAAACTAGGGATCGAATCTGTGACTCCCACATTGGCAGGTGGATTCTTTCCCACGGAGCCGTCAGGGAAGCTCTGTCATTACTGTTTTAAGCCAGTATTTTGGAGTGGTTTGTTAGGCAGTGAGGACGAAAGGCCTTTCACTGTTAATCATTTATACAATTTGAACTTTGAATCACATCAATGTATTTCTTATTTAAAAAGTAAATAAAACTAAAATTATCCCCCTCAGATCAAGCAAACAATCTTTCATCTTAATTTCATTGTTATTTGTGGGGCTCCCACTTCACAGCTAGCATGTCCCAGATGCTGGAGGTACCAAAGAAGAATAAGATATAGACCTTGCCTTGAAAGAGTGCAGGAGCTGGGAAGACATAGACTTGCAGGTTTTGATACCACAGATGCCAAAAAGGAAAAAAAATCCTATTTGTGAAATGGAAGAAGAATAAACAAGTAACCCTCCCTTGAAGCAGACCATGGAAGGCTTCTTGGAGGAGGTGGCATTAGAGACCACAGGTGAGAATGGGGTTTGGAAGAAGCAGGGATCACCGAGCATCTTCCTCTCAAGGAACTCAGGATGGGGGTGTTCTCTGAAACGGAAGCAGAAGGTACCAGCTCTTCACTGTTGTTAGCATCCTCCCTGGAGGGGACAGGATCCTTGGGCCTCCCTTCCAACAAGTAATCCCTGGTGTGTCTGTTAGAATTAACAGATAAGGGAGGAGGATGGGGCGGCAGAAGCAGTCTTCTCTTGGGGAAGCCCAGCACTTCACAGAGTGAAGAAGGCAGCAGAGATATCCTACAGGCACATCTCCTAGCTCAGTAGCAGCCTGCCTGTCATGCTGGTACATGAGGCAAACTCCAGACCTCGGTTTGCCACATACCAGGAAGATGGAATGTTTTGTCTCAGCCTGCGATGTGCACCCCATTTGCTGAAGAGATTACCGCTTCCTGGGCCGCAATTGTAATTAGATGATCAATCATAGGAAGTCTAAAGCCAAGGCAGACTTGGGGGAGAGAGATTTGTTTTATGGTGTCAGTTCTAATATCAGCTGGGCAGAAAGGGCCCCAAGAGAGGCTGTGCTTCAGACACAAGGGCCTCCAGCAAGAGCGCTGAAACCTTCAGGCAGGGCTAGGAGTGGTAGGAAAATCTCAGCTTTGTCCAAATGGCACTGGTGTTTCCTAAAGCCTCCCCAGCCCTGAGGGTTCCCATCTTCCTGCGGCCACCAGGCTTAAGGGTGCGGATCAGGTGGGGAGACCCTAGAGTACTGTTCAGACCAGTCTTTGTAGTCCAGCAATGTCTCTGCAACTCAGTTACCCCGGATACTGTTACAAAACAGGGGCTGCAAACTTAAATGTATGCGGGGCCTGGAAAGAAACGTAACCTGAGTGACACAGGGTTGTAAGGTTTGGTGCAGGGTTGTAAGGATTGGTGAGGGGATTTCCCTGATGGTCCGGTGGCTAAGACTCCATGCTCCCAATGAACGGGGCCTGGCTTTGATCCCTGTCGAGGGAACTAGATCTCACATGCCGAAACTAAGGAGTCTGTCTGCTGCAACAAAGACCTGGCACAGCCAAATAAATAAATGAGATAGGTGGGGACTGTGGCAAACCTGAGGGCACTGTACCCCAACTCATTGGAAGGGGGAAGGAAGAGGAGGAACGGAGCTCTGCCAAAGCCTTGGGCCCTGGCCCCTTGCAAACTGGGATGAGTGAGGAGAATGCAGGGGGTGAGGAACACAGAGTAGGGATGGAGCTCCTCCTGCCCCCTCCACCCTTGGAGTGCAGAGACTGTCTCTCCCCCAAAACTGGCCCCTCCTCTGGCTGGGCAGGGCCACTGCCTTCTTTAGTTACTGCTTACTCTGTGTAAAGGGGGCTGCCTTCTTTGGAGAAATGTCTGTTTAGACCTTTGGCCCATTATTTTTGATTGGGCCATTTATTTTTCTGGAATTGAGCTGCAGGAGTTACTTGTATATTTTTAAGATTAATCCTTTGTCTGTTTTGTCATTTGCTATTACTTTCTCCCATTCTGAAGGCTGTCTTTTCACCTTGCTTATAGTTTCCTTTGTTGTGCAAAAGCTTTTCAGTTTAATTAGGTCCCATTTGTTTATTTTTGCTTTTATTTCCAATATTGTGGGAGGTGGGTCATAGAGGATCTTGCTGTGATTTATGTCAGAGAATGTTTTGCCTATGTTCTCCTCTTGGAGTTTTATATTTTCTGGTCTTACATTTAGATCTTTAGTCCATTTTGAGTTTATTTTTGTGTATGGTGTTAGAAAGTGTTCTAGTTTCATTCTTTTACAAGTGGTTGACCAGTTTTCCCAGCACCACTTGTTAAAGAGGTTGTCTTTTTTCCATTGTATATTCTTGCCTCTTTTGTTGAAGATAAGGTGTTCATAGGTACATGGATTTATCTCTGGGCTTTCTATTTTGTTCCATTGATCTATATTTCTGTCTTTGTGCCAGTACCATACTATCTTGATGACTGTGGCTTTGTAGTAGAGCGTGAAGTCAGGCAGGTTGATTCCTCCAGTTCCATTCTTCTTTCTCAAGATTGCTTTGGCTATTCGAGGTTTTTTGTATTTCCATACAAATTGTGAAATTATTTGTTCTAGTTCTGAGAAGAATACCATTGGTAGCTTGATAGGGATTGCATTGAATCTATAGATTGCTTTGGGTAGTATACACACTTTCACAATATTGATTCTCCTAATCCATGGACACAGTATATTTCTCCATCTATTTGTGTCCTCTTTGATTTCTTTCATCAGTGTTTTATAGTTTTCTATGTATAGGTCTTCTATTTCTTTAGATAGATATACTCTTAAGTATTTTATTCTTTCTGTTGCAATGGTGAATGGTATTGTTTCCTTAATTTCTCTTTCTGTTTTCTCATTGTTAGTGTGTAGGAATGCAAGGAATTTCTGTGTGTTAATTTTATATCCTGCAACTACAGATGGCTAACAAACACATGAAAAGATGCTCAACATCACTCATTATCAGAGAAATGCAAATCAAAACCTCAATGAGGTACCATTACACGCCAGTCAGAATGGCTGCTATCCAAAAGTCTACAAGCAATAAATGCTGGAGAGGGTGTGGAGAAAAGGGAACCCTCTTACACTGTTGGTGGGAATACAAACTACTACAGCTGCTATGGAGAACAGTGTGGAGATTCCTTAAAAAACTGGAAATAGAACTGCCACATGACCCAGCAATCCCACTCCTGGGCATACACACCAAGGAAACCAGATCTGAAAGAGACATGTGTACCCTAATGTTCATTGCAGCACTGTTTATAATAGCCAGGACATGGAAGCAACCTAGATGTCCGTTAGCAGATGAATGGTTAAGAAAGCTGTGGCACATATATACAACGGAATATTACTCAGCCATTAAAAAGAATACATTTGAATCAGTTCTAATGAGATGGGTAAAACTGGAGCCCATTATACAGAGTGAAGTAAGCCAGAAAGATAGACACCAATACAGTATACTAACGCATATATATGGAATTTAGAAAGGTGGTAACGATAACCCTATATGCAAGACAGAAAAAGAGACACAGATGTATAGAACAGACTTTTAAACTCTGTGGGAGAAGGTGAGGGTGGGATGATCTGAGAGAACAGCACTGAAACATGTATATTATCAAGTGTGAAACAGATCGCCAGTCCAGGTTGGATGCATGAGACAAGTGCTCGGGGCTGGTGCACTGGGATGACCCAGAGGGATGGGATGGGGAGGGAGGTGGGAGGGGGGTTCAGGATGGGGAACACATGTAAATCCATGGCTGATTCATGTCAATGTATGGCAAAAACCACTACAATATTGTAAAGTAATTAGCCTCCAACTATTAAAAATAATTGGGAAAAAAAGAAATCATGATAGAAAATAGTGGACAGAAGTTACAGAATCTAGAACTATACATATAAAATGGATACATTTCAAAAGTATTTTAAAAAGCAAGTGGCTGACTATGTGCATGCATTTTTAAAGTTAAAAAACTTGCAAAATTACTATATTTGTTTGTGAATGCATATATTTGTAGCAGTCCATAAAATTATACAGATCATTGAAGAGATAGAAATCTTACTCATAAAAGTGATTGTTTATGAGGAGGGACATATAAGACAATTTAACCAGGAACATGCTTTTAAAATGTAGGTGCAGTACAAAAAGAAGCATAGCAAAATGCTATTATTTTGATGAGGACCAGGAATATGAATGTAGATATTTATTTTAATAACTTTGTGATTATTTGAAATAAATATTAAAACAAAACGAACCAAAAATAGGTGGGGGGGGGGGCTGCCTCTTTTGACCCCAGAGTGTTGTTCCCTTGTGAGAACTCTGACCCAGTGTTTCCAAAATCCTGTGATTCTTTTGATGGGAACCTGTATTTTCATGTGACAACTCCAAAGTTTAACTATTGGCAACAAGTTGCCATCTTTCAACAATGCTATGTGAGCCCAACAAAACCTGTCTGCAAACCAAATGCGGCCAATAGGTTGCCAGTTGGCAGCTTCTGGTGTGAAGGGGTTAGCTAGCCAGTGCTGGGTCTCTGTTGCTGGACTGGCAGAAAACATAACCAAGGAGTCGGCAAACTTGTGTATAGTAAGGATTTTACCAGCCTGCCATCACCAACCTTCACTTTTCCCACGCAACAAAATAGATGGACCCTGTGTTCTGGCATGTTCTGGTGTGTTCTGGACTCTTTGTTGGGCTAATGGGCTGTCTCCTTCTTTTCAGAGAGGATGATGTCTTGGCTGGTAGGGACAGGAAGTGGGGGTGGAGGCCTACTTTAAAGACAGACATAATCACTGCTGAACTCCTATTCTGTGCCAGTCATCCTGTGGAGTGCCAAACACATGCATTCATTTAATCTGCACAGCAGCCCTATGAGATTAGATACTATTTCCATGTTAAGACGAAGAAACAGGCACAGAGAGAGTAACTCATCCAACATCACCCAACTGCAGTGGCTTATGCACACAGGTGTATCTGCCTACAAGACTCAGGCTCCTCTCCCTATTCCAGGGTGTGAGTCTGGGTCTAGAGCAAGGAGTGAGGTCTGTGGGACCAAACCCCAGAGACACCCAGGAGACAGGTGCCTTTATTTCCCTGCAGACAGAGTTCCTTCATGAGTGTGTCAAGAGTCTTACTTCACCAGGTTCTTAGGGCTCAGGCTGGAGCCCACAGGAGGCCCTCGGACCCTTCACAGCCTTCTAAAGAGGGAAGATGCAGTCCAGGCCATACCTGTGTTTCCTCAGAGTCCTGGGTGCCCTTAGGCAACTGGACATTCTGGCATTTTCTGGCTTGCCCAAAGTTGTTCCTGCGTTGGGGCTTATGGCATGAGGCTCATTTGGAGGAAGACAGTCAACTCTGTTTCTCGGATACCCAGCGGGTTAGACATCTTGGACAGCCACTTTGTGTGTGACAGCACGTGGCTTGTGGGGAGAAGCCAAGGTGCCTTGGCATCAGTAGGTTATTTTCACAAACTTGGCAGCTCCAACTATTCCCTGAGAAGAACTTCGCCTCCCTCCTGCCACAGCCATCAGAGCTCTCCATCAGCCTGTGCCTTGAGGAGCTGTCACAGCCTCATTACTGCTAATTCATCTTCACTTAGTGCATCAAAAGGCTGGCAGATTTATCAAATAGGGTGGGTGCACTGGAAGTTTGATTAGCGATGTTGTGTTGTTTGCTCTGTTGGGCTGAGAGAACTTAGCTGCTCTGTGTCCCAGGAGTCCCAAGACAAGACCGAAAGTATTTGTGTTCCGCCTCAGATACTCTCAGGATCAGAAGCTAGCGTGAGAACTCCAGCCAGAGGTGTTTCCTTAGTGACTTCCCCAAGGAGCACCTTTTCTGTGTGTGTCTCCGTCCCTCCCTTCCTCTGTCTCCTGACTCCATAGGTGGGTTTCCAGCTGAGCAGGTTTCTGGTCATATCCCTTATCCTTTGTGGCTGAGCAGCTCTGCCCCCTGGGAATCCTCTATCTCATGCATCCCTCCTGGACTTGGATTATTGGCTCCTGCTGTTGTCTCCAGCCTTGGCCATGTCAGGCTGCTGAGCAGCAAAGCCAGAGATTCAGCCCTTTCCTTAGACTCCTGGGGAAGAATGTGTGTGTGTGTGTGTGTGTGTGTGTGTGTGTGTGTGCGCGTGTGTGCGCACGTGCGTGCGTGCTCAATTATGGCCCACTCTTTGATACCCCATGGACTGTAGCCCGCCAGGCTCCTCTGTCCACAGAATTTAGGACAGAAAAGCCTCCTCCAAAAGTTGTCTCAAGGAGCAGCTTCACACAAAGAAACCTAACACACCCTGTGGCCCCAGGACTGCTCCCTGAACAGATGTTCAGGACACAGTCCATGAGCACGTAACCTGCGATGTACATGGCTTCATCAATATCCAGGGGAAAGCGAGAGAAGAATGTCAGGTTTAGAGAGCAATGCTTATAAAGAAAGGATTATTTCCAGGGTGAACAGGCTGAGTGGGGACTGGATGTATAGACGGCTCCTGGATGCCTGCTGTTGCTCATCTCTGCTAACGTATCTCTGGGCAAGATGAGCATACACAAGAAACTGGATGAATCCAGGTTAGACTGAGGAGAGATACAGAGCCTCCGGAGTCACCCTGTCTTTAGCTGACTTAATAGCTTTGAAGATGCAGCTGATGATGACGATCATAGAGGCCGTGATGGTAGCTAACACCTGCTATTTATTGAGCCCTTTGTAGGAGCCACAGAGGCCATGTAAGGTCAAGCTGGGGGCCCATCTAGAGACCTTAATGGCATTCCTGGTAATGAAAACCACCAGCTCCGTGAACTTGGGTGAGTTTTTACACTTTTCTGGGTCTTAGTTTTTTGATCTGTAAAATAAAGGGACTATATTAGATAAGATTTCTTTGACAAGCAAAATTCAATATTCTACATTTTTTTCCCCGTCAAGAGAATAGGAATAACTGA
This sequence comes from Muntiacus reevesi, assembly GCF_963930625.1. NCBI lineage: Eukaryota > Metazoa > Chordata > Mammalia > Artiodactyla > Cervidae > Muntiacus > Muntiacus reevesi. Next base: position 67,647,735 of record NC_089257.1, read on the forward strand.
ATGTCTCCTCTGGGCCAGAGACTGTGCTAAGGGCTTGATGTATCTCATTTAACCTTCAAAATAACCCCACAAGGAAGGTGGTCTCAGCGTGTTTTAGAGCTGCACTATTGCTGTCAACACCCACCAGTACTACCGACACACGTTAACTCTTAGCAAGCTGGTATCCTTCTCAATAGGGGCTTCCCAGGTGGTGCAATGGTGCAGAATCTGCCTGCCAGTGCAGGAGACTCAGAAGACTTGGGTTCTATCCTTGGGACAGGAAGACCACTAGGAGAGGGAAATGGCAACCCACTCCTGTATTCTTGCCTGGGAAATCCTATCGACAGAGGAGTCTGGAGGGCTACTGGTGATGGAGTTGCAGAGAGTCAGATACGACTGAACGACTGAGCAGGCACCCGAGGAGATGCTAAGGATATAAATGGGCTTAAGACAACCTCTGCCCAGCAGGCTTCACAGACCCATCATCACAGAGGCGGGACAGACACTGAAGCCAGGAAGTACCAAAGAATATGTATACACAGCTGGTGAACGGCACCAGCCCCCAACCCTCTAGTGAGGATGTCTGTGGGATCAATTTACAGATGACAAAGGAAGGTCTAGGTTGAAGTGCTAATAGCACAGTAATGTTTTATAGGACTTTAGACTTTGTAGTGGAGAAGGAAATGGCAACCCACTCCAGTATTCTTGCCTAGATAATCCGGTGAACTGGGGCGCCTGGTGGGCTGCTCTACATGGGGTCACACAGAGTTGGACACAACTGAAGTGACTTAGCATGCATGCATGCATTGGAGAAGGAAATGGCAGCCCACTCCAATGTTTTTGCCTGGAGAATCCTGGGGACAGAAGAGCCTGGTGGGCTGCCATCTATGGGGCTGCACAGAGTCGGACACGACTGAAGCGACTTAGCAGCAGCAGCAGCAGACTTTGTAGGGCACTTTGAAATATATCAATTTACATGATTATTTCAGGTATGACTGCTCTCATTAAATTATTATCAATTATTAAGTTGAGAATTAGGGAAGTATCTCATCTAAGGGAACTAGATTATTCTTCTGCCTATCAGACTCCAGCAGGTGGATGAAATAATCCAGTGCCGATGGTGGACTCTCAGAGTCCCTGCGGTCTCACTGGATGCCTGGCCCACCTCTGCCTTAGAGAGTAGAGACATCTGTTTTAGCCATAGAATTTATCAGGAAGGTTCCTGGCCAACTAGAGTTTTTCCTTGAAGTCAAGGTGGCTGAACATCAGTTGAGACACTCTGAGAAGATCATAACCAAGGTCACCTGCCAGGTGTCCCCAACATCTCTTGGTCTTTAGCTCAGGGCTGGTTGGTGGGAGCCAAATGTTGGCTGTGACTGGAGTCCCTCCAGAGTGTTCAGAGGATTGGGGGCTACGGAGAAGTAGGAGGTTTCTTTCTCTCAAGGGCGCTCATCCCAGTGTGGGTCTTTTGATAGTGGTACTGGCGGGCACTGATAGCAACAGTGCTACTCTGCGTGGCTCTAAAACAGGGTGAGACCACCTTCCTCATGGATTATTTTGAAGCTTAAACAAGACACATCAAGTCTTTAACATAGTGTTTGGCTCAGAGGAGACCCTTTTGCTGGGACCTGGCAGAGTTCCACACCCCCTACTCCTGCCCCTAACAGTGAAACGACTTTCTGATCATTGAGCCTCTTATTGACCCCTTCATTTTGCATTTTCTACATTAATTTCACAACCACTCCAATGAGGAGGGATTTATCATCCCCATTTTACAGATGAGAAAACCAAGGCTCAGCACTATGACATTGTCAAGGCCACAGTGGTCACAGATGTTGGAAATGAGACTGAAACCCAGGTCTATCTGTTTGATTAAAAACAACCAGGCCAACCTGGCTGCTCTCCTTCAGGACAGAAGGAAGCCCCTCCTCTTTCTTCTCTGGTCATCACTGCTTAAAAAAACCTTAATGTTGAGGACAGGGATGGGGGAGGGTAACGCAGTGCAAGTGGGCGCATAGCTCACCATCAAGGCTCTGTGCCCATCACCGACACTGCCCTTCTGAGCTACTTCTGTCCTGTGGGAGAGGAAGGTGAGGCTCTAATTGAGATCCCCAGCCTTTCGCTGCAGCAGGGAAACTGCCCCCCACTGCCTTCTGTGACTGTGTGGTGCGCCCCTCCCCTGAGTGAGGTGCCAGCAGCCCAGGACGGGGCTGGGGGAGCGGAAGGGGGCGCTGGATGCCTGGACCCGCAGCGCCCCAACCCCATGGAAGGAAAGGAAACACAGGAAGGACAGGAGGAAAGCGGGCTGAACTGGCCCAGATGGATGAGCCTGGAGATATGTCTAGGCTCTTCCTTGCCTTGCAGAATCCAGCATGTCTGTCCTCCTCTGCCTCACTTGATCCAGGCAGCCTAATGCTCTGGAGACCTCTAGAGTGTCGTTTTCTGGAAAGCATCTGGTTGCCTAAGGGCAGTCAGGACTATGAGGCTGAGACTGCATCTTCCCTTTTTATTAGGCTGAGAAGGGTTTGAGGGGCTCCTGTGGGCTTCAGTCTGAGCCCTAATAGCCTGATGAAGTTATAGACCCAGATTCATCCCCTGGTATGAGGAGCGGAGCCTGGGTCCTGCAGGCAGATACATAAGGCCCTGCACTTGGGTGAACTTGGGCGAATTACCCTCTCTGTGTCTGTTTCTTGGTCTGCAACATGGAAATAGTATCTAATTTCATAGGGCTGCTGTGCGGGGTAAATGAATGCATGTGGTTGGTGCTTCACACAGTGACTGGCATAGAATTAGGAGTTCAGTAGTGGCTATGTTTGTCATTAAAGTGGGCATCCACTCTTACCTCCCTTCCCTACCAGCAGAGCCACTGTCCTCTGTGAAAAGGAGGAGATAGCCCATTAGATCAAGGAAGGGTCCCAGGGCTCCAGCTGTCCTGGGCAGGGCACAGCAGTGATGCGGACAAGGAGATGGTCTACTGGGAGCCCCTCTGGCAAGAAAGGAAATCAGCATTTATAATAAGGGAGCAGGATGGGAATACTGGCTTGAAGCCTGGTTTATATCCATGTTGTTTTCGGGGGAGAGTGGGTGATGAGAGCTAAAGAGAAAGTTAGATTTTTGAAAAACAGTTATAGAATATTGTAAACATGCACACAATTAGAAAGAATAATATAATGAACCTCAATGTATCCATCACCCAGCTTTAACCATAATCAGCTTACATAATCAGATTTTGTTTCATCTTTTCCATCTCATATTATTTTCAGATAAATCCTAGGCATCATATAATTTCAACTGTAAATATTTCAAGTAAGTTTCTCTCAAAGATAAGGACTCTAAAACGATGAACCGGAATGCCATTGCCACACCTAAAACTTGTTATCAGTAACTCCTTAATATCATCCAAAATGCACTCTTTTAAACACTTAGTTGTCTCATGAATGTCACGAAAAGTTGGTTTCTTTTGAATCAAGATTCCAGTAAGGTCCACACGTTGCAATTGGCTGATAGGCATTTAAGTTTCTGTTACTGTGAAGGCTCTCTCCCCACCCCCATCTCTTTCTGTTGTGTCCTTGCAATTTATTTTTGGAAGAAACCATACCATTTGTTCTGGTTCATTTTCCACAATCTGGTTTTTGCTGATTGCATTCCTGTGGCGAAGTTTTACCCTCCATTCGTCTTTGAGATATGGACACCAAACAGCTATTTCCGTGGGAGTCCTGAAGTTACAGCTTGCTTGCCACCACCCCCAACCTCCCACCCCCCTTCAGAAAGGGCTTTATCCTTTGTGGAAAAGAAACGTCCCTGGCATCCCCTGAGCCAGCCTGCTGGGGCTGAAGGATGAGGGAGTCAGGAGAGGGGCTTCCCGGCGGTCCCCAGCATATGACGGATGTGGGCTTTTATTTGGACTGGCCGCTCTCTCTGTTTTTATGAACAGGGGTGTCTTTTCATAAAGCAGAACAATTTTCTGCCAGATAGCGAGGATTGTTTTTCATCCTTCTAGAGCAATAAGGTTCAGGATTTGTCTCCCTCTTGACTTTCAAGAGCGTGTTTTCTCAATTCTTTCCTGAAATTAAAGTAAAGGTCAAGGAGGTTGGCCTGAGGCCGGGTCCTCCTTCCTCTCCAGCTCCTGCTGGTGAGTTCGGCAGCTAAGTGGGGTCCTGTCCCCTGGACTCAGGTGACCCAGCCAGGCCCCTGGGGCAAACCCAGATCCACTTCCCAATTCTTTCCTTCCTGGGGGAAGCTTGAGGAGGAAGAGGAAAGAAAACAGAAAACAAGCCTGTGGACTGCCTTCTGACTTTAAATTTCCTGAGCAGCTTCTGGAGGTTTCGTCCCCACGGGGTCCCTTCTCCGGGGAAGGGACCCCAGAGCCCCAGCCCTCTGCCCTGCTTCCCGCCTGCCCTTCTGCACCTGAGCTCCCCCCCCCCCGCCCCCCGGATCCGCACTGTGCTGAGCGCTGAGAAGTTTTTTCATCAAAAGGCAGAGCAGGCAGAGAACGGTGCCGCCGCCCCCCACTCCCCACCCCTTCCCCACACTGAGTCACTCCAGCTAACACTTAATTAATTTGTGACACTTTGACAGTTTGTGAGGAGCCTTTTTTTTTTTTTTTTTTTTTTTAATACGGAGCCATCAAAATCCACAGGGACGGGACTGTCAGGCAGAGACCCATTCCCGCGTGCATCTGTCCCTCTTCTGTTAGACGTAGGGACCCTGGCCCAGCCCCCGGGAGACCTGGGGTGAGGCCACGAGGCCCTGACTCCAGACCCAGGGGCGCTGGCCGCCTTGGGGAGAAGCGGAACCTCAGAGGGGGCGTCCGGGACGAAGCCTGAGTGGAGGAGGCTGGTTGCGCTCTCCTCTGGTCTCCTGCTTTCACTCAGAAGCCCCCTTTCCCCAGCTGGCCCGCGAGCTGTGGCTGCCTCTCCCTGGGACCCCCCACCCACCGCAGATCCTCGGATGGACTGGCTCTCAGCCGCCCCCAGCGTGCCCCGGGAAGGCTTAGAGCTCAGGAGGGGCTGACTCCCGGCCGCCGCCTTGGCCGGCTGAGACTTCACACCCACAGGGGGCGCTAGTCTGGATGCTGCCGCCAAACCCTGGGTCCCCAGGACTTCCGGTAGACCAGAAGCCCTCCCCTCCAGCCTCGGTGCTCCCCTTTCTACAGAATTTGAGTTATCTCCCCACCCACCTTCCGACATACCTACACTCACCTTCGTGGAGCATTCTCTTTTTTCTTTCAATGCTTCTTAACCCTGTGTGCCCAGGCATGGCCTACGTGAGTGATTCCCCAACCATCTGGACATCTGATCCCAGCTACCCCATGACTGGGCCCCAGGGGGCCAGGGAGAGATCCCAAAGGAGGCTCCTGGGTACCCCTTGAGGAGGATCCAGGGGAGAAACAGCAACCAGGGTAGAGACAGACCAAGGGGCTGGCTCCTTCACACCGGAGCGAAGCACTACCTCCCGTGGACGCCTCTCAGACATTTAAGGCGCACCTGCCATAGCCAGGAGCCATGCTGGGAGGCAAGAAAGCCACGCTGAGTCGAGACAGGTGTGAGTCGTACAGGGTGAAGCCCACGGTTTGGCAAAAACAGACACTAAATAAATAATTAGACAAGTAACAGCTTAATTTTACCTGTGATAATGCCACCAAGGAGCATGTGCGCCAGGAGAGATTGAAGTAACAGGTCGGCTCTGTGCTGGAGCATCAGGGAGCCTTGCTGGGGAGGGGCTGTCCTGAAGGATGAGAAGGAGGAGGACCTGAGCCAGGAGGGGGTCCTGAGCCTGGCTGGGAGGGATGGGCTGGGAACTGATGTTGAGTGAACTGATGTTGAGTGAACGAGCGTCCCAGGGTAGCTTCTGTTGGCTCTGAGGTGGGAGACGATGCCTGACCACGTGTAACTCCAGGGCAGAGCGGGGCCAGCTCACCAACTTTAGATGCTGGGTAACTGAAGGCCCTCAAAGGCCCACCCTCCTGGCTCCAGCTGGGTGGGACCAGACACAGCGGGACAGCAGAAATGGGAGGGCTTCCCCCACGTTGTTGCACACACTTTAAGGAGCCCTGGGCAGTTCTCTCCACAGATAAGTGGTCTGAGTTCTGCTGCCGAGCTGCCCTGTGGAACTCTGGGTTGGGCCAGGGAAGCTTGGAGTCCTGGAGGAGCACTAGGGGGTGGTGTCAGTGTGACCTCTGCTCCCCCCAGGCCACTGCAGACAGGTTTACCCACTAAACCTTTCCCCAAACAAGGTTCCTCGTTTTATTGTTCAGTTGCTCAGTCACATCTAACTCTTTGCGACTGCATGGACTGCAGCACACCAAGCTTCCCTGTCCTTCACTATCTCCTGGAGTTTGCTCTAACTCATATCCATTGAGTCGATGATGCCAACCAACCACCTCATCCTCTGTTGCCCCCTTCTCCTCCTGCCCTGTCTTTCCCAGCATCAGGGGTTTTTTTTTCCAGTGAGTCAGTTCTTCACATCAGGTGGCCAAAGTATTCAGTTTCAGCGTCAGTCCTTCCAATGAATATTCAGGATTGATTTCCTTTGGGATTGACTGGTTTGATCTCCTTGCAGTCCAAGGGACTCTCAAGAGTCTTCTCCAGCACCACCATTCAAAAGCATTGATTCTTTGGTGCTCAGCCTTCTTTATGGCTCCTTTCAGCAGTCCTGATCTGTCCCCCCACAGGCAGCATTGAGGTTCTGGGCAGAGGGAGGCAGCCACGTGGGCAGCCATGGGAAGAACCTTGGAATTTCTGGGAACTGGACCTTTGTCTGAGCCCTGGAGGGTCCCTCTCCAAAAACTGCAGAAAATCAACTGGGATTCTTCCTTCCAGCTGCTGCTGCTTGACAGACTCAGCCTCACCACCCAGCTCCTCTGTGCATGTGGGTCTGGGTCACTGGGAAAGATGCTTAAGGCCAGGAGAGGCTGAGCCCTGAGGCAGCATTAACACTCCCATTGCACCAGCCCCACAACTCAGTCTCCCTTATTCTCCTCAATATGCCTCCGTCTCCACTCCTCCTGCCCCCCCATTCCAAAGACCCTTCCCCAGCATCCCACCCACTCCCCCAGCTCAGCAGCCTTTCTGCTCCTTAGCCTTTCCAGGTAAGACGGGACTGCACCCGTCAATGGCCCACGCCAGCCTTCCCAAAATCTGGATGCGGAAGGCTCTTGAGGCTGCATGGCCTTGGACCCTGGGCACCCCTGCCCTGATGAGGCCACCCTCCAGGGTCAATAAGTGAGGCCTTGTTCACAGACTCTTCTCCTTTTTCCTTTGGAGAAGGAAGGAATGGAGTTGGGGTGGGGGCTTCTTCCCCCTTCCTCTCCCACCCATCCTTCCCAGAGCTGCCTGAGGAGCTGGAGGAGTGCCCACCCCAAGTCACAGCCTGGACCTTGGTCTGGAGGCGCAGAGGGTGACCTGAATCACTGGGGTTGTGGGGAGGAGCCCCCTTACCACTCACTTCCAATTCCCACCCAGCGCCAGCAGCTGCTTTTGAAATGCAAATGTGAAGCACTTCCCGCCCCCCTTTTTCATTGAAATGCTTCAAGTCTCAGAAATGAGGGAAAAATGATGTGTTTAAGACAGCAGTGTCTCATCCGCCATCGAGCCCAATAAGGGATTGTTAAATTTTAATTAGACAATTTGACTCCTTCAAATGCCAACCTCCCAGGGGAGGCAGCAGCAGGGAAACAGGTTGCTGAAGTTTCTTCTGTGCCAAGTATTCCTCACCCCTTCCTCCTAGCCCGCGCCCTGTCGTTTCCCTGTTGGAGGGAATCCAAACCAGGGAACAGGATCCTCGCACCTCTCCTCCCTGACCCCTCCAGCTCTCCTCCAGGGTCCCAGGCACTCTAGCAGATTGACGCTTTTGCCTTCACCCTGCCGGGCTAGGGACCAGGGCGACCACAGCCTTTCTGTCCTTCCTGAGAGGAAAATATCAGACTGAGGGGTCAGCCTCGGACTGTGGAGCTTCAGAAGAGGTTTTCCTCTTCCAGCAGACCTATTGGAAGCTGTTTCTGTTTACAGGCTGGAAAGTGACCTTAGCTCAGCCCCCCTCCCGGCTGCCCTGTCTACCCATCCCCCACCACTGGGCAGGGCGGGTCTGAGCCCGGTGGGCTGCTGGCCTGGGCCCTCTCGATGAACCAGTTTAGCCCCAGGTGGCTGTCTGGGCTCTCGGAGCACTTCTCCGCTTGAGAGCTAGCATATTTTCAAATTAGAGCACACACACAAAGTGCTAACAGTTGGAAAGCACAGTGTAATGGCAGAGGTCCTGGGGGCTGGACACACCCAGGTCCACCGTCCACTTGCCCTGATCGCCCCACGCAGCCCCATCCTCCTAGACATCTCCTGAGGAAGCTCTGCCGTGGAGACTCTGAAGAGAGCAGGTATCACACCAGGCTGGAGATGGACTGGCCATTAGGGAGAACTTGACAGAGGGGTCCTGCCTGCCAATGCAGGAGACGTAAGAGATGTGGGGTTTTTTTTTTTTCTTGTTTTTTTTTTTTTTTTCATTTATTTTTATTAGTTGGAGGCTAATTACTTTATAATATTGTAGTGGTTTTTGTCATACATTGACATGAATCAGCCATGGATTTACATGTATTCCCCATCCCGATCCCCCCTCCCACCTCCCTGTCCACCCGATTCCTCTGGGTCTTCCCAGAGCACCAGGCCTGAGCACTTGTCTCATGCATCCAGCCTGGGCTGATGATCTGTTTCACCCTAGATAATATACATGTTTCGATGCTATTCTCTTGAAACATCCCACCTTCACCTTCTCCCACAGAGTCCAAAATTCTGTTCTGTACATCTGTGTCTATTTTTCTGTTTTGCATATAGGGTTATTGTTACCATCTTTCTAAATTCCATATATATGCGTTAGTATACTGTATTGGTCTTTATCTTTCTGGCTTACTTCACTCTGTATAATGGGCTCCAGTTTCTTCCATCTCGTTAGAACTGATTCAAATGAATTCTTTTTCAAGGCTGAGTAATATTCCATGGTGTATATGTACCACAGCTTCCTTATCCATTCATCTACTGATGGGCATCTAGGTTGCTTCCATGTCCTGGCTATTATAAACAGTGCTGCAATGAACACTGGGGTGCACGTGTCTCTTTCAGATCTGGTTTCCTCAGTGTGTATGCCCAGGAGTGGGATTGCTGGGTCATATGGCAGTTCTATTTCCAGTTTTTTAAGGAATCTCCACACTGTTCTCCATAGTGGCTGTACGAGTTTGCATTCCCACCAACAGTGTAAGAGGGTTCCCTTTTCTCCACACCCTCTCCAGCATTTATTGCTTGTAGACTTTTGGATAGCAGCCATCCTGATTGGTGTGTAATGGTACCTCATTGAGGTTTTGATTTGCATTTCTCTAATAATGAGTGATGTTGAGCATCTTTTCATGTGTTTGTTAGCCAAAGAGATGTGGGTTTGATCCCTGAGTTGGGAAGATCCCCTGGAGTAGGAAATGGCCACCCACTCCAGTATTCTTGCCCGGAGAATCCCTGGACAGAGGAGGCTGGTGGGCCTCCTGCATAAAAGCTCCAAGTCGCAGTCCCCAGTCCACGGGGTCACAAAGAGTCAGACACGACTGAAGCAACTTAGCATGCATGCACAATGGCGGGGTACTGACCACCAGCGTGGATGATTCTAGAAGTTCTTTTAGTACGTCTTTGGCCTTCTGCGAGGGGTGAGGCAGTGAGTCCTGAAGATACACGAGGCCTGGGTGAGCCCTGGCACTCTGATGGCCAGAGGCTTGCAGACTCCCACACAGATGGGGTCTCCCCTTGCTCCTGGCTCTTTCCACTTTCCCCCACACTAAAGCAGTTAAGGAAGAAGAACACAGGTGGTGTCAGAGCACACCTGGAAGCCTCTGCTGATGAGGCTGGGGGTCAGGGCATGGTTGCCCCACCCCACAGTTGCCCCTCTGCTGATGAGGCTGGGGGTCAGGGCATGGTTGCCCCACCCCACAGTTGCCCCTCTGCTGATGAGGTCGGGGTCAGGGCACGGTGGCCCCACCCCGCAGTTGCCCCGCTGCTGATGAGGCTGGGGTCGGGAGCAGTGGTTGCCCCACTTTGCTGCCCAGGTGAGGATGGGAAGAGGCCGTGAGCGAGGCCCGGCATCTGCATGTGTCTTTGTCAGCTTGCTTGGGCTGCCTTCATAAAACACCTAGACTAGGGGGCTCAGTGAGAGAAATTACTTTCTCGTAGTTCTGGAGGCGGGGAGTCAGGGACCAGGGGGCCAGGGTGGTCAGGCTGTTCTTAGAGCTCCTTGCCTGGCTGGTAGGTGACTGCTCCTCACTGTGTGCTCACGTGGCAGGGAGAAAGAGAGGTCGAGCTCTCTTGTGTCTTTCCTTAGAAGGGCAGCCACCCTACCCTCACGCTTCCTTGTTGGCTCAGAGCCTGAAAAGAACCTTGGCAAAGAATCTGCCTGCAATGCAGGAGACCTGGGTTTGATCCCTGGATCGGGAAGAGCCCTAGAGGAGGGCTTAGCAACCCACTCCAGGATTTTTGCTGGGAAATCCCATGGACAGTGGAACCTGGCAGGCTATAGTCCATGGGATCGCAGAGACTCAGACACGACTGAGCGACTAACACACACATCCTTACCCTTATGAGGACCCTGCCCCCGTGACCTTCTCCTAACCAAAGGCCCCATCTCCAAATAGGATCATGCTGAGGGTTAGGACTTCATATGAATTTTGTATGAACACAGCTCAGTCCATTGCAGCAGGCTCAGATCATCCATCCCGCTCCCAGGAGACAGAACCAGGCAGTTAACCCCCCCCCCCCCCCGAGAGCTTAGAAACAGCCACAAACATGCATGTGTTTGGAGCTCATCGAGTGACATTGACTGGGGACTGTGACTTGGAGCTTTTATGCATATGGCAGGAGCCCCCTGGGAGGAAGATGGAGGTGGCATGTGGAGGCTGATGAGCAAGTTGATCATGTTCTCATAATCCCAAATCAAAATGCTTGTTCTAACAAAAAATTTTTTTAAAATAATATGCAATATTACTTATCTGAGGTCTTTTAACTGTAGGAATAATTCTCCTTGGGTTATACATAAAGCCTAACTCCTTTTTTTCAAAAGAGTAAGAAATGGGGACCATCCTGGCATATCCAGGGAGACAGCTTTGTGTGGTATTTCCATCTTATAGGAGCCCCTAATCTCACCTGGCTGGTCTCACCCGGCTTCTCCAGACCCAGGGCCAGACCAGACTTACCTAGAGCTCTCCCCCGACAGGTGCAGGCTCTGACACAGATGAAATTTGAGGGGCAGGGCAGGGGCAGGAATTGGAGGGGCGCCTCTGGAGTGAAAAAGACCATAGCCTGGCTTCTCCTTTGTTCTATCTTCTGACGGATGCCCCTGGGAGCCCTGGGCAGAAGGAAAAGAGGAAGGGCTGGGGCTGGGGGCTGGAGCAGGGGGAGCCTGGGGACCAGCAGGCTTTCTTAGAAAATTCCTCCTGAGAAAATGCCAGCAGAGAAATGCCTGCAGATCACTCTATTTTATGCATGCTAAGATGCAGAGCCTCTCCGACATTTTAAAGTCTCTGAAGTCATAATGCCTTTTGCAATCAATGCCATCTAAGAACTGTATTGGAGTTTGATGGCATTTCTTCTTTCCGAGTGGTACATAAGACAACTTACTTTTAATTCTGCCTTAAAACCTAGGAAATACGACAGTCTCCAGTGGGGAGCAAGTGGGCTGGGAGAGCTGGTCCTTCCAGGCCAGCTGCTACCCCATCCCGAGGGTCTTCAGATTCACCCAGCAACCACAGTCTGGGAATACACTTTACCTTTTCTTTCCTTCACTCCTTTCCAATGACTCAACTGCTGCATCTCAGAATTTTCTCCTCGTCTAGCGCCCACTTTCCAAGCATGAGTGGCCAGGTGTCACAGGAGGAGCCCAGCAGGTCCTCTGACCTTGATGGGCTGCATTTGGACAGCGCCTGTCACTTCATCCCTTGAGGGTCTTAGCTTTGTTGTCTGATTGTTTGTTTCTTTGGATTATTTTGCTTGGTTTGTTTTCTCAAAGGTTTGATTTTTCCGTGAGGGTTTACCCGTGCTGGCCACATATGCATCACCTTACTCAATCCTCACAACAAAAACTGCAGTCCCTATTTTGCAGATGGGAAAACCGAGGCTTAGGAAAGCCAAAAAATCTGGCCAAGACCCTCGAGTTAGGAGAGCTACAGTTGGTATTTAACCCAGGTGTTCTGGTCTCCAGCCCCTATGTTATAGCAGTGTCTCTCATGCCAATAAACCCCATCTGTGGGGGTGGATGTCCAGATTTGCTGATGTCCAGATCCCAGATCAGTCTGAGAGCCAGCCGGGCAGCCCCTGTGGTTAAGAGATGTCAGCCCCGATTAGGAAGGTTGCTGAGGACACAGGAGAATCTGGAGCTCACTCAGCACTAGTTAAAAGGGTCTGCAGGTAATTAGGCATATTCCATACTTTCCCATTTTTTTCTATAATGTGATTATATTATATTTGTATCAACAAAACGCTATAAGCACAATTAAGAATAAATGGTCAATTTGAAAATTAAATGCATGAGGCCTTTCCAGCCTTTGGCAAGATTTACTCTGTGGAGTAACCAGCACCGAAGAGGAGTAAGTGTTAGCCCCAGCCACCACCCCCGCCCCCCATCTCACCCATCAGTACTCGCATTTGCCATCAAAATTGCACCCATAATGTAAGTCTCAGTTGAAGTTCTTCCCTTTCCAGGAAGCCTTCCATGAACACCCCAGCTGTGCCCACACACACATGCTCCCTGGGGCCTGAGCATCACTGTATCCCCAGTAGATCTGCATGTTGCCTTCTCCTCTGTCTGCTTCCTGGGGACCAACGTGTAACACCCATGATACTCTTGGGTTGCATCTCCCCTTTGTCACTTGTTGATCTGATGGGTTATGCTAGCAGTTACATTTCAAGTGTGGAGGGGTTTTCTTCCCAGTTGGACTCACCCTTTGATTCAGTTCTGCAAACATCTGTTAAACACTTACTGCCTGCCAATCATAGCATTAAGAATCAAAAGGGAAAAACAAGATAGTATGATTTTTTGTTTATCCCACGAATAAGATGAGGCATGAGCAAGACATGGTGTAACCCTGAAGATGCTTACACACACACACACACACACACACAAATGAACTGAACAGACACACACACGAATGGAGAATGTTCCAGAACAGAACCACAAGGCAATGCCTTGGGAGCCCCCAGGAAGGAGGGAGATGGTCCAGCCAGGAGAACTTGGGACAAATTCCAGGACAGGGGGATTCTGGGAGGGACTTGCTTTGAAAGACATGTAGGACTGGCCAGTAGGCGCAAGGGAAAAGAAATTTTCCAGGTACTTTTCTGATTTGTAGAGTGAGGATGAGAACTATAAGCCTTAGAGGTTATTTTGAGGGTAAATGAGATAGCATATCTAAAAAAGAAAAAAACTTGGCAAACGATCACATCCTTTGCAGTCAGATGAAGCTGTCATCGTATGTAGGTTCAGAATTGTGCTGCAGAAATGAAGGTCTGGTTGGGCATGGAGAATGGGTGGGATGAGAGGAACCAGAGGTAGGAGCAGGGCAGAGAGGCACAGTCAGGATTGTGGGGGAAGGGAGTGTGTCTCTGACTTCTCAGGCCCCTGACAGTGCTGGGCACAGTGCTTTCTGCCCGGCAAGCTCGATAGATGCTGATGGAGTAAATGAATGGCAGGAGCAGCCCCTGCTGCTTGATCGATATAGACACGCAGGTCTCCTGCTGTGTGCTCCAAATGGGAAGAGGAGCCAGTGGGCTTTGCAGAGGGCAGCCTCCACGTGGCCCAGTGCTTCGCTCCCTTGGAACAGGAAGACTTGTTGCAAGGATGGCATTCCATGTCACTCCACATGGAATTAGGCATTTTGCTTTCCCCTAAGAGGCTCCGGAGTGGTGGTGCTGGGTTGGACATCATCTATCCTCCTCTGCTGAGAGCTGGCAGAGCAGATGTGTTAGCGAGGGGAAGCTGGGCAGACCCTTCTCCAGGGCTCCCCTCTGACCCGTCGAGGCTGGTGTGCCCTCCTCCCTGATTTGGATATGGTACCATGTTCAGATCGATTGGAATAAACTGCTGGATTTCAAATTCATTCGGGTAGCAAAACACCTGGAAGTTGTGGAGTTCTGTATGGAATGCCTTGAAGTACTGTTCATTTAGTTCCATTGTGTGAAATAGGAACACTTTTGTTAGCAGGAGAGCCAACTGTATTATGTGTGCATTATGTTTCAATCACAACCAAAACACAGGCTGTCAAGCTCATCCATGCCTGCTGCCTCTGAGCCCCTCCGCTTTCTTTTTTCAGTAAGAAGCATCTCCAAGCCTCTCAGAGCCCAGCGCAGAAATCTGGAGTTATCCTCATCTCCTTCTCTCCCGGCTTGCCTACCCCTACTCCCACCCCATATCTATTCAGTGACCAAATTCCATGAAATCGACAGGTTAGCTACTGACTCTGAACATGTCTCTCCATGTTTATTCCCACGCCATCATTCAGAGGACCACCATCTCTTACCCGAATTACAGTCACAACCTCACTTCCTGCTAACATCCCAGCTGACTGCACAGTTAGCAACCTTTCCTAAACACTAATCCAATGGAGTCATTCCTTTGTACCTGAACTTTCAGGGACTCCAAGCTTAAGAGACCCATTCTGGCCCCACAAAGAGCCCTCTGGCTTAATTTTCCCCAGCTTATCCATTATGCTCTACAGTTTTTTAGCCAAATAGAATTAATTTCTATTTGGGACCGTGTCGTGTTCCCTCTGGCTGGGGTGTATCCCCTGGACTCAGATGCCCGGCTCACTCCTCTGTCTACTTCATCTCCGATGATGCCTCCCTCAGGAAGTCTTTTCCCTCTGAGATGAGATGCCCATTTCTCAGGGCTCTCAGGGCTCTCAGTGCACAAAGGCAGAACCTCACCAGCTCTTCCTGGGGTCCCTGCAGCCTCCCAGCTGGTGACCTGCTTCTCCACTTAGCAGCACCCTTCTATTCTCTGCATGGCAGTCAGACTCTTCCCTCTGGAAGGCAAATCTCATCATGTGGCTCCTGCTGCCCTTGAGATCAAGTCTGAACTCCTGGAGTGATTTATAAAACCTTCTAGGATCAAGCCCGTTGCAGCCTCCAGTTCAGCTCATTCCAAGCTCTCTGCGCTCCAGCTGCCCCGGATCCTCCACTATCCCTCTCACATAGCACCCATTCTCCAGCTCCATCATTTGCTTACCTGCTTCCTGTGTCTAGACCCTTCCCCTGGCTCCCAACTGTTTACCTGACAACATCCTGCAGGTGTTTGTTGAACATCCCTTCCTCAGGAAAGCCTTCTTTGAAACCCTAATCTAGGTTGTGTCTCTCTCCTCATTCCATTTTCTAATGCCTACCACTCAGACATTTAATTGCTTGGTTAATTGGCTATTGTTTCTTTTAGAATGTGAGCTGGAGAACTATGTATATTTTGTTCCTGCCTGTTTCTGGCATTATATAGAACAATGTTCAATAAGCAATTACAGAATCAAGACGGAATGAATTCATATTTCTGTTCTTACCACTGGAAGCTAGAACTCCTCGTGAATTTGTGTGGGGCATGGGATGTGCTTAATTGTTTGTTGAATAAATGGGTGAATAAATGATCAGCTCTTTTCAAGCTCATTGATTTTATTATACTTTAAAAAATGGTACTTTCTCATTTGCTTTACCATCAGCAAGAACCTGCTAGCAGAAGAGTGGCAGCAGGCTGCAATGTTTCAAGAAAATTTGGGGATGCAATCTTAAAATCTTGAGGCTGGAGAATTCTCTTTTAACCTCCTGTGGTGGGTGTTAGCCCCGAGCCTCCCATGGATAACTGTATGCTTTGGGGGGTCCTCCTGCTCACTCCCTGTGTCCGTTTCTCCTGGCCAGAGCCTGGCCACCCAGTGGCCCCACCGCCCCCATGGATCCGCTGAACTTGTCCTGGTATGATGATGATCCAGAGAGCCGGAACTGGAGCCGACCCTTCAACGGGTCCGAAGGGAAGTCCGACAGGCCCCACTACAACTACTACGCCATGCTGCTCACCCTGCTCATCTTCATTATCGTCTTTGGCAACGTGCTGGTGTGCATGGCTGTGTCCCGTGAGAAGGCGCTGCAGACCACCACCAACTACCTGATCGTCAGCCTCGCTGTGGCTGACCTCCTGGTGGCCACGCTGGTCATGCCCTGGGTGGTCTACCTGGAGGTAGGTCTGGGCCCCTGCAGAGCTCTGGCACCTCCCCCGGAGATGCTCCTCCTTGGTTCCCATCCAAGGAGGAGTCCAGGCTCCTCACTGGTTCCTATCAACAGTGTGCCTTCTCAGGTAGGCCCTCTCTCCTCTCTGGGCTCAGTCTCACAAAAATGAGTGGATTGTCTCCTTAACAGTCCTGGCTACAGGTTATAAGGTGCTTACTAAGTAAATGCCAGGGGCTTCCCAGGTGGTGCTAGTGGTAAGGAACCTGCCTGCTGGTGCAGAAGATGTAAGCGATGCGGGTTTGATCCCTGGGTCTGGAAGATCTCCTGGAGGAGGAAATGGCACCCCACACCGGTATTCTTGCCTGGAGAATCCCATGCACAGAGGAGCCTGGTGGGCTGCAGTCCATAGGGTTGCACAGAGTCGGACATAATCGAATCGATTGAGCACGTGTGCACGCAATAACTGTCAGGCCTCGTGTTAGTCCTTCAAAGACAGCATCTCCCCACTGAGTCTTCACAGCATTTTCTAGATGGTCAGAGAACTTAGGTGACTTCTCCAGCCTCACACGGTGACTGGAGCCAGGGCCCCAGAGTCGGTTCTTTGGGTCACGTGGAGAATGGGAGTCATTGACGAGAATCCCCGAGGACAGCAGAGGCTCGTGCTCCCAGGCCTGATATCTTTATCCCTCTCACCCTGACTTCAGAATGGGGGCGGCGGCTCCACACTCTCCTCTCTGCCTCCCCACCCCACCGTGTGTCTGGGATCTCGAGGTTGAGGCAGCTCCACACTCTCCTCTCTGCCTCCCCACCCCACCGTGTGTCCAGGATCTCGAGGTTGCGGCGGCTGTGAACTGTGCTTCTGCTTGTTTCTTTAGGAAGGGCCACACGGTGACCCACTACTCGGCTGGGGACAGAGCCCACCCAGCCCGAAGCCCCCACTGGGGGCCAGGAGCTACCGGGCTCTTTACAGACCCATTCTCAGCAAATACTCCTGCTGCTCCTGAGTTGATACTATTCTTTGCACTTTAAGGAAGGGGAAACAGAAGCTGTGAGAAGTTGCCTGTCTGTATCCAGATCACACAGCAAAGGGAGATCACACTCTGGGATTCCCAAAGCGGGGCCCCGCTCCCAGGAGGACACTGTCCAGAGCTGACAGGTGGGAGGGTCTAGGGCAGTGGCGTGAGCACAGGCTGGTCATACTCGAGAAGTTGCCTGTCTGTTTCCAGATCACACAGCAAAGGGAGAAACCTCTGGGATTCCCAAAGTGGGGCCCCGTCTCCAGGAGGACACTGTCTAGAGCTGACAGGTAGATGTGGGAGGGACTAGGGGGCTGGGGTGGAAACTGGCTGGGGGCCCTTTTCTCTTCCCAGGGTTCTGGGGCTGTGTCTGGCTGCATGGGAAGCTGGGCAGGTATTCAGATGCCAAGGTCACTAAGATCTCTGTGTTGTGAACTTCTTGCCCTGGATGCGAGGGGAAATTACCTGTGCTGTAGAGGCAAGGCCCTGCCTGGGAGGGAAATGCTTGCACCTCTCAAAGAAAGCAAGAAACGGTTGCGGGTTGAGCAGAGGAGACATCCAGGAGAAGAAGCAGAGGTGGGGAGGGGAGGTTGGTCCCTCTGTCTCCACGTCCCCAGGGCCTCCTGTTGTCACGACCACAGGGAGCTCTGGGCCATCGCTCCCCTGGTTTCCTCTGGCATAACCCAGACAGGTTGTAACCTTCAAAGTGACCTGAATGTTAAGAGAGAACCAGCAAGAAACAAACAGTAGAAACAATACAACCTAAAAACGCACAGGGTCCACAGACCCGGCATCCGGTTCCTCCATGGTGGCACGTTTATGGGGACCCCGAGCCTTGGTCCATCCCATGTCCTGCCTGAGGCTAGGTGGGACTAGATGTGCATCCTTTATTCTGTTCAGAATAAGAAAAGCATGCTGGCTTTGGAGTGAGAGGACCAGGCTCCGGTCTTGACCCTACCACTTTGCATCTGGAGAAGCTGAGAGAAGAGAGCCAGGGCTCAGTTGCCAGTTGTGCTGTTTCAACCTCACAGCCCTTTGAAGGGAGGTTTGCTGGGTGCATTTTTCAGAAGAGCAGATGTAACAGACTCAGATCACAGTTACTGACTTAGTCAACAGCCACGAGCATCTTCGGGACTGGGGTCTGAGGCCCTGACAAGGCCATTACAGTGGAATCTGATGGAAATGACAAAGCCCGTTCTGCAGATCCCAGCCTCATGTGAGCAAGGATGTTGATGAATGTTGTCAAAGGTTCCGAGGAAACAGCCCTCAAGTGGGACTAGCAAACTTGAGGGCCAGTCCTCCCTCTGCTACTAAATCACCAGGAGAGCCTGGACAAATCTTTTTCCTTCCTGACCTCGAATTAGTTTACCTGTACAGTTACAATCACTCCTTTCCCACTTTATGCTTATCTAGTGCTTGTGTCAGCTGTGTCTAGACTAGATATGTTTATCTAGTCAGCTGTGTCCAACTCTGTGACCACATGGACTGTAGCCGACCAGGCTCCTTTATCCATGGAATTTTCCAGGCAAGAATACTGTAGGAGTGGGTTGCCATTTCCTCCTCCAGGGGATCTTCCTACTCCAGGAATCAAACCTGTGTCTCTTGCTTCTCCTGCATTGGTAGGCAGATTTTTTACCACTAGCGCCACCTGGAAAGCCCTGTTTATCTAAGGACTTTTTACGTAATTTTCTCCTCTTTTGACAAACTAGATGGTCCCTTCCAAGGCAGCTCGGGAGAGAGCATAGGATGTGCTGCCCCCAAAACTTGCTTCAAATCCCGGCCCTGCTGCACATGATCTGGGTGTACTCCAGAGCTTCACCCCTCATCCAGGAGTGGGCATAAGCAGCACCCTCTTGTATGAGCTTTAATTTACAGTAAATGAGGTAAAGTGCTCGTGGGAGATGTTCTATAAACAGTGGCTACTGACACACTTTCTTGAGCATTTCCCCAACCTGCGTTCTAGAGCAGCTGATCCTGGGACCTTGCAGGAAGCCCCCCTCCCACTTCTTCTGTGCTCCGGGAAACCCTTTAGGGACAGGGGTTGAGAGCTCCCTAAAGACTTTGTCAGGATTGTTCACTGCTGTGCCCCAGAGTCTAGGACAGAGCTGGACACATAGTAAGATGGTCAGTAAGTGTCTATTAGAAGTAAGCAAGGCAGGGAAGGGGGAAGGAAGCGAGGAGGATGGAGGAGACGACCGTGATATCTCAGACCTAGGTTGCCAGGGGGGTGAGAGCAGCTTGGAAATACTGGTTCTACCCTAGGAGGATGTCAAGGTGGGGTACAGAGCAGGTGTGCCTGGGACTTTCCCAGGGGTGCCTTAAAGGGAAACTCTGTTGATGCCAGGGAAGCCCCTCCTATCCCATGCCCCCCACCCTGGCCTCGTGCCTGCCTGGCCAGTGCTTAGATACCCTTGCCTCACATGAGCCCCAGAGAGGGCAGTGCCGCACGAGAGGCTTCCTGTCTTCCAGGGAAAGCTACAGATTCCTCCATGCACTGCCCATCTCTGTCCTTAATGCCAGCAATTGGTTTTACGCCTGTGAGCAGCTAAGAGGGCAGCGCTGAGAATCAGCTTTGTAACTAGCCCTGCTGTGCCGCACAGAGTGGCCACTGCTCTGCTCACATCACCAGGACAGGCTTTCCTGCTCCTCCTTCTCCAATAGGTAGTGGCCCAAGTCGTACCTCCCTGTCTTGACTCTGTCCCCAGGGATGGAGCTGCCCCAAGCTTCCACAGCCGCTAGGGTAACCTGCTAAGTGAGTGTGTGTGTCTGTATGGGTAAAGGGGAGTTATGGGGCGGGGGTGTGCATGCGGGGTGTGAGTGTGTGTGTCAGGCGAAAGAAGGGTGCAAAATGCTTGTGTCACAAGCTGGACTTCTGGTTCTGCACTGAACCAGGGATGATTTATTACACGTCTTCCCCAGCCCGTTCTGTTCTTCTGAAAGCTACCCCCTCTTTCATTCTACAAGTGCAGCGAGGAGCAGAAATGTCTTCACTGTTTCATAATCACATCCTCACTGTTGTTCTTCACAGACACTGAGTCTCAGCTCTGTGTCATACCCCATGCTGGGCACTGAAGGAGCAGCCCGGCCCCCCACCCCCAGACACCTGGGCCAGGACCGGGCCAGAAATTGAGCTGGAAGGCCTCGGGCGAGTCCCCACCCTTCTCTGGGGCAGTTTCCCCATTGGTAACATGAGAGTCGTAAGGTTTTCACACAAAGGTTTTACAGATGAAGGTTCAAAGCTGAAGCACTTGTGTAATTTCATCTTCTTTCTTCTACCAAACTTCTTGGCATAGAATGCGTGGCCTTACCTGTCTAGGAGGAGGGGTGACCCAGGCAAGGACCTCGGACACCCACGAGCAAAACTCCCCATGTCAGAAAGCTGCCCCTTTTCTCCCCAGGCTGGAGACCCATCACTGAGACCCATCAGATCTCAGCTGAGCCCGTCACCCCAGGAGACCTGCCCCAGGAGACCCAGCTCTGGTGCATGAGCCAGTATCCTGGCTGCTGTCCACCCATTATGTTGGTTTGTCTCCAGGTGGTGGGCGAGTGGAAATTCAGCAGGATTCACTGTGACATCTTTGTCACCCTGGACGTCATGATGTGCACAGCCAGCATCCTGAACCTGTGTGCCATCAGCATTGACAGGTGAGCCCAGCCAGGGTGGGAGAGGTGACCCAGACCATTCACTGTGTGGGCTGCCCTGCCTCTCCTGCAGGGTTAGGCTCTATCCATGATGCTGAACAGCTGGCTGTGTGCCCGAGTCCATCTGTCTGTATGCATGTGTGTGTGCATGTGTGTCTGGCTGGCAGAGGACAGACCTCATAAAGGGAGGTGTGTGTGGACAACAATGCTACCAAGAATCCCTGGACAGAGATCAGCATAGAAGACAAACGCTCGACCTGACTGCAGGAGACCCTATCACTTCTTACTTATGTGACCTTGGGCAGATTGTGGATGTTCTTAGAACCCGAGTTTCATTGTCTAGAAACCAAGATGATGACACCTGCCCATGTGTGACTCTACCGTCAGTTGAGCGTTTTGTGTCCTGCACTGGGCACCTGGCCAAGGGGACTCAGGCTCTGCTCATTTTGCTAAGTTCTACATTTGGAGCCTTTTACTAATTTGCACACACAAGTCATATGGGCTTCCAGAAGCCCTGACTCTCTGCCCTCCACAGGATTCTTGGAAGATGAATGGAGCTGATGTCAGAGAAGTGCTGAGCAGAACCATGTGTGGCTCATAAACAATTAGTGTTGTTATTCTTTTCTGCTGAATGAGACCTAATCCTTGCTTTATGGGGCCCAAGCACCAATCCATCAATAAACACTTCTACCCTCCATGGGCCCAGCACAGGTGCAGCAGGTGCAAAGACCCAGGCCATGGCCCCTCAAGAAACCTAAAATCCAAGCAGGGAGACTGAAGTGGTAGACACAGTCTAGGATTGAATGGTAGCCTGTCAGTCATTAAGCACTTGATGAGTGTCACCAACTTCCTTGCTAAGTCCAGGACAGGAAAGGGTTGATTTAGGGTAAACAGGAGGGAGACCAATTTTCCATCCTCCCAAAGTGGGGTGTCTCTGTGGAGTGAGGAGTCCCTGGGCCTGCACCCCAGACTCAGGGGCCACACCCTGTGCCCTTTCAGGTACACAGCCGTGGCCATGCCCATGCTCTACAACACACGTTACAGTTCCAAGCGCCGAGTCACGGTCATGATCGCCATCGTCTGGGTCCTGTCCTTCACCATCTCCTGCCCGATGCTCTTCGGACTCAACAACACAGGTGAGTCCTGCCTCTGTCCTCCTGGGGCTCAGCTGGCCCCTGAGGGAGCTGAACCCTGGTGTGGATGCGGGTGGTGGCCCACCAAGAGCCTGTTCACCACCTTGGACTGAAGCCAGGCTGAGTCTCCTGGGTCAAGGTGACGCAGGTCTCCTGGATTGTTCCTGGTAAGATCAGAGAGGAAAAATGGCTTGCAGCACAATGGTGTTGGGTGAGGAATGGGGATAATGTTTCGGGAGGATGCCTGGCGATTTTCAACTTTGTTTATTAAATTGGAGCCGACCAGACAGCCTGGTAGACTGCATATCTGTGCCTGTCTGTATGTGTGCGCCCAGGGTGGGAGGCTGCTGCACCTCCATTACCCCTGATAATGAAGCTGCAGCCCCAAGGGCTGGCCAAACCCAGGCCAGGCCTGAGCCACCTGAAGCAGAAAACGTAGAAGAAAGTAAGAGCCCATTGTGACCGGGTCCTGTGTGAGGCAGTCAGGAGCATCTCAGACAGAGAAGGCACAGCCCCCATGAGGGAGGTGACATAATGCCAGCGTGCCTCTGGAGACCATTACTGAACAGGACACAGGGAAGACTCAAAAGCATGTGATTCAAAATCTAAGTGTTGTGGGAATTTCAAGAAGCAGGAATGGGGCTAAACATGCTTGAATTAATCTGGAAAGAGACCC
Organism: Muntiacus reevesi; assembly: GCF_963930625.1. NCBI lineage: Eukaryota > Metazoa > Chordata > Mammalia > Artiodactyla > Cervidae > Muntiacus > Muntiacus reevesi. The sequence goes on from NC_089257.1 coordinate 67,670,392, forward strand.
TGGGAGACAGCACAGTCATCTGCCAGATCTGACAGGGAACTTGGAAAGACAGTGGAACAACAGGTTCAGCAAAGAGGACCAAGTTGTCTTGTTCCTAAAATTAAAAGGTATCAGATCTACCCCCCCCCCCCCGCCCCAGCCACTCCATACACAGGAAAAGCTACAGTAATAATCTACTTTTTAAAAATTATTTTCTCCTATTATTTTTTCCAAAAAAACCCGTGGCTCCACTTGTGCGCTCCTGAATGACAAAACGAATGAGGAAGCAATGAGGGGTTATTAATGGAAACGCTTGGAAGCAGCTTTTTGTTCATGGTTGTTTTTAATACTCTGATTTGCGCATTTGTTTACATCTAACACTTCCAGGCCACCTTAGGCATCTAGTCCTACTCTCTGTAACATTGCTCCTTGGCGGCAGGAAGGCACTGTAGCCCCAGGTTGGGGGGCCTCGCTGACGCACCCATCCCCGGGGCTTTCTCCCCCCTCCCCCAGACCAGAATGAGTGCATCATCGCCAACCCCGCCTTCGTGGTCTACTCCTCCATCGTCTCCTTCTACGTGCCCTTCATCGTCACCCTGCTGGTCTACATCAAGATCTACATCGTCCTCCGCAGGCGGCGCAAGCGCGTCAGCACCAAGCGTAGCAGCCGGGCTTTCCGGGCCAACCTGAAGGCCCCGCTCAAGGTCCCGAGACCCCCAGGGCGAGGCGGGTGGGAGGAGGGCTGGGATCCAGGCTGAAGGAGCCACGAGGAGGGCAGATTTCAGAGCTGGGGCCTCAGTGGGTCTTGAGTCTCCAGGACGGGGAGGTGGGGAGGGGGTGGAGACCACCCGGAAGGAAACCTTTGTCAGAGCGCAGCAGCTCTTGGCGCCCGGCTTGCTCCTCTCCTCTCCTTCCTCTTCCTTCGCTCACTCTAGCCTTTCATCTCCCTTTCCGGCCCTCGGATGCCTTCATCCCATCTTCTTTTCTGTGCTCCGTCCTCTTATGCTCAAACCTCCCTCTGCTCACCTGCTCTCACCTGCTTCCCTCCTCTGCCCCCTTTGCATTTCCACCCTGTGTCTTGTGACTTCTTTCCCACCCCCACCCCCCACTCAGCCCTGCCAGAGGAAGATGGTATGTGGGCACAGAAGGAATAAGAGCTTGGGGCTTAGGCACATCATGTTCAAATCCTGGCACTGCCGCTTTTTTGCTGAGTGACCTTGGGCAAGTTGCTTAACCTCTCTGAGCCTCAGTCTTCTCATCTGTTAAATGTGAATCAGAATACCGATCTCACAGGGTGGTCTTGAGGATTCAGTGAGAGAGGGACTGGGCATGCCCGGTAGGGTGCCAGAGCCTTAGCAGGTGTCACGTAGAAGTCAGAGTCCTGTTGTCCCTCCTCCTGCCCACCTCCTCGCATCACACTACCGACCTTCAACCTTGCCTTAGTTGCCTCCTCAGGCCCCGCCCTCCTAATCTCTGCCCTTCTCTGAGCTCCCAAGCCCAATCTGACTACCCTGCATTGGGTTTCTGTCCCTATCCCCCTCCCCATCATGACCCCATGTGCTGGCTCACTCCACAGGCCAACTGTACTCACCCTGAGGACATGAAACTCTGCACCGTTATCATGAAGTCTAATGGGAGTTTCCCAGTGAACAGGCGGAGAGTGGTAAGTGTTCAGGTCAGGGACCCAGAGCCTGGTCTGTCTGCCTCCAGGGAAACGACCTGCCATGATTCTCAGAGACCTCACCAGCTGGTCCGAGGGACAAGCCCCTCCCAGGACCCCCCACTTTGCCTCAGCTGAGGCCAGGCTCACCACACACACTTGTAAGCAGGCATGGAGCAAGACAGCTCAATTAATTCTACAGGGCACAGAGAAGTACCCTTAGTGCAAGGAGGTGAATGGAAGAAAGCGCTTGGCCATATAACAATTATATTAATGGCCATACCCATTAATTGAACACCTACCATCTTCCTATTTGCTCATCAAATCCTCACAGTGACCCTGAGAGGTAAGTCTTATTGATCTTATGGATCTTCATTTTACAGAAGACAAAACAGAGGCTCAGAGAGGTTAGGTAACTCACTCAAGACTAAAGAGAGAGTGAATAGCTGAGCCCGGACCTAAGTGACTCTCTGAAACCCATGCCCATGTTCTTTTTACTTGTACATACAGCCTGACAGACAGGCAGGTCTGGGGGCCTGAGGCTGGGAGCTGGTGGAGGGAGGGAGGGAGCAGTACACTCGGGGATCACAGTGCAGTGCAGCCTGTAATTAGAGCCCAGAAACCCAGAATCCCAGCAGATCCCAGGCTTTGCCCAGGGATAGTAGCACCGGGGTCCAAGCAGCACACGTCCCTTCCCCCAGCATGAGCAGAGGATGGGGGCCAGGGAACACGCGGAGAACTGTACACCGAGTCCAGGTCAGGTGTCTTCAGCAAGCAGGGCCCCTGCTTGCCACCTGAACAGTTGATGTTCACCTGCAAGGGCAGGACTCCAAGGACCCATTTGAGAGCAAGGATAAGGGCGCAGTGAGGCTGCATTTCAGAAGCTCAGGCTGAGCCCCCAAAGCCTGGAATAAGGGGGCATGGGGAAGGACCTGGGAGGCCATGAAGACCTAAGATCAGGGCCCTCCAGATCAGCCCAGCAGGGAAGATGTGGGGATAGAGGGGTTCGTCCTTCGGCACCTCCAGCAGTCTAGCAGGAGAAGTGGAGCTCACCTGTGAGTGCTGGTGCAAGTGCCTCATGTCAGCCGGGGCGGGGGGAACAGGGTGCCCTCTCTGTAGTTAGAACATGAGCTCCTGGAGAGGCAGGCATCAAACGTCAATCACTAACTTACTCTCAACATCCAGCTTGGCTCCCGGCACCTGGCTGGCACTCAGCAAGTATTGCTCAGCTCCTGGAAGAGAAGGGCCTGGGCATGAAGCCCCCACAGGGTAGCAGTGGGGTCACTGAAGCTGCCTGAGGATTGCTCCAGGGAGGGGCTGGGGGTGAACCAGCAGGTGGGGGCTGTCATGGGCCCTGGGTCCTGTACCCACCCAGTCCTGGCCTCCCAGTGACCATCCCCCTTGCCTCTCTGGCAGAGGGACCCTGGGGTGCTTGCAGGAGTCTTCAGAGGGAGATAAGGGAGTCTGGGTGAGGCCAGGTGAGGCCAGGCGAGGCAGGGGTTGCCAAAGGCTGAGAGCTTGCCTGGCTCCACCCAGTGCTCTCTGCCTCTGTGCAGGAGGCCGCCCGCCGAGCCCAGGAGCTAGAGATGGAGATGCTCTCCAGCACCAGCCCGCCCGAGAGGACCCGGTACAGCCCCATCCCCCCCAGCCACCACCAGCTGACCCTCCCCGACCCATCCCACCACGGCCTCCACAGCACACCCGACAGCCCCGCCAAACCAGAGAAGAACGGGCATGCCAAAGACCACCCCAAGATTGCCAAGATCTTTGAGATCCAGTCCATGCCCAATGGCAAAACCCGGACCTCTCTCAAGACCATGAGCCGCAGGAAGCTCTCCCAGCAGAAGGAGAAGAAGGCCACCCAGATGCTCGCCATTGTTCTCGGTGAGTCGGTCCTGGCTGCTGGCCACAGCCTGGCCCTGCCCAACCCTGGCTGGGTGACGGATCCAGCAATGTAGGCCCCCTTACCTGCCATCACTCCCTAACCAAGGCTGGTAGGTCACAGGACTGGCACTTTTCAGGCACAGGTCAAACCCAACGGCATACCTGACTAGGTAGATGCTATAATTATGCTCATTTTAAAGATGGGGAAATTGAGCTTCAGAGAGCTTGTGTAACTTGATCAAAGAGGATGCATGATTTAAACTCAGGCAGGATTCTTGCCTGGAGAATCCCATGGACAGAACAGCCCGGCGGGCTGCCGTCCAGAGGGTTGCACAGTCGGGACACCAGTGAAGCAACTTAGCACACATACAAGCACATGCCGATTGTAGAATCTGAACTTGACCAGTGTACCATCGTGGCTCTGAGAACCTAGTGACCCTGAGCAAGTCACTTCTCTCAATCTCCTTGTCAGCAGAGGAGACTACCTCTCAGGGTTGTTGTGGTCATCAAGTGATGCACGGTGGTGAAAGCATTTTACAACGGCAAGTCAGTACGGTTCACTGTGTTTAATGCTGCTATCGTTGAGGAATCAGGAAGTTTACTTGCCTCTACCAAGACCCAGTGTGAACAATTAAAGGGGCAGTGAGGCTTTAATTGAGGCTCCCCCCCCAACTCCCCCCCCTCCTCGGCCCAGCTAAATGAGGGTGAGCGAGACAAGGCTTTTGGGCGTGAGCTTTGGTGCCTGGGCGGGGCTGCAGCGAGCGATCTCGGTCCAAGTCCCCCACCCCCTACCCCACCCGGTGCACCCTCGGGCCCCGCCCCTCCCGGCTCCCCCGCCGGGCCCCCTGACTGCCCCCCTCTCCCGCAGGCGTGTTCATCATCTGCTGGCTGCCCTTCTTCATCACCCACATCCTGAACATACACTGTGACTGCAACATCCCTCCCGTGCTCTACAGCGCCTTCACGTGGCTGGGCTACGTCAACAGCGCCGTGAACCCCATCATCTACACCACCTTCAACATCGAGTTCCGCAAGGCCTTCCTGAAGATCCTACACTGCTGACCCTGCTGCCCACTTGCACAGCAGCCCGCCTCTCCCCTTCCCTGCCCTGCGGCCCCGCCTGGGGCCCCGGGAGCCGCGGGCAAGGGGGGCAGGGCGGCCTCGGCCATGTCCTCGCCCGCGGGCCCTGCAGTGTTAGCTCGGCTCCCGCCCCGCAACGCTGCGCACCTTGGAGCGGCGGGGGGCAGCGCTAGAGAGCGAGGCGCCACGGGCGGACCCCGGGCTCAGGGGCAGCTCACGGGGCCCCCCGCCCACTCCCAGGCCCTCTCTCCTTGGCACCAAAGACGCAGCTGCCTTCTCCGACCTTTCTCTGGGACTCTGGGGTGGCGGGGCCAGTGTCGAGGCTCGGAGGCCTGGTTTTCACAGGCCGAGCCGGAGCGGGCGGTGGAGAGGGGTGGACAGTCACAGCCCCCCAGGGCCCACACCTGAGAAGCCAGAGCTCTGGCCACGGCCCAAGGCAGTGTCAGGCCTGGGAGACCCGCGTACACCCCAGGTCTGGACGGACCCCAGAGAAGCCGAAGCCCAAACTCCTCACCCCTTCTCCCACCTGGCCTGGCAGAAGCCCCTCACTTATCCACATCAGTGGTCCTGATCCCAGCCCCGCCCACCAGGAGGTTTCCACGCCCCTGAGAGGGAGGAGCCCCGGTCTCCAAGGCCTGGAGTGGGGGTGGTCTGTGTGGACAGGACCGCGGCACCCCAAGCCTGCTTGGCTGACGGACACCGGTACAGCCCTTCTCTTAGTAAATGCTGGGCCAGCGGGAGCTCCGGCAGAGAAGGGGGACTCCGGCAGAGAAGGCGGGCTTGTCACATGTCTGGGGCCGGGGTTGGAGGTGTCTGGGGTCCTTGGTGGGGGGCCTGCCTCCCTCTGCCACAAGCCACTGTCCTTTTCTCTTCCTCTCGCCTCTTCGCAGTCCCGTCCCCTTTCTCTGTTGCCTCTGCCTTAGAGGGGCCCACGGCTGAGCGGCTGCTGAAGGGAGAGGGGCAGCTTCTCCTCTTGGGGGGGCCCCCAGGCCCCACACTCTGTAACATCACCACACATGCTCCACACTAATAAAACTTTGACAAGAGTCCCCTCCAGGCCCCCTCGGGCAGGGGGTGCAGCGTCCCCTCCGTCCTCCGCATCGGGTGTGGCCAGGGCTCTGTGTGTTCGGGGCTGCGAGCTGGAGAGACCCCGGGGTGGGGGGGGCCCTGACACCATCAGAGGGACAAGACTGGGTGCTGGGGGGGTGGCGGAGGAGCACAGGGGCTGTGCTGGGAGGATCAGGAGAAGAGGTGAGTGCCTGTGTGTGTTTCCCTCATCCCGGCCCCTCCTCCCCAGTGGACCTGAGCGCTCAGGGCTGCTGTGGGGTGGCCCTGTGCTTCACCTGTCGGCAGGATGGGGGCAGAACATTTCCAGTGGGAATCGTGTGGAGTCCCTAGGGTTCCCTAAAGCACCAGAGCCGCACGGCAAGCCAGGCTGCCTCCTGCCCTTCGCCTCCTCTCTCCAGGTCCGAGCACCTCTGCAGGCTCAGGCTTCAGCCCTGCTCACCCACCAGGGCAGACGAGGCTTCTGGAAACAGTGGCCTTTGAGGTGCGGCTCTGCCCGGGTCTGTGCCTGCGCCTTGCCCTGTCTGGTATCAGGACCCACTTACTGCGTGACGTGGCCTGGTGTCCTCCTGGCCTCCAGACCGGTCGCAGCCTTCCGGGGCCATGACTTGGCACTGACCCAACAACAGAAGTTTGGCTTTTTAAAAATGAAATATAAGTCAAGCCAGTGAAGGAGGAATATTCTTACCACCTTGAGAATAACAGTGGTGGTAACAAACAAGGTGCTGGCACCCACGGGCTCAGGCTCCTGGGAGCTGTCAGGGCATAATTTGCATGCTAAATACAATATTTTTAGCACCAAAAGTTTGGAGCACTTGACTTGCCCTGAACACTTAATTATGGACTTTGATCTTCTCCCTGAACCTGAACATAGTACTAAGCCCTGGGAGAGGCTCCTGTCCCCAGAACACCCGATTCCAGAAGATGGGCAGAGCGGGCTCCTAGTCTAGCTCAGGGCAGGGGGTCGATAACCCAGCCACGCCCTCCTGGGAAAGACATTAGGCCCCCAAGGGAGCTAGAACCCCCAGGGACCTCTCAGCTCTGTTACCCACCCAGGAGTCAAGGCACATGCATGAGGGCACGTGCACATACACACACACGTGCACACACACATGCGCACGCACACACATGCACACACACACGCACACACAGTCTATGAATGATCTTGACCCGGAACAGGAGCTTAAAAACTCCTGTTATCATTAGAAATCTTAGGGGGTCACACAGGGTGGAAGAGATGACAAAAGGACGGAGAGAGAAAAAGAGAGGAGGAAGGGAGGAAGGAAGGAAGGAGAGAGGGAAAGGAGGGAGGGAGGAGAGGTAGCCTGAGAGCAGGTTGGGGAGAGCACTGATGGAAGAGGGGAAGAGGGCAGGCAGGGGTGGGAGGCGGGGCGGGGAAAGCTGCCCACAGCTGTCACGAAGCTTCAAGTCTTTGTGCCAGACAGCAGATTGACAGCTGGAGTGGGCAGGGGGAGGGCTGGGCTCCACCTCCTCCCCCCTCAGTGCTTCGGGGGCAAAGGGATGGCGGGGGACCCAGGAGCACAAGGTGGAAGGGGGCGGCCCAGGCTCTGACTGTCTCCTTTGCCCCGATCAGCGAGGGCAGAAGGGAGTCCCAGGCTGGGCATAGCAGCCCTCTGTTTTTCTCTTTCCTGGCCATTCCCCTGTGCTTCTGCCTCCGTGCCCGTCTTTGTCTGTAGAATGCCTTTTAATCAAAGGATCATTGATCTGCCTTTATGGAACATGGAGTCTGCACGCCGGGCGCCCTCCCCCAGAGTGTAGCCAGGAAGCACCACTTAATGCAGGAGCCTTCCTGGTCAGGCACGGTGGGGCGCAGTGCAGCCATACTTTCAGATGTCTGCTTGTGGCCGCGAGTCTCCAAAGCTTCAGTCCCTTGTTCACCCCCTGCTGGGCTCTGGAGGAGGTCCAGGTGGCCACGGGCTCAGGAGATGTCCCAGGAATTGAAAAGGTGGTAGTGCAGGATAAACTGCTTCCATCCATCCATCCATCCATCCATCCACCCAGCATGGTCTTACTCGGTGAATATTCACTGAGCAACTGTTTATGGTACTCCAGACCCTGAGCGAAGTGCTAGGAATGAGCAGTGAAGAAGGGGGTTACCTCCCTGCTTTTGCGGAGTTCACAATCCAGTGGACGTCAGGCGTTAGCCCAACAATCACACAACGGTGGTGAAAGCTCTGGGGAGGGTCCTGGCTGGGTGCGGCGACCACTGTCACGGGCACGCAATGGCCAGCCCGTGGCACTCTTTACCTAGATGACGAGGGCGACTCGGGAGGTAGCAGCCCCAGGGTGCCTTGACCCCGGAGCAAATAGGTAGGGACCTGGGGAGGGCAGGAAGTCTGATGGCAGAAAAATCCCTCGATGGTGGGGCGGAGGCCCCTGGAAGCGACTGCACGTTCTGCTCCGGGTGGGCTCAGAACAGGGCAGTCAGCTGCCTGCACCCAGGGGCTTTGAGGACTAGTGTGCTTTGGGGGTCTTGCCGGGGGGCCCACCTACCTGGGTTGCCTTCCCACACCACCCCTGTCCTGCAGATGTGTGGCCCAGCCTGCGCCCCCCTGCCTCTCCGCCCTCCTGGGCCCCAGGACCCAGGCTGTGTCCGTGGCCTTGGCAGACACCTCTGCCTCACATGCTGTCTTCCCCCCTTGTGACCCCCGGTGGTCAGTCCATATGATGCCCCATTACAGAGGAGAGACCTTTCAAATAGGGAGGGTGGTTGTCAGGGGTCAAGGCTGGCCTTTGAGCCCAGGCCTTTCAACTCTGCATCTGATGTTATTCATCCAGCCCCTTCCCTGACCAGTCCTGAGTGAAGCTAGGAGAAGGCACTGTAGTCAGGAAAAAAATTTTTTTAAACAGGAGAGAGAAAAAGAAAACCATGTGGGACCAGACTTTTGGGGTGTGGCCCGTAGGGTGACTGAGTAGAACAATGACCATTTGCGCAGCTGGACCACATGAGTATGTGCTGGGGGTGGGCGTGCAGGTTAGGAGGAGCGGGTTTTGGTGGGTTTTCAGTAGCAGTAGGCAGGAGTCTGGGCATCCATGTGACTGGAGGTCCCCTCCTGCCAACCAGGCATCCCTCCCTTGCCTCTGGTTCTGGGGGGATCAAGGGAAGTAGGAACCTGGTGGGGAGAGAGTAGACCCTCTTTGCAGAGAGAGACGACGCTGGCTTAGTGGATCTCTGGGGGGCGGGGAGAAGGGGGCACTTGGTAGGATCAGCTTCCCACTCCCTCTCCCATCCCAGCTCTGCTACTTGGCAAACAAAGCAAGGTGAACGTTGCTGGGCACAGCCCCCGGCCGGCAGGGCGTCCGGAAAGGACTTTTACGTGGTTGGAGCCATGCAGGTCCGAGTCCACAGAAGATGCTGCGTGACCACCTCACTGGATGGTGCTTTCTGCCATCTTCACCCAGCTCTGTCTGGAGATGTGTGTGTGAGGCTGGAGGGAGGAAGGCAGACCCCACACCCCCAAACCCCCAGATCCCCAGGGTCAGATGCTAGGAGTCAGATGCTGAGGAAGAAGCGGGGAGTTGGGGGGAGGGAGGTGGTACCAGCTGGGACATGGGAGAGGCAGGAGGTTTCTTTCGTAGGGTTTTCCTGACCAGGTGCAACTGCAAACACTGTCCTATTGGCCCCATGAGTGTAGTCTAAGGAGGCCAGGCTCCGAGCTGCATCCAGGACACGGAAAGGATGGCGTGGGCAAGATAGAAAGGAAATTGCCAGGAGGAGACAAGTTTTGTGGTCTAGTTCTTCCCACAGCAGGTGCTGCTGTGGGTTACAGAGCCAAAAAGCCCAAAGCAGGGACACCCTCACCCCGGCCGATCTCAGTCTTGTCCAAATCGCTTCCCCTGCCCCGTTCCCCATCCTCTTCATCTTCAGAGCAGGTTGAGCCCTCACGCTGTGCCTCTGCCCTCTGGAACGTCAGCCCTGGACCCTTCCCCCTCCTGGTAGATGCAGGCACGGCCGCCTTACTTTGCTGACATGGAAGTGCTTGTATGTCTCCTGGGGCCTCGCAGCTGTGTGTCGGGGGGCATGGCCCACTGACGGGGCTTGCCCTGCCCTCCAGCTGGCCTGATACTACTTTAGGTGTGTTGCAAGAGGTCACAGGGTCACAGCCCACCCCCAAGGTACTGAAGGAGAGCCACCCCTTCTTCCTCTGGATGGGCTGGCAAAGAAAAATAGTCAGCTCCTTCCAAGAGTATCCTTGACAAAAGACTGCAGAAGGCTGGGTTGTTGGGGTCCTCCTCCAAGAGAAAAATTCCTCTGACTTGGGAGAAACTGCAAGAAAATAATGTTTTGAGTGCTTACTAACAGATCTGCCCTCTGACCACAGGGCATCTGATCATTATCACAAGCCAGTTAGATAAGCAGGAGATAAGCTGTTAGATGATGCAACCAAGTCTAAGAAAGTTTCAGCAGCCCAAAGTCACACACCGGTGTGATCCCCTGGAGGAGGGCATGGCGACCCACTCCAGTGTTCTTGCCTGGGAAATCCCACGGACAGAGGAGCCTGGCGAGCTACAGTCCACAGGGTTGCAAAGACTCAGGTATGACTGAGTGACTAAACACACAAGGTCATATGCTAGCGGATGGCCCAGCTTCATGGTCTTTCCACTACCCAGCCCCCGACACCTTCCCTCCTCACTTCAGCCCTGCCTGGCAGCTACCGCCATCCCTTCAGTTACAGTAACAACCCTGCTGCCTGTATCTGACCCAGCAGGCATGGATGGAGTGGGAAGGGAGGACCAGGTACTAATAGAATGCAAAAATAAGCAGATATAGTGATGGGGAGAAGGCAATGGCAACCCACTCCAGTGTTCTTGCCTGGAAAATCCCATGGACGGAGGAGCCTGGTAGGCTACCGTCCATGGGGTCACACAGAGTCGGACTTGACTGAAGCGACTTAGCAGCAGCAGCAGTGATGGGCTCACACCCAGGTAGGAACCTCACTGTAGGAAGTGTTGGGACAGAGTGACTGTCTCCGGCCAGGCAACTGGAGATGTCTTTACAGGCAGGGACAGGTGAGTTGGGTCTTGGAAGATGATCGGTAGGCCTCTGACCCACACTGGGAGGAGGAGGGCCCGGGACCAGGAAGAGAAGGGGCGTGGAGCGGGCCTGTGCTTGTGAGCATAATGGCAGGACCAGCTGGAGGGCCAGAGGCAAACGGGCCTGGGGGTGCCGGAGCCCCCTCTGGAATCCCCTCTGGAGCCCCCTCTGGAACTGTGTTCTGTGGGTGCTGGTTGGGGCCAGAAAGCGGTGAATGGTCTTGAACAGAGGACCTGAGCTGCTGCTCCTGCGTTCAGGAAGCCCCAAGGCTCCGCTGGTGCTCTGCCCACTGGCTGTGCCTCCCGCACTCCCGGCCACGGGCTGGAGACCAGGCCCATCCTCCGTCCAGCCCGGCACTCTTTCATGGAGCTCCACCCTCCCGGGTTGGCTTTGGTGGGACATTCTCCCAGTCCCCTCATTCCTTGATACTTCTAGGGTGTCTTTTCAGTCCCAGGATTTTTCCGTGGAGTTGGGTTCCCTGGGGGAACCTTCACGACTGCAGTGTGAGGTTACACAGGTGCCGCACCTGGGGACTGGTTCCCAGGGTCGGTCTGGACTTCCTCCCTGCCTTTAACTCCTGTTAACACAGCTTGCCAACCCCTCTGCTCCTTCTGGACTCCTGACCCCACAACCAGGAGGCCTCCCAGGCAGAACAAATCCCATCAGCGTCTCTGGGACAGCTAGACAGGCAGTGCCGTCTCCCAGGGTGGGCTTCCCTGGTGGCTCAGCTGGTAAAGAATCCGCCTGCAATGCAGGAGACCCCATTTCAATTCCTGGGTCGGGAAGATCCCCTGGAAAAGGGATAGGCTACCGACTCCAGTATTCTTGGGCTTCCCTTGTGGCTCAGCTGGTAAAGAATCCCCCTGCAATGCAGGAGACCTGGGTTCGATCCCTGGGTTGGGAAGATCCCCTGGAGAAGGGAAAGGCTACCCACTCCAGTGTTCTGGCCTGGAGAATTCCATCAACTGGATAGTTCATAGGGTCGCAAAGAGTCGGATACAACTGAGGGACTTTCACTTTTCATCTCCCAGGGCTCTCCTTGGTGGGTGGGGGGTGGGATGTATTGGCTTAAGCAGTGGTGTTGAGGATTGTCTAGACAGAGGGTAGTGAGTAGGTGAACAAAGTGATGATGAGAAAAAGGTGGGACCGGAACCATGGAGAAGAAAGTGAAGGTGGCCCCTGTACAGACTGGCGATGTGCATCCTCTCATTTCATCCCCTCAACAGTACCTATTACAGAGAGGGAGGCGGCACTTAGAGTTTAGGTAAAGAAGCCACCCCAGAGACTCCCCTGGTGGTCCAGTGGCTAAGACTCTGTGCTCCTAGTGCAGAGGGCCCGGGTTCAATCCCTGGTCAGGGAACTAGATCCCTCATGCTGCAGCTAAGACCCAGTTCAGTCAAATAAATAAATATAAAAAAAAAGAGAGAGAGAGAGAATCCACCCCAGCTCTGCCAGACTCCAAGGCCCCTCACAGGCAGACTCCCTTCTCCATCACCCCTTTCCTCCTCCTGCATGTGGTGAGGGGTCTTTGGAAGACACAGTTTGTTCTGATGGAATCCTCCTTCTTGGTGGAGTGACCGCAGCTCCCAACTCCCCCGCACGCTGAGTCCAAGCTCTGGAATTAGGAAGGGTGTCAAGGTCTCCCCGTGAAGTGCCCACCCTCTCGCCTGCCATCTGCTCTTCCATTGGACTGTCCACACCCACAGACAAGCTCGTTGCTCGTTCACATTGCCCGGCCTCTGGGGTCCCCACCCCTTCCAGCTAGTCCACACCTTGCCCCTTGTCCGCTATGTCCTTGTCGTTCTCCAACATTGCAGCTCCCGGAAAGCCCTTCCCGGGGAGCTTAGTAACTGATTGGATGGTAGGATGAGGGGAGAGGAGAGGAGGAGGGTAGACTCCCCTGTCTATGCACCAGCCACCTGTGGCTGCTCAGATTTAACAAATCGAAATGAAAAATCGAATCCCTCGGTTGCATCAGCCACATTTCAAGTGCTCAGCAGCACATGGAGTTAGTGGCAGATATGGAATATTTCTGTCCTCCTGGAAAGTTCTGTTGGACAGTACTGGTCTAGAAAGACTCCTAGATTGGTGACTGGGGTCCCCGCAACTAAATGACTCAATGGCACGTCCATCTAATGGACATGAGTTTGAGCAAACTCTGGGAGATAGTGAAGGATGGAGAAGCCTGGCATGCTGCAGTCCATGGGTCGCAAGGAGTCAGACACGACTCAGTGACTAAACAAGAACTAAGTGAGGGAAAAGGGCAAGGAGTAGGGCTTGTAGGGGTTCAGTTTGGGACACTGAGTTTAAGGGTCTGTAGGACCCCCACGTGGAAATGTCCAGTAGGAAATCAAAGGTTCCTCTCCTCCTCCACCCCAATCCCCCCTAAACAGGTTTGAAACTCAACTGAGATCCTCTCCTTGGGAATTTCAAGGGCCTTAGTAAAATCCAACTCTAAATATCCCTAGGAAACCCCTAGAAGACAGCTGTGCTGAAATGGCACTCAGGGTAGAAGCTGTGTGTGTTTGTAGGGTCTGTGTCTGTGTCTGGCTTGGGATGGCTCGGGAAGGGAGAAGAAGGTGCTAGTAGGCAAAAAGAGGGCTGTCTTGGCTGGAGCTGGCCTGACACCGTGAACTCCATTATCTCTTAGAGGAAGAGAGTAGAGAAAGCAAGGGTCTGGAGAATCACCGTTTAGACCCTGGGGTCATCAGAACTGAAGTGAATCCTAGGGATAATCCTGTTTGCATCTCTGTGGAATCCTCGCCATTTATGGGACAATAGGTGCAAACCCCCAAAAAAATCATTTACTTTTTCTAACTTGGTTCTTCAAATTCTCTCCTCAAACTCTTCCTAATAGGATAGTGAAAGTGAAAGTGACTCAGTTGTGTCTGACTCTTTGTGACCCCATGGACTATACAGTCCATGGAATTCTCCAGGCCAGAATATTGGAGTGGGTAGCCATTCCCTTCTCCAGGGGATCTTCCCAACCCAGCCCAGGGATCAAAGCCAGGTCTCCTGCATTGCAGGCAGATTCTTTACCAACTGAGCCACAGAGGAAGCCCTTATCCCAATAGGATAAGTCAGACACTATTGCCCTTCTGTGGTTCTTTCCTAACTATTGATCTGAGCTCACTTGGCTTTGAACATGAAGCTCCACACCCCTTCTCTGGCTCGTTCAGAATCCTAGGCGTGGAGCTAAACTCAGATCTCAGGGTGTGAGGAGAAACAAACACCATCATGTCCCCTCTTTCCCTCTTCTTACTCCAGCATGTTCTAGAAAAGACACAGCTCCCAGGGGGCATTTGGAACTACAAGTTTTGCCCAAGGAGGATGGGCCAGGCAGTCAGCAGAGAGCAGGCGGATGGAACAGCCCACTGAGTTCACCCTGTCCCGGCCCCCGGGGTCCCCACTTATCCAACTGGGAGAGGAAAAGACCACCACCCTGGGCTGCTGGCCAGTGACCGTCTTCACGGTGATGCTAAGGGCACAGAGAGAAAAACCATAGGACGCCCCCTGGCGGTTATCCTCAGCCTTGGCTGTTCTCCAGCTGATATCAGGATCTCAGGGCATAGCTCAGTCAGTAAAGAATCTGCCTGCAAAGCAGGGGACCCGGGTTCAATTCCTGGGTGGGGAAGATCTTCTTGAGAATGAAATGGCATCCCACTTCGGTATTCTCACCTGGAGAATCCCATAGACAGAGGAGCCTGGCAGGCTACAGTTCATGGGATCCCAAGAGTTGACATGACTTAGGGACTAAACCGCCACCACCCTGGTTTAGGTTTAACTGGCTGAGGGTGGGGTCAGTTCTGGTTTAACTGCTCAAGGGTGGGGCCAGGTGTTTTAAAAACTCTTACATTCCTCCTCACCCTGCCACACCTCACCCAGGAGATCCTAATATGCAGGCTTGATTTATAGCCTGTGTTCTAGGGCACGACCCCTTTCAAAGCTGCTCCCAGGGTAGACTGCGGTAGACTGTGGTTTGTGTGGAGAGAAGTGTCCAAGGCCCCTGAGGCTGGCACCATGATCCAGAGACCACAGCATAGGAGACACGTTGCTGCCAGCACTGCCAGAAAGGACTCCTGCACTCGGTATGTGCGTGGGACAAACAGGTGTCTTCTGCTCCACCTCTGGATCTGGAGCAGAGGCTACGCCAATGGCACTGCAGCAGCCCACGAGGGGGACACTCGAAGGCAGGCCTGGGATTGCAGCTCGTTAGGGGTTGTGAAACCGCATAACTCAGATTGGGACTTAAACCCATCGGGCCCACTTACACTCCACAGAGTGTGGGTCATCTCTCAAGGTGAGAGCTGCCTCAAAATATGGCATGGTTAGTTTTAAGGGCTAGGTAATTTCACAGACTAATGAGTAAGAGGAGTATTCCAACTATTTTGGGAAGGAGTTGAGGGGACAGATTTCCAGGAATTGGGCTATCACCCACTTTGATGGTTAGCCTCAGAACGTCAGGGTCCGTCAGGGGGGTATGTCACTTAGCTTGCCGATGTGTGGCCATAAGCCTATATTGAGGCTCAAGTTCCAGTGGAGTTGGTTCTTCTGCTGTCTTGGACCCATTTGGTTTCAATGTTGATGGCATGTCCTCAGGTTATATCATTCTTTTAAATGTTGTGCCCTGCCCTCTCCCCCCCTGTTTCAGTTGGGGCGGAAGATTTTCTCTTCTTTGACAACTGCAAACATCCTTGAGTTGGAGGGGGGCTTCCCCAGTGGCTCAGGCGGTAAAGAGCCTGCCTGCAATGCAGGAGCCCCGGGTTCCATCCCTGGGTTGGGAAGATCTTTTGGAGAAGGAAACAGCCACCCACTCCAGTATTCTTGCCTGGGAAAATCCCATGGACAGAGGGCTACAGTCCATGGGGTCTCAAAGAGCCAGACACAACTGAGCGACTAACACTTCTTGAGTTGGAGGGGCTGCTCCAGCATCATGAAGAGGGAGAAAGGAGCTGGACAGGACCCCTAGGGCACTCCTACCCTCGCCCACAGTCCTGCCCCACCCCCTCCCAACAGTGGGCCAGCCCTAGCCGAACCAGAGAGGAAACAGAAGCCACTGGCTGCAAGCCTAGGCTGGGTCACACAAGGCTAATGTGAGCAGCCCCAGCCCTGCTGACGGGGGCGGCTGACAGGGGCAAGACAGAGCTCCCTGAGCCGCTTCCCAGGAGGAAGTCCCTGCCCAGTGAGCTTCACACGGAGCCCAGAGAGCTGCACCCCCACCAGGTGACATCACCACCCCGCCTCAGGTGACATCACCACCCCACCCCAGGTGACATCACTATCCCACCCCAGGTGACATCACCACCCCGCCCCCAGGTGACATCACCACCCCCCCTCCCCGCATCTGCCCCCTGCCTCCTCCCTGGTGGGAACTCACATGTACACGTCATACACACCACACATGTGCACACACACATACACACGCACCCCGTACTAACACTACTGGCCCTCATATCCAACCTGGCCCTGTAGCTCAGTCCACCTCTTGGGAGTTACTCAGAAACACAGCTTTATTGAAGTTAGATTTGAAACTTTATTGAAGTTAGGTCTGGTAATTTAACTGGACAGAGTGAGGGTGAGGCTGGGGGGACAGGGACCAGCGTCCCATGGAGGATCACTCACGAGAAGCTGGAGCAGACCCTCCCATCACCACAAGAGACTATACAGCAGACCTGGGCGCTGGGGCCAGGGCCACCAGGGAGGCGGTCAGTGTAGCAACAGGGGCCTGGCTAGGGCTCTCAACCGGAAGTGGACATTTCCTCTGAGCTTTTAGCGCCCGTCCTTCCACAAACACATGTGTCTGTCTGTCCTGCCCCTGACCCAGTCATACAGACATGACCTGGGAGGGAGCGTTTCCCTCTTCTCTGTGCCTCCCTTCTTCTTCAGGGTGAGTTCCAGGATGCAAGGGCTCCTGTGAGTTCAGGGGCAACTGATTAAAGGTGGAAGGAATCTGGGAATAAAGAGGGAACTCTCTGCGGGGGCTTGAGTCTGGGTGCAGCAAGGAGCCGGAGAAGGCAATGGCACCCCACTCCAGTCCTCTTGTCTGGAAAATCCCATGGACGGAGGAGCCTGGTAGGCTTCAGTCCATGGGGTCGCTAAGAGTCGGACACAACTGAGCGACTTCACTTTCACTTTTCACTTTCATGCATTGGAGAAGGAAATGGCAGCCCACTCCAGTATTCTTGCCTGGAGAATCCCAGGGACGGGGGAGCCTGGTGGGCTGCCGTCTATGGGGTCGCACAGAGTCAGACACGACTGAAGTGACTTAGCAGCAGCGAGAAGCAAGCTGAGAGTCTGCTTGAGATACACATGGAGGAGGGGCTGAAAGGAGGTCTCCAGCCAGGGGCCCCTTCCCCAGCTACAATCTCAGTGCCCATCTCCCTGCCCCTCCATCACCCAGGAGACCAGGTTCCTGTCTCCTCTCCAGGTCACAGAGGCAAGCAGCAAGCACAGGGAAAGGGCCCTGCCGGGAGCCCAGGCTCACTTCCACCAGCCTGTGTTCCTTACAGGGAAGGAGACCCCAGGTGGTCTAAACTTCCATCTGGGCTCCCAGCTCAGTTCCACCCAGAATGGCCAGTGAGGGCTCCCTGCCCTCTGGGAAGGCGATGATGCCCTGTTTCTGGCTCCAGAGGGCCAGCTGCAGGGGTGTGCAGCCAACCCCTTCCTGGATGTCCAGCTGGGCGCCAGCCTTGACCGGCACTCTGAGGATGGCCATGTTGCCCTTGAGGGTGGCCAGGTGTCCAGCCCACCTTGTTGTGGGCATGGACGTCTGCATGGTGCTCCAGGAGGTGAATGATGCTCAGGAAGGGGCGTCCCCTCTGGACTGCCAGGTGAAGGGGTGTCCAGCCCGACTGTTCAGCGGCATTGGAGTCGCAGCCCCACATTTCAGTAGGGTGGACACCACCACCTCTGCCCCATGGCGGGCAGCCAGGTGCAGGGGGGGTCCAGTTCATGCCTCCAGGAGCCCCCACGTCGGCCTGGCTCTCAGCCAGCAGGTGGATGATCTCCAGGTGGCCCTTGTAGGCTGCTAGATGCAGGGGTGTCCAGACCTGTTGGGTCGGCAGCTCCAGGCTGGCCTCATACCTGAGCAGCATCTTGCAGATAAGGTACTTGCCCCTGGCAGTGGCGGTGTGCAGTGGGCTGTAGCTACTCTGGTCGAGGGTATCAGGGGCCACCCCACTTTTTAACAGATGTTGGATGGCCCTCCCTTTGCCTCCCTCCACTGCGAGGTGCAGTGGCATTCTCAGGTTTCTCTGCTAACCACCCAACTCCGCCCCCTGGGCTGGCTGGCAGCTTGACCAGGCTGATGTGGCCAAAGTAGGCGACCACATGCAGAGGGGTCTTGCCCTCAAGCCTCTCGCAGGTTGGGGTCATCTTGATGGGAGACCAGAAGCCGGGCCACATTCTCAGAGTTGTTCTGTGCTGCCAGGTGGAGTGGGGTCCACCCCTCGTGCTCCTGGGCATCCACACGGGCCCCCTGGTCCAGGAGCAGATGGGTGGAGCTGTTGTCCCCATTCTGGGCTGCAAAGTGCAAGGGGGCCCAGCCATCCTCATCCGCCAGGTTGGCGTCTGCGCGGTGCTCCAGGAGCCTGCTTATCTGGAGCAGTGATGAGGAGGGGCGTGTAGCCGCAGGCTGTCTGGCAGTCCACGTCCACCTCCTGAGCCAGCAGCAGCCTCACCCCCTCCATGTGGTCCCAGGCTACCCGGAAGTGAAGGGGGGTGGTGAGCTTGTTCTCATAGATTCACTCCTGCTCATCACTAGGGACCAGGCTCTCACTGTCCGCCCAAGAGTCACAGAACCTGCTTCAAATAGTCTCCTGAGTCTGAAGGGAGGAAGACAAGATTGAGAAAAGGACCTCTGACTTTGTCCAGGGGTCATCTCAGTCATCCCTCTACCTCCTGGAAGTACCATCCAGGAACAGAGTTTCCTGGATGGGGTAAATGCAGGTCCTTTCCCTAGATCCTGGATCTCTACTCAGGCTCCATCGCCCTAGACAGCAGCTGAGTCTGGCAGTTCTTCTTGTAAGGATGAGGCAGAAAGGGGCCGGTCCGGAAGTAAACCTTGACTCCACCACTTAGCATCACCTGCTCTCTGCCTCTTTGAGCCTGGGGGTCCTGATCCCTGAGGAGGACACAAGCAATGGCTACCTTGTGCTACCATCGTGAAGACAAATCCTGTAGGTAAGAACTTCCGGAGAAGTGCCTGGCACAAAGTAAATAAATGCAAATTGAAGATAAATTTGTGGTGGAGCTCCGTGATGTGAACTCCTCCAGAGGTGCTCAGGGACCCATTTCCTCCTGCTGTACCCAGTGGTGTATTAGAATTAAAAGCAACGATTTCCAAAAAGAAAAAAAAAATCCAAACAAACCAACCCACAAACAAATGGAAATCACTGCTCAGACCAAACCCCAAGAGATTCTGAGTAAATAAATTATTCTAGGATGGCTCAGGAGAACCAGATACTCTTTCATCCCTCAAGAAATTCCATTATGCCACCAGGATTGAAAACTGATGTTCCCCTTTCCCTGGCCAGGGAGGGAGGAGTTCAGCCTGAAAAAAACACAGTCCTGAAGGCGAAGCAGGGCCAGGCCCCCCAGGGACACAGGCATTTCTGGAACTCAGGGCTGGGTGCCCAGAAAGGGAACACAAACTCCAGGCCTGCAGAGGAGGTAGGCCAGGGAGGATGGCAGAGAATCGGTTTGAGTTCCCTTACTCCTCCGCTGTGCGTTCTCAGGTTCCAGCTGAGACCTGTCTGGACTCACTGCTGTCTGTTCAGTTCAGTGGCTCAGTCGTGTCTGACTCTTTGCGACCCCATGGACCGCAGCATGCCAGGCCTCCCTGTCCATCACCAACTCCTGGAGTTTACCCAAACTCATGTCCATTGAGTCGGTGATGCCCTCCAGCCATCTCATCCTCTGTCATCCCCTTCTCTTCCTGCCCCCAATCCCTCCCAGCATCAGGGTCTTTTCCAAAGAGTCAGCTCCGCTCAGGTGGCCAAAGTATTGGAGTCTCAGCTTCAGCATCAGTTCTTTCAATGAACACCCAGGACTGCTCTCCTTTAGGATGGACTGGTTGGATCTCCTTGCAGTCCAAGGGACTCTCAAGAGTCTGTTAGCTCCTGGCAGATCTCCTCACTGACCTGGGGAACCGAAAGACAGGGGGCGGATCAGATGAGCGCAGAGTGGTTCTGGTCCATGCCGGCCTCGCCTCCTCCCTTCGCCTCTCAGGGCTCTCCTCCCACCCTGTACCAGGAGACCCCTCCTCGCTCCTGCCCGCCACCAGCTGTGTCTAGGGGAAAGCCCTGAGCTGGGGATGCCCTGCCCAAGAAAGAGTGGCCCAGGGTTTCGGCTGCCCCCTGGGCCATAGGGAAGGCAGGGTGGTAGCCCTGTGGGTTCAGCCCGGAGTCCCGCACTGGCTCACAGCTGGTTCCCTGGTGAGGCGGGTAAGGACAGCGGAGCAGGTACGATGCTGACCGGCAGGGCGGGGAAAGTGGGGGCGAGCCACGGGCGCCCTCTGCAGGACGGGGCCTGTTTAACCCCACACACGTCAGGGAGGGCATGTCCTTCTCAGGGTTGGCCGCGGCCACCACCAGCTCTCAGAGCACCCTCGAGCAAATTAGGAAAAGGTATCCCTGAGCGACTGTGCGGCTTGCCCAGCAGAGCACGCGCTGAGTCTGGTCCCCACCTGCCCCGCAGCCAGGCGGCCTCATGGGGCGCGCACACTTGCATGCGCATCCTTAGTGCCTGCGAGATGAGGCCCCGCCGCGCACTTATGCACCTCCCCGGGCCGGCACGCTGCGCAGGACAGCTTCCCGGCCAAGGCCTCGCTCTCATGGTGGGCCACCGGACTCTGGAGCAGCCAAAGCAGCATGTCTGTCTCCGCTATGATGTCTGCTCTAAGAAACATTAGTAGTGTAGCGTTAGATTCTCAGTTGTGTCTGACTCTTTGCAACCCCATGGGCTGTAGCCCGCCAGGCTCCTCTGTCCATGGGATTCTTCAGGCAAGAATACTGGAGTGGGTTGCCATTTTCTTCTTCAGAGGATCTTCCCAACCCAGGGATCGAACCTGGGTCTTCTGCGTTGTAGGCAGATTGTTTACTATCTGAGCTACAGGGAAGTCCCCAAGAAACAGACACACAGCAAAAGAAGCCACAGGTTGGACTGCAGTTCTTCCCCATTTTAAGTGTTTTTCCCTCTACCATGTCCCCTGTACCTCCTCCCAAAACCCAGCCCCGGGCTTAGGCGCACCCACACATGAGCATCAGGAAGCAGGCAAGTTGGGACCCTGTCTTGGAGGAGTGTGTGTGTTTGTGTGTATGTGTGTTCATGCACAAGCATTGCTTCAGTCATGTCTGACTCTTTGAGACTATGGACTGTAGCCCACAAGGATCCCCTGTCCATGGGATTCTCCAGGCAAGAATATTGGAGTGGGTTGCCATGTCCTCCTCCAGGAGATCTTCCTGGCCCAGGGATCAACCCCACTTCTCGTATGTCTCCTGCATTGGCAGGAGGCTTAGATTTGAGCAGCCGGGTCTCTGGACCACCTCCAGATCCTCCCAGGCCAAGACTGGCCATGGCCCGTCACTGTGAGCCTTTGCTGTCCAAAGGCAGCCGGACTGACTGGCAGGCCTAGTTATAGGCTTTGATTTTGAACTTTGCTAGATTATCCAAGTTCCCTGACAGTCTGTTTACCTGACATCCTGGCAGGGCTGGGGGTGGGAGAGACAGGAAAGAATATTTTGAGGCAGAATATCAGAGGCAGAAAGCATGGTCTGGGCTGAAGTTTGCCCTTTCTTTCACTGTCGTGTGAGCTCTAGAAAGCAGAGGGAGGAAGGTAGGAGGGTGAGGTCCCCAACATAAACCTGCACCTGCCCCGCCCCCACGAAGCCCCCGCCTCCCACAGTCCCTTCCAGGTCCCCATCTGACGGCACGACTGTCACCTGCTACCTGAGTACGGCTTCTTCTGAGTGAGTATCTCCCAGATCACGATCCCGAAGCTGCAGACAGGGCAAGTGCACCCTGAGTGACTTCCTCGGGTATCCAGCCAGAGGGGCCCCGTGGACCACAAAATCCCAGGCAAAGCCTCTTTGGCCGGAGTCCTGCCGCACCCCTCCTCCTCCCACATGGGCAGGGTGGGACCCGACGTCACCCCTGTACTGCCCTCTGCGCCTTGGGGTCCAGGCAGCGTGTTGACAGCAAGCTGCTTGCTGGGTATGTGGCCGGGAGCCCCGCCCCCAGCTCACCCGTGCATGTCGTATTTGGGCCCTGGATCCTTGTTACTCTCCAGGAACATCTCAGGGGGATGTAGCTAAGGGTGCCCTGCAGAGCTGACCTCTTGATGCACTGCATCTGGGTCCACTGTTCCATCCTCTTGGACAGGCCAAAGTCTGAAACCTGGAAGGAAGCCCAGGGTGGGGGTGGGAGGGCAATAGGGTCTTGCCTCCAGAAACCTGCCTGAGTTCCTCATCCCTCCCGCCTTCCTCATTTCCACTGTTGTGTAGTCACTGAGAGGACAGGCTCTCTCCCATAGCTACCGTGGACGACAGAATGACCTCGGACAAGTTACCTTCTCAGAGCCTCCATTTCCTCATCTATAAAATGGGAATAATACCAGAACTTAACTCGTAGAGCTATTATGAGCATTGGATGAGGAAATATAAAAAAAGCACTTAGACAGTGCCTGGTGCACAATGAGTACTTGGTAGGTGTGGCCATTACCTGAAGGGTCTGTGGATAAAGTTGCTGCCTTTGGTGAGCTTCTGTTCATCCCACTTCCATGGGCCCTGAAGCACTGACGCCATGTATATTTATCCCACGCTCTGCTTCCATCCATTGATTCATTCATATACCAATTGCCAGTTCACTGAATTCCAACCAGGCTGGGTACTGAGAATCAGACAGCAGATAAGAAAGATGAAACCGGGACTTCCCTGGTGGTCCAGTGGTTGAGAATCCACCTTCCAATGCAGGGGACACGAACTTAATCTCTGGTTGGGGAACCAAGATCCCACATGCTATGGGGGATCTAAGCCCATGAGGTGCAACTACTGAGCCTGTGTGCTCTAGAGTCCGTGGTCCGCAATGAGAAGCCCACATGCCACGATGAAAGAAAGACCCCCCCCCTCCCGGGCCACAACAAAGAGCCCACAAACCACAATGAAGATCCAACGTGGCCAAAAAAAAAAAAATTTCTTCTTTGAAAGATGAACCCCCCACACCCATTACTCTTCTAAGTGGTTATTCAAATAAGGAGTAGAGTTACTAATGAAACAGTTTCATAAATGACTATATACTTACAATTGGGGTTAGCAATATGCAGAGACAGACACAGTGAGGATATATAACAGAGGCACATGGGGGTGGATCAAGGAAAACTTCCCTGAGGAGGTGTTATTTAGGCTGAGAGCTGAAAAATGAGGAGACCTTTGCTAGACAAGGAGGGACTAGTGGAATGCTGTTCTTGACAGTGGAAACAGAATGTGCAAAGGTTCCAGGGCAGAATGAAAGTGTAATATGTCTTAGGAACTGGAAAAAAAAAACACACAAAAGGTCATCATGACCCTTCTTAAAAACATCTCACTTACACACATCATTACTTGAATCAAAGAATGGGATAGAGATGATTCTGTCCACATTAGAAATGGAAGACTGAGGTCCAAAGAGGATTATTGCAGGCATCCTGATACCCAGTTTCATGCCCCAAATTTCACTATGTATCCATCTGTTTTAGGTGTGATCCATGCCTTTAGTATTTGGCCATGAAGGGAGCTGCTTAGAACTCTATGACAGGCCAACCAGACAGTAGATAATTCAGCTCCTGTGGAGAAGACTCTGGAGTGGCAGGGGACAGACAGGGTAACCTTGACATGCATGTAGCTGTCTAGGAGGATGTTGCCTGGCTTGAGGTCCAGATGGAGCAGCAGCAGCTTAATGCTGTGGAGAAAGTTCATGGCCAGGTTGGTCTCATGGATGGTGCAGACCTTGAGCTGCCAGCCGAGGCTGTGAGTGGAAAGCATCTTCTCCAGAGAGCCACTGGCCATGAACTCCATCACAACACCTAGGGGCTGCCTGCAAATCCCACAGATGGACACGATGTGCTGAAACTTGATCTTCTCCATTTCGGCTGCTTCTTCAATGAGGCAATTCACATCAGAGCTATGGAGAAGGGGGCGTGAAAGATGGAAGCTGGCGACCCTTTAATTACAAGAGGAACTAGCAGGACACACAAACTAGACTTGATGCCAGGCTGCACAGACCCAGAGACCTCTTTGGGAGCTTGTGAGGTGGTGGAGGAGGAAAGAGAGATATGAAAAGATGCTCAGGTTAGGGTCCAGCAACAAAACAGGAAGCGAAGGAGTCTGTGAATTTAGGGGTCAGCCCATTCTACAGAAGCAGCCACCAAAAGCCTGCTGTTTATTCTGGCTACCTATATATGTCTATCTCCCACAGGAGACCACAAGCCCATGGAGGACTAAACAGGCCTCCTGCTTCTGTTTTAAAATATTTATCGAGGTACCAGCTCACACCAATCAGAACGACCATCATTAAAATGTCTACAAATAGCAAATGCTGAAGAGGAAGTGGAAAAAAGAGAACCCTCCTACACTGTTGGTGGGAATGTAAGTTGGTGCAGCCACTGTGGCCGGCAGTATGGAGGTTCCTCAAAAAAGCTAAAAACTGCTGAACAATCTGGCAATCCCACTCCTGGGCGTATATTCAGACAAAACTATAACTCAGATATATGAGCCCTATGTTCATATCAGCACTATCCACAATAGGCAATATATGGAAACAAACTAAATATCCATCAACAGGTGAGTGGATAAAGAAGATGTAGTACATATATACAGTGGAAGACTACTCAGCCATAATAATGAGAGAATGCCATTTGCAGCAAATGGATGCAACTAGAGATTATCTTACTAACCAAAGTCAGAAAGAGAAAGACAAATACATATGATATCACTTATATGTGGAACCTAAAATACGATGCAAATGAACTTATCGATGAAACAGAACAGAATCATGGACATGGAGAACAGACCAGTGGTTTCCAAGGGGAAGGGGGTTCATAGAGGGATGGAGTGTAAGGCTGGGTTAGCAGATGTAAACTTTTATATATAGAATGGATAGACAATAAGGCCCTACTGTGTAGCACAGACAACTATATTCAATATCCAATGATAAACCATAATGGCAAAGAGTATTTAGAGAAAGCATACATATATATATATATATATATATATATATATATATATATATGTAACTGAGTCACTTTGCTATATAGCAGAAATTAACACATTGTAAATTAACTATAATAAAAATATGGAAGAATATCATTTATTGCCTTTTTGATTATGGAAGTAATAGATATATATGTATATGCATACACACACACACATACCTTGTAGAACATCAAGGGACTAGAAAATTAGGGAATTTCCTGGTTGCCCAGTGGTTAGCACTCAGCGCTTTCACTGTAGGACCTAGGTTCAACCCTTGATCGGGGAACTAAGATCCCACAAGCTGCATGGCATGCCCCCCTCCCCTCACCAATTAAATCATCAGTAACCCAACCTTCTGGAGAAGGCAATGGCACCCCACTCCAGTACTCTTGTCTGGAAAATCCCATGGACGGAGGAGCCTGGTGGGCTGCAGTCCAGGGGTCGTGAAGAGTCAGACACTGACTGAGCGACTTCACTTTCACTTTTCACTTTCCTGCACTGGAGAAGGAAATGGCAACCCACTCCAGTGTTCTTGCCTGGGGAATCCCAGGGACGGGGGAGCCTGCTGGGCTGCCGTCTGTGGGGTCGCACAGAGTCAGACACGACTGAAGCGACTTAGCAGCAGCAGCAGCAGCAACCCAACCTTCTACAGTTGGCCTCTGTTAATAATTTACTATATTCTTTCACAATACATTTCAAGGAGTTTCTCTCCTCTTCTCCCTCCCTATCCCTCTTTCCTCCTACACTCTCCCTTGCCATCACATAGTGTGGGCTGTTTTTGACCTGCTTTTCCCTGTCAGGGTAGCGTGAACATGTTCTGAATCATTATTCTCCTGAAGCGAGCTCTGTAATGGCTGTATGGGATTCCATTTTGGAGATGAACTATAATTATTCATCTTTGTACCCGTCACAGCACACAGCCACACATAGCACAAGGCATCTTTGCTGAATTGAAGTCAAGACTGAAGGGAAAGCCTTACAGAATAAGCATTTGCAAAACCTTTCACTCTTCGCTGCCCATGCCCACAGAACAGCAAATATGCAGATTGTTATAGATTGTTTGGGGACAGTGGGGATGAAGATTAAGGAGAAATGACATTTTTTAAAAAAAAGCAAAGTATGTGCAAAGCTGCGCTGGCATTGCAGTCAGAGGCTGCTGGAAATCTGTTCATAGGGCCTCCCTGGGAAGCCAGCCAGAGACGCCTCACCTCCAGGAAAAGGCACCTGTCCCTGCCCACCCCTCCTCACCCCCGCAACTGGACAGGTTGGCTGGTCCAGGTTTAGGGCTTCTTGTCTTCTCTACTATTCAAGAGATCTCCCTGCCCCTCCCCCAACCTCTGCAATTTATTTTTTTTTATCTGTCTCCTCTTGTCCTTTTGAGATCATAAGAATTGAGAAGACATCCATCACGAAGTGGAAAAAACACAGGATCTGGGGCCACTTTGCCTTGCTTTCCAATCCCAATTTCATCTCTGTACGACCTTGAACAAGCAAACTCTCTGGGTCTCAGTCTGTTAACTGTAAAATGGAAACAGGAATGTGCACAACTCCCCTTGGGACCTACTCTGCTTGAAAGTATTTGCTACAGCCACCGTCTCTCTTCCTCACCTCCCCCACCCCTTCATCTGGTTTCCGGTCCTAATGTCTCACTGGTCAGTTATCACTATAGCCTACAGGCAATTTTCTGTCCTTGGAGTGGGATTGGTCCCTCCTTCGCAGGCTCCTGTTCTGTTACTTGATCACTAGACCCAGTCCCAGTGTCTCCAGGCAACCTCAGCATCTCTAATTGGGTATTCACATTTAAAGTGTCTAAAACTAAACTCCCGATTCTCTCTTCAAACCCACTCCCCGCTCAGCCTTCCCCATCTCAGTGAATGGGCTCCGTCCCTCTAGTCGTCACAGATCTTGATTATCCTGGACTCCTCTCTTCCTCTCCTTCCCACAACCCGCTTCTCAGCACATCCCGTCAGTGCTACCTTCAAAATACAGCGAGAATCTGGGGGAAGAGGGGAGGAATTAATTGGGAGTTTAGGACTGACAAATACACAGTGCATCAGTTCAGTTCAATCGCTCAGTCATGTCCGACTCTTTGCAACCCCATGAACCGCAGCACGCCAGGCCTCCCTGTTCATGACCAACTCCTGGAGTTCACCCAAACCCTTGTCTATTGAGTCGGTGATGCCATCCAACCATCTCATCCTCTGTCGTCCCCTTCTTCTCCTGCCCTCAATCTTTCCCAGCATCAGGGTCTTTTCCAATGAGTCAGCCCTTCACATCAGGTGGCCAAAGTATTGGAGTTTCAGCTTCAACATCAGTCCTTCCAATGAACACCCAGGACTGATCTCCTCTAGGATGGACTGGTTGGATCTCCTTGCAGTCCAAGGGACTCTCAAGAGTCTTCTCCAACACCACAGTTCAAAAGCATCAATTCTTCGGTGCTCAGCTTTCTTTATGGTCCAACTCTCACATCCACACATGACTACTGGAAAAACCATAGCCTTGACTAGATGGACCTTTGTTGACAAAGTAATGTCTCTGCTTTTTAATATGCTCTCTAGGTTGGTCATAACTTTCCTTCCAAGGAGTAAGTGTCTTTTAATTTCATGGCTGCAATCACCATCTGCAGTGATTTTGGAGCCCAGAAAAATAAAGTCAGCTGCTGTTTCCACTGTTTCCCCAGCTATTTGCCATGAAGTGATGGGACCGGATGCCATGATCTTAGTTTTCTGAATGTTGAGCTTTAAGCCAACTTTTTCACTCTCCTCTTTCACTTTCATCAAGAGGCTCTTTAGTTCTTCACTTTCTGCCATAAGGGTGGTGTCATCTGCATATCCATGTTTGCATGCTAATTTGCTTCATTCCTGTCCAACTCTTTGTGCCCCATGGACTGTAGCCTGCCAGGCTCCTCTGTCCATGGGATTCTCCAGGCAAGAATACTGGAGTGGGTTGCTGTGCCCTCCTCCAGGGGATCTTCTTGACCCAGGGATCAAACCTGTGTCTCTTACATCTCCTGCATTGGCAGGCAAGTTCTTTACCACTAGTGCCACCTGGGAAGCCCCATATATACAATACTATGTTTAAAATAGTGGGCTTCCCAGGCGGAGAAGTGATTAAGAACCTTCCTGCCAATTCAAGAGACGTAAAAGATGCAGGTTTAAACCCTGGGTCAGGAAGATCCCCTTGAAGGAGTGCATGGCTACTCACACCAGTACTCTTGCCTGGAGAATCTTGCATGGACAGAGGAGCCTGTGGGCTACGGTCCATAACATCGCATAGAGTCAGACAGGTCTGAAGCGACTTAGCACACACAACGCGCACACACACTTAAAATAGATAGCCAAAATACCCAAACATAAAACAGAAGCAATATTATAACAAATTCTATAAAGATTCTTTAAATGGTCCACATCCAAAAAAAACTTAAAAAAAAAAGATAACCAAGGAAGACCTATTGTATAGTTCAGGGAACTCTGCTCAATATTCATATCTGTAATAATCTAAATGGAAAAAGAATTTGAAAAAGAAAAGCTATATGCACATGCATAAGTGAGTCACTTTGCTGTACACATGAAACTATCACAACACTGTTAATCAACTATGTGTGTGCTGTGTGTTTAGTCGCTCAGTCGTGTCTGACTCTTTGTGACCCTGTAGACTGTAGCCCACCAGACTCCTCTGTCCATGGGATTCTCCAGGCAAGAATACTGGAGTGGGTTGCCATGCCCTCCTCCAGCAATACAACCCTACCTTGCTTTAATTTTTCATGAGTTCAGCATAAGCTGGACTGCTCAAATGGATTTGGTAGTTTGTTTTTTAAAGGTATCTGGGTACAAACCCTAGGATATCGACCCATGCAAAGAGCAGAAGAGTTCCTATGACATTCTGCTTATCAATTTGTTGTAAGTGTTACAACAAATGTATAAGCAAAAGCAAAATTATAAGCATTGTTAGGTTTGCATGTAAGTCTCCTGCTGCTTCTGCCTTGGCAGGTGGATTCTGTATCACTGAGTCACCATGGAAGCATATCTGTTGCATTCATCATTATATTCATTATATCTTAGGGTCCAGCACAGCACCTGGCACATAATAGGTGAGCAATAAACATTCATCAAGAGGACAAATGAATGAAAAGATGAAAGGAGGATCCAGTGAAGTCATACCCATAAAACTCCCAGGGGAGCTCTCCACAGGTGGCAGGCACTAATTACTGTAAATAAATTTCTTAGTCCTTTGGGATTGGAAAGGGAATTGGGATGGGAGTTACTGTCAACGTCTCATGAGTTGTCTTATCAATGCCATCTGTTTCCCTTTGCTCTTTGCTTCAAAGGCTGTAAATGATCTGGACAGATTCTACAATGATCTGACTCTACTCCCAAGCCAGGATGTTGAAGGAGGAAGATGGGTGAGTCTGGGACTGTCTCACTTTGCCCTTATTTGTTAAGCAGGAAGGGGTCTGGGAACTAGGAAGGGGCTTGGCTGTGTGGGATGGGAGGCTGTGTCTTGGGAGCTTGCGTAGTGACCATGGAGAATGTCTAGAAAAGATGCCACACTGTCCCCCGCACCCCCAAGGACCTCCAGTTGACATCCCAGGAGCCTTGGGAGGAGGACATGGTGCCTATCTCAGACTTCACATCCCAAAGCGCCTCCTCCGTGGCTGCACTAGGGGCCAGGGCACAGCCAAGTCCTGGCCAATCTGGTAGGAATGGGACTGGAGATGCATCTCAGTGGGAAGGCAGAGATGGGTGGAAGCATTGCAGGAGAGTTAGCACCAGGGAAAAGGAGGCCTGCTAGGGAGAGGCCACAGCATGTATCATGGGACTTGGGAGGAGCCAAAGATAAAAAAGGACAGACTGTAGCATGCCAGGCTCGGGCAGCTGGCAGTGCCGCTGTGAGGGCCGGCAGATGAGTGGGCTGGGCAGGTTCTCAGGCCAGTAGGCCGGCAGCCTCCACCTTCCAAGCCCCCTGCAGCGTGCACTGGCTGCTCTGGGACCACACCAGGGGGATAAGGCACTTCCCCCAGGTCACCGAGCATCGCTGAACCAAGTACCGCAGCTCCTCAGCAAGCCCAGCGCTGCCTGCCCGCTCTGTGGGTTCAGGGGTGGCTAGGAGGGCGGCAAAGGGCCACCCAGAGCCGTCATCACCAGGCTGACACCCCGAAGGAAGGCGAGGCTGCAAAACAGGAGGCCAGACCCGATCCGGAGGTGGGATTGAACAAAGGGATCTGCTCACTTTACCTCTGTGGATTTCAACGAACAGGTCTGGGTCCGCAGACAGAGCTGAGCGTATTTCAGATGGAAACAGACAGGCTGCGCCTGGGGGAGCTCAGGCCACCGGACAGTTTCCAGAGGCGGAGAGGACGGTGCTCAGTCTCAGACCGGCCGCCCCGTCCTCGCGCCCGGGCCTCAGCTTCCCCTCCCCTAAAGGAACTGAAAGCTCGGCGAAAGGAGCGGGGCGGGGCAGGCGGGCGGCGGTCTGGGGGCCTCAGGCGGGAGGCCGGGGAGCTCTCCACCGCGCATTCGGCCCGCCAGCGCTGCTGCGGCGCCTGGGACACCCGGCGAAGCCGCCGCTCGGCCCTCGGCGCCGCTAGGCCTCGACGTCGTCGCGGGTGAAGGCGGGGAGGCCGCCGGCCGCCGCTCCACGCGCGCGGCCATGGCGTCGGCGCGGCCCGCGCTCTTGGCGCCCCGCGCGCTCCGGGCTTGGCTGCCTCCCTGCGTGCGCCACGGGGCCCGGAGGGGCGCGCTGGGCGGGCGGCGGCCCTCCCTCCTCCTCCTGTGGTGTGAGGAGGCACCGGCCCTGCCCAGTGAGGGCTGAGGAAACCCAGCCGAGGCCTGAGGACCCCGGCAGCGATGGCGGCCCAGTCAGGGAAGGGGGCTCCCTCCCGGCTCAGCACCCTGAGAGATCCTGCCCTCAAATGCGTCCGCAGTCTCTGCCTGTGTTTTTTTTTTTTTTTTTTTTCTTCTTTTTTTCCCCTCCCCCAGCTCGAGCCTGGGCAGGGGCTGCAAGAGGAAGGGATCCTGAAGTTGAAGCGGGAGTCTGGGCCGGAGCAGTCGGTCCTCTTTGATGTGGATCTAACTCTGTGCGGAAGTTGATTCATTTATTTATGCAACTCACATATGTCCTGAAAGAAAGAAAGAAAGTTAAGTCGCTCAGCCATGTCCGACTCTTTGCGACCCCGTGGACTGTAGCCTACGAGGCTCTTCCTTCCATGGGATTTTCCAGGCAAGAGTACTGGAGTGGGTAGCCATTTCCTTCTCCAGGGGATCTTCCCAACCCAGGGATTCAACCCGGGTCTCCCACACTGCAGGCAGACGCTTTACCGTCTGAGCTTATATGCCCTGAGGCATATAAAAGTTCAGGGCTGTGCTGGGGGTCTCCATTGTAGAGTGTGGGGACCTGGAACCCACCCCTCCATAACAAATATGGAGTAAAAAAGTTGTAGCGGAGATTTTCTGGTGTGAATCTGTTGGCCTGACTGAGTTAATGCTCCCTTTGTTATTGTTGACTTTTTGTTCGTCGGTCTCTGCATGTAAAAGGTCAACCAAAGGGGTCAGGACCCTTGGGGTGAGGGACTGGACCTCTGTCACAGGGAGCTCCCCTTCCTGGCATGATTTTTGGCCCCAACCTCAGAGGGATGAGCCCCAGGGCTGGGGTTGATCACCGGGGAGGTGAACTCTTTGGTCCAATTCCTGGGGTGGCTTGTTGCTGGGGTGGGGGTGGGGGTCAGAGGTGAGGCTCAGGGAGCATGTGGAGCATACTGGGGTCCCGTCTGCTGGGAGGAGGGGCAACCTGGGAGCCGAGGACCGCAGAGCAGTGTGAGGCTGTGGAGGAACCTGGTCAAGGGCTCAGGGCAGAGACTTGGGGCAGGAAGGGGAGAAAATCCACCTGCAGAGGCCAACGTGGCTGCTGGAGGGAGGGGAAGCCGTCCTGGGGGGGGAAGTCAGCCAAGGGCAGGGCCAGGGGGCGGCCCAGGGAAGCACATCCGGGTGGACTCCCCTTCCTTCCCCTAACTCCCTACTTCCATCCTCTTTCCCTGCATCCACCGTGGGAGGTCCCTTGGTCCTTCTGAGGGTAAAGTGAGGATACAGGATACCTGGTGCTGAGTCTGGAGTAGGGGTGGGGAGTGCCTCTAGGTCTTCAGTCCATGGACTTGCCCTCTCACCTGAGAGACCCCGAGAGCAGGGGAAATTGTAAGTGCTTAAACAGGTGGCTCTCCCAGGGCCATTCCAGCGCAGGCAGTGCTAAATGAGCTGTCACAGGGCAGTGAGGGGTAGGTCACTTCTCACCTGCAACTGGGCAGGTGAGCCAGCATCCGCGGGGAACCTCCCAGAGTGACCGTCCTCAAGTTTGAGGAGCCCACCTACCACAGGAGGACACGCCTTGCCTTTGAGTCCATTCTTGACTCCTACCAGACTCCTGGGGAACAGCATGGGCATGATAGGTGAGTAGGGATCCCAGGCTGGGGCTGGGGCACTTGCTCTTCCCATAACAATTGACCTGCCCCTCCCGCCCAGGATAAATTCTGGTGGGCAGAGTGGAGAACTGAAAGTTGGCCTGGAGACTGTGCCACTATTGAGCCTTAACTTTGTCCCAGGATCAGTAGCTCTTTTACCTACTATGCATACTTTATAGATATGATCTTGTTTAAATCCACAACAACATTATGAGGTTTAATATCTCCGTTTT
Source organism: Muntiacus reevesi (assembly GCF_963930625.1). Lineage (NCBI taxonomy): Eukaryota > Metazoa > Chordata > Mammalia > Artiodactyla > Cervidae > Muntiacus > Muntiacus reevesi. The sequence continues at coordinate 67,703,024 of NC_089257.1, forward strand.
TGTGAGGGATGAGAAGACTAGGCTTAAAGACAGTAAGTAGCGAATGACCACGTAGCTAGTAAGTGGAAGCTGAGATTCAATCCTGGGTCTGTTTGGTCCCTGTGGAAAAGGTTGGGCATAATGGAGCCTTTAAAGGATATGGCAGAAAAGGGGGAATGGGGCTATGCTCCCTGGAAGAGGGTGGAGGTGATGGAAACTGCTTCTAGAACAGGAGATGTCCCCTAATTACAATGTCAGAGGGAGGCCCTGGCTTGCTTTGGCAGGAGTGAGACAGCACGATGGAACTTACTGTCCCTGGAGTAGCCGTGCCTGCTCCTGACAAGTCTCAGACCCTCCCCCAGGGAAGCCCAATGATGACAGAGGACATGACTATCAGGAGACCAAGGAGATGCTTCTCACCTTCTGCTGGGTGAGTGAGCATGGAGGTTGGGAAATTGGCCCACTGGACCTAAGGAAGGATGACTCTCTGACCTTCAACATGATCTGTCTGGACCACTGGAGGAAATGCCAGGGTCAAATGGCCTGAATCAGTTAAGGAACTTCTCCTTGGATCAGTAACACTTGAAGTGGCTTTCCAGGGAGAGCAAGAAACCAGAAGCTGCCACTGGCCCTCTGCAGCAACCGTCACAGGAATGCTGGAGCTTCATCCCTGCGGGAGAAGACATCCAGGGCTCAAGACAGATTGCCAGGGTCCTGAATTAAATTCATCTGCTCTTCTTTACAGCATGGGTGGAAGGACCCAGGATGTGTTACTGTTGACCTATCTGTTGAAACAGCCAAGCTGAGGGATCAGGCACCCCTACTTCTGAAGAATCTGGCAAAATAGATATGCATGTATACCTAGTCCCTGAGGGTTCAGTGGTATAGAATCTGCCCTCAATGTGGGAGATGCAGGTTTGACCCCTGGGTCGGGAAGATTCCCTAGAGAAGGGAATGGCAACCCACACCAGTATTCTTGCCTGGAGAATTCCATGGACAGAGAAGCCTGGCGGGCTACAGTTCATGGGGTTGCAAAGAGTCAGATGTGACTATCACTTTCACTTTTTACAAAACAGATATGTTCTTGCAGTTGGGCTTCCTTTATCTCTGTAAAGTGAGTGAGGACAAAAGCCTAGTAGTCTTTGGAAAAACGCTGAGAGAAGTAAGGGGAGGGGCCCTTGTTGAATGCAAAGTCACAGTGGCACAGAGTTCCTGGACTTGTCATTAATAGGTGGGCTGATGCTTAGGGATTTGGAAAAACCCAAAGTCAATTTAGAGATTGCTGATTTTTTTCCCAGTGGTCTGAGTGCAGAAGCTCCTAGGTCCTGCCTGCTTGGGAGGTCCACAGCCAGTGGGTAGAGAGCAGAGAGCTGGAGAGGAAAGCTTCACCTTCACTGCCCTCGGCCCATGAAAGGAAATGGGTGTGATGAATGGAAATGAACTAGGTACAGTAGTCTGACCATGGTCCAGTCCCACCAGGAAGAGCAAGAAGCACGTTCTAACCATAGGAATTTTGCTCCAAGATGCTGTCAGTTCTTCCTGTTGACTCTATCAGTATATTTTATTTTAGAAGATCAGGGATGAAAATTTTCTGGACTCAGAATTATTAAATGAGTGTGTGTGTGTATGTGTGTGTGTGTGTGTGTGTGATTGTTCTGGGGGAGTGGTGGGCTCCCATCCCCAGACCAGTGAAGTGAGCTGGAGGTGCAGTTCTGCAATACTCTGGAAGATGCTGAATCCAATATGAGCCTTTCCCCAGACTGGAGTGACAAGCTCTTTGCATACAGGGAAGTTCCCCAATCAGTCCCCATTCTGCACCCTGCAATGTGTCACAGAAGGACACCTGGACCAGTTCAGGCAGGCTCCAACCTTTTGTAGCCCATGACCTGAGGTGAGGGCAGGGTTGGTCAAGATGAAGGAATGTGTTCAGGAAACTGGGATGTCTGCTCAGGAAAAAGATTCTCCCAGAAAGAAGGGGTAGAATGAGGGAGTGGCAACAGGGCTGAAATGTAAGAGCACATGAGTCAGAAAGTGTGTGTGCATAGAAGTCGCTTCGGTCGTGTCCAATTCTCTGTGACCTTACGGACTGTAGCCCACCAGGCTTCTCTGTCTGTGGGATCCTCCAGGAAAGAATACTGGAGTATTCTGAAGTGGGTATATTGGAGTGTACTGAATGTGTACTGGAATGGGTTGCCATGCCCTCCTCTAGGGGATCTTCCCAATACAGGGATGGAACCCTCCTCTCCTATGTCTCCTGCAGATGGTTCTTTACCACTAGCGCTACCTGAGACACCCACGAGGCGGGAAGACCTGCATTCAAACCATAACTTTTTCCTCCCACCTATCAGCAGCTGGGCACTGGTCATATTACCAAATCTCTCTAGGTTCCTCCATCTGGGAAATGGGATGACAATATATACTCATTTTGTATTATTATGTTTATATATATTATATATTATATTTATATATAATTATATATATTTATTATACTTATTTCAGAAGGTTGTTATAAGGATTAATCTTTAAATATATACCAAAATGAACATCCATAGGCAAAGAATGAACTAACCTAATCTCACATTATTCAAAAGTTAATTCAAAATGGATCACTCACTAGAGATGGGCAGGCACCTGGGACTCTTTGCTGCAGTGTTTACACTTAGAGAAACATCTCCTAAGCAACAAAATACAAAGAAAGGGACTAAAAATAGCTGCAAACATGCTGTAGTTGGTGCAAATTATGAACAAAAGATACAAAAAGACCAAAAGCCCAAATACCCCTTCTAAGGTGTGGAGAGCAAAAGCAAGGTATTATGTGTGATCCCCGCACAGGGCACCCCCGAGGGGGCGGGCAGACCACCTGAGCCACCTTCTGGCCCAGCCCATGGATTCACCCCTACCCTCAAGAGCAAGCAAGGGAAACAGTTACTTGTTTTCACTCCTTGGTGCTATAGGAAGAGTCTCAATAAAGCCTTGCCTGAATTCCTCACCTGGCCTCATCAATTTCATTTGATTAAAGTGTTCAAGAACCCAGGTCAGTAACACATTGACTTAACTACAAAATGTAAAACTATGAAACTTTTAGTTAAAAATAAAAAAAAGAAAATAGATGACAATCTTCTGAACCTAGGCAAAAAGTTCTTAGGCTAAACACCAAAGGTAGAATCCACAAAAGGAAAAATGGAAAAATTGAACTTATTCAAAATTAAATGCTTTCCCTGTGTGGAAGATCCTGCGGTGAGGATGACAAGTCAAGATGCAGATGAAGACAAAATATTTGCAAACCACATATTTGACAAAGTGCTAACTTTTTAGAATATGTACAGAATTTTCCAAACTCAACAGTAAAAAAAAAAAAAAAGCTATCCAATTAGAAAACAGAAATAAGACATGAACAAACATTTCAATAAAGAGGATATACAGATGACAACAAGGGTAAGAAAAGATGTTAGCACCAGTCATTGTTGCTGCTGCTGCTAAGTCACTTCAGTCATGTCCGGCTCTGTGTGACCCCATAGCCGGCAGCCCACCAGGCTCCCCTGTCCCTGGGATTCTCCAGGCAAGAACACTGGCGTGGGTTGCCATTTCCTTCTCTGGTGCATGAAAGTGAAAAGTGAAAGTGAAGTTGCTCAGTCGTGTCCAACTCTTAGCGACCCCATGGACCGCAGCCTACCAGGCTCCTCCATCCATGGGATTTGGCAGGCAAGAGTACTGGAGTGGGGTGCCATGGCCTTCTCCAGCACCAGTCATTAAGGTAATACAAATTGAAACCACAGTGAGATATCACTACACACCTATGAGATTGTCTATAAAGTTTAAAAAAAATAATGACATCACCAAATGCAAATGAAGGTCACTGATAATGTTGCTGGTGGGAATGGAAAATGGTACAGCCATTCTAGAAGTTTCTTATAAAATTAAGCATACAATGACTATACAACTTAGCAAAATTACATTGGGCATCTGTTCTAAAGAAATGAAAACATATGTTCACACAAAACCGTTTAGCTTAATGTTCATAGCAATTTTATTTGTAGTAGCTAAAATCTGGAAACAGTCCGGATGTCCTTCAACAGGTGAATGTCAAATAAACTGGTATCTGGATACTGTGAAACACTCAGCAATTAAAAAAAAAAAAAAAAAGGAAGGGACTAGAGATGCACATTAAAAATGTGAAGAATCTCCAGAAAATGCTGTTGAGTGGAAACAAGGCAAGCTCAAATGATTACACTTATGCTACATTTGAGGGATGATAAATTTATAGAGATAGAGACCAGACCAGCGGTTGTCAGAGGTGGAGGGTGGGGTGGAGGGGGTTATAAAAAGGCATCACAAGGAAACTGTTCTGCACCTTGACAGCAGTGACGGTCACATGAATTACACATGTGATGAAACTGCAATGAACTCAACACACACACAACACACATACACATACATGTGCATGTAAAACTGGTGAAATTTTGAATACGGCTTATGAATTGTATTATTTTCACTGTCAATTTTCTGGTTGTGATATTGCACCATAGTTGTGTAAGGTGTCACTGTTTGCTGGGTGAGAAGGGTAAAGGGATCTCTGCATTATTGCTTGTAATTGTGTGTTTATCTATATCACAACAGAAATTTTTAAAAATTCACGCAAAGCCCTCTTCATCCACCTCCTTCCCCCATCTTCTTCTTCCTCCTCCAATCTCCCCTCCTCCCTCTCTTCCTCTATCTTTTCCCCTCCTCCCCCTCCTTATTGTTATTTCCAGGCACCATTACATTGTCAGAAGAAAAATTTTTCCATTACTGGGGAAAGAAAGTAATCTAACATTTACTACGGAAAGCCTAGAAAGCATCTGGCCCCCTGTGGACGCATAGAAGCCCTAAGAACGGAGAACAAAGGCCACTGTGCTGAAATGTCTGAAATAGGAGAGGATGGTGGGAGGAAGCCAGCCAGTTCCTTCGAAAACTCGATACTCTCAGCCAGGTGATTTGGTCAGGTAAACTGGTACTTATGGGTAAGAGCAGAATTACATCTGATAAGCCAAATTTAAAATAGTCATTCAGAAAAAGCCAGAAAAAAGATATACTTAACCATTCTCAGAATCGTTTCAGGGCTCTCTTTGTTCAGGGTACTCACTGAGACTCTTGGGCGTGTGGTCCAGCAGTTGAGATGTGCGGGCATCAGGGTAGGTAGGGCTGCAAAGCCAGTGGGACCAGCGTGGCACCCCAGGGACCACAGGATGTCCCTACCCGGTCTGCTGCTAGTCAGGTGGGCCCAATGGTGAGGGGCTGGCATATACATCTGCTGGGTGTGTTTCTACCAGGCCAGTGGACCAGTTCCTGAATACACCAAAAAATAAAATTAAAAAAGAGTCCCTCTCAGAACCAAAACGAGTATAGAAACAGGATTGAGAATAAAGTAAACCAAGGATGGAGTGCAAGTATTTCTAGATTTGGCAGGTTATCCATTCTTTACCCCTGATATGGACCCAGGTTCCCCTTGGAAGGGTTTTTGATAAACAAACAAAACTCCCAAGTATCAAGAAGGCAGAAATGGAAACCCTGTGTTTCAGGAAAGATAGTTTTCATTGTCATGATTAAGATCACAGGTTCTTTGTGACCTTGGGGGCTTGTGATCCTGGTTGTGCATGCGTGCTCAGTTGCTTGGTTGTATCCAACTCTTTGTGACTCCGTGAACTATAGCCAGCCAGGCTTCTCTGTCCATGGGATTTTCCAGGCAAGAATGCTGGAGTGGTTTGCCAACCCCTCCTTCAGGAGATCTTCCCGACCCAGGGATTGAACCAGGGTCTGTTGCATTGCAGGCAGATTCTTTACCGCCGATCTTGGTTGAGGCCATGTCAAAATATGAAACAAATGTCCCAAGAATCCTGCCCCAAGAAGCTTCGAAGGAGCAGTTGGCCATGGCTAGGACTTTAGAGACCTTTGGTCCTACACTGGACCTCCTCAGACTTAGAGCTCCACACTGGATCCAAGAGGTCATGATCAACATCTTATCTAGCAGTTACAAAGGGGATTTTAATTTAAATATGATTCCTTTTAACTTAGGCTTCCCAGGTGGTGCTGGTGGTCAAGAACCTGCCTGCCACTGCAGAAGACGTATGAGATGTGGGTTCGATCTCTGGGTCAAGAAGATCCCCTGGAGAAGTTCATGGCAACCCATTCCTGTATTTTTGCCTGGAGAATCCCATGGACAGAGGAGCCTGGTGGGTACAATCCATAGGTTGCAAAGAGTCAGACACAACTGAAGCAACTTAGCATGCACACCTTTTAATTTACTAACAAGTCAGGCAGGGAGATGTGGAGAAAAAAACTGAGACTCCCTTTATGGGGATTCAAGAGGGAGAATACCCCTGAGACACCAGTCTTGACAGTGGTTGGGACTGGATTGTTGTCTGGGCGTAAGCCAGCCTCCTTTTTCCTCTGGGCCCTTCCAGGGTGGGCGGAAGCCAGGAATGGGGGGCCTAGGGAGTAAACCAAGCACTAAAGACCACTGTCTCAAGTTGTACTGAGATAGGTTGGGACCTGGGACCCTGGACTTCTGTAAGAGATTAAAAATAATAACTGTGTGCAGCTGGGGCAAATTATGACAACAAGATACAAAACGGTCCAAACCCAGCTGCCACTTCTGAGGTGCCAGGAGTGAAAGCAGGGTACTGCACGTGATCCTTGCACAGTACCACCAAGGCGGTGGGCAGACCACCTGAGCCACCCCTACCCCATCCCATTTAAAGGATGGAGCCAGGGAACCTGCTACTCTTTCTTGCCCCCTTGTGCAGCAGCAAGGGGCCCCCATAAAGTCTCCCCATCTGGCCTCTTATCAATTCCTACTGATCAGACAGCCCTAGAGCCCAGGCTGGTGACATTACAACAGGAAGTGCTGGAAACTTGCTAACTCTGAAGGACAAGAGAAGGATGTCTAAGATGGGACTGATTTCATGCTTCTTGTATTATGTTTCTTTTTTATTTACCTTGTGCATGCATGAAGTCTCTTCAGTTGTGTCTGACTCTTTGCGACCCATGAACCATAGCCCACCAGGCTCCTCTGTCCATGGGATTCTCCAGGCAAGAATACTAGAGTGGGTTGCCATGCCCTCCTCCAGGGGATCTCCTGATCCAGGGATCAAACCCTCATCCCCGCATCTCCTGCATTGGCATCACCTGGGAAACCTTTTTGTTTAAGGTGTGAGAAATTAGGCTACATTGGAAACACTAAAAGAAACCAAGCAATGATTTTGTTTGTTTGTGTTTGTTCACCATCTGGCTTGGATGATTGTGAAAAACGCAACTCTTAAGAGTTGACTTTTAAAAGTCAAACCTCATAAGAGAGCTCAAACCTGGGTCTCTGTGACTATCTAGAGGGTTGGGATGGGGTGGGAGGGAGATTCAGCAGGGAGGGGATGTAAGTATGCCTATGGCTGATTCATGTTGATATATAGCAGAAACCAATGCAATATTGCAAAACAATTATCCTTTAATTAAAAATAAATAAAATTTTAAAAAGTCAAACCTCAGATAGACTAGTAGAATGTGAACTCCTGAACAGGAATCGTGGGGTGTCTTGTTACTGCTGTGTTCTCAGAATGTGGCATTTAGGAGGGAGTTCAAGTCATATCTGATAGTGAATGAGTGAATGAAGGAAGGAATGGATGGGAAGGTGAAGCTCACGGGTAGAGGTTGTCTTTCGGGGTCCCTCCCATCTTTCTTCAGGGTCCTGTCTAGTCCCATTGAGTTCCTCCTCCCCTTATAGTTTCCACTTCTGCCCACACCCCAGAGCCAGGTTGCAAAGACCTCTGAGCAGTTACGGTTCCCAGCATTGGAGCTCCTGTGACTGCCTAAGACCCCCTTTCCCTGGGGAAGCTCTCTCAGTCTCATCACTGTTGGCCTTTTCCTGTCAGTTTCCTTATGATCCCTCATGACACTGTGCATGTTTTTATAAATATGGTTTTCCAAGCAAAGGACTTTTCTGATGAATCAGAAAGAGTTGATGGTGTGGTTTTTAGAGGCCAAAGCAATAAGAAGACCTGTCATTTACTGAATCTTCTCTTTGTGCCCACTCCATCTGGAGTGAGGGAGAAGGCAATGGCACCCCACTCCAGTACTCTTGTCTGGAAAATCCCATGGATGGAGGAGCCTGGTAGGCTGCAGTCCATGGGGTCGCTAAGAGTCAGACACGACGGAGTGACTTCACTTTCACTTTTCACTTTCATGCATTGGAGAAGGAAATGGCACCCCACTCCAGTGTTCTTGCCTGGAGAATCCCAGGGACGGAGGAGCCTGGTGGGCTTCCGTCTATGGGGTTGCACAGAGTCGGACACTGGAGAGACTTAGCCGCAGCAGCAGCATCTGGAGTGATCAACCTGCATTATCTCATTTAATCCAATCCCCTGAAGTAAGCAGTACTGATACTATTACTTCCATTTTTATAGGCTTAGAGAAGCTAAGTAACTTGCCCGTGGTCATGCAGCTGGTACTTAGGTGCCTCAGGACTTTAACCTGGCTTGTCTATTGCCGCGGCACAGGCTCTTAACATTGTAATACGGCCAGAAGAACCTTGATAAAATCAGACACGGATCCTGAGATTGTAAGGCTCATCCAGGTGAGGTGGTGGGGTCGTGTGTTCTGGACGTCTGGGGCATGTATCAGCTGTAGCAGTTCAGTGATTCTCCCCATCCTCCATCAGTCCTCCGGGGAGTGTGAGGGTGGTGAGCTAAAGGAAGGGCTTTGACTAATATTATACTCATCAGGACTTTGCCTGAGGCTAAAAGATATCTTTGGAAGCTGTGCCTTAGAAAGGTCTATATTAGCTCAATCAAATTTCGCTTCTGGAGGAATTTCAGGATTACTTAGTTACAATGAAAATGTCTCCTTGTCTCTGCTGTTTTGGCTGGAAAGAAAGCAATCAGTCCTTGAGATTATCAAAAGTCCTTTCCACCTGTAAGAGGGAAATGAATATATTTGCTGGAAAACTTGCATCTGAGGCTTCCCATGTGGCTCAGTGGTAAAGAATCTGCCTGTCAGTGCAGGAGAGGAGGGTTCCATCCCTGCGTCAGGAAGATCCCCTGCAGGAGGGCATGGCAACCCACTTCAGTATTCTTGCTTGGAGAATTCCTCCTTCCAGAGGAGCTTGAAGGGCGATGGTCGATAGGGTCGCCAAGATTCCTACATGACTGAAGCGACTTAGCATGGCACAGTAAACTTGCGTCTGAGTGTGGAAACCTGGCGTGTGGGATGTCAAGCAGATGGCGTTTGGGACTGGGAAGGGAGCCCTCTGCATTTTGTCCAGCTCTGAGCTATCCTCTCTCTCCTGGAGGAGTGACCTCAAAGAGAAAAGCGTGGTGGTTGGTTCTGGGAGGACTGAATCGACAGCAATATGAAGTAGAGAAGGTGAGATATTGAGGACAAAAGACTGATACACATGGTCTCCTTTCCAGGTGTAACTGGTGGTGGGCATGGACAGCGAGGTTTGGCTTTTCACAGAAACCACGACTGGTTTGGGACTTCCCTGGTGGTCCAGTGGGTAAGACTCCATGTTCTCAATGCAGGGGGCCTGGGTTTGATCCCTGGTCAGGGAGTTAGATCCCTCATGCCACATCTGAGAGCCTGCATGTCACAAGAAAGATCCTGCACATGACAACTAAGATTTGGCACAGCCAAGTTTAAAAAAAGAAAGAAACCAAGACTGATCTGGTGGTGGTGGTTTAGTCGCTAAGTCGTGTCTGACTCTTGCGACCCCATGGACTGTAGCCCGCCAGACTCCTCTGTTCATGGGATTCTCTAGGCAAGAATACTGGAGTGGGTTGCCATTTCCTTCTCCAGGGGAATCTTCCCAACCGAGGAATCGAACCCAGTCTGCTGCATTGTGGGCAGGTTTTTACTGACTGAGCTATGAGGGAAGCCACAGGAGCTTATGGGAAGTTACAGATGGTAACATTGAATGATGTTGGAACAGGTAACCAAAAAGAACTATGACTTTTTTTACCTTGAAATTCAAAAGAGTAAAAGACCCCATCTACTTGGTCTCCTGAGAGAGAATCTGGTCTGGTGTCAGAGAATGCACAAGGGGACTGACCGAATCAGGTCAGCCCAGATGAGAAAAGGGAGGGAATCAGAGTACATTCTGAGTACCTTCTCCTGACCCAGCCTTTGGTGCAGTCTGAGTTTCATTCTTTCTTCCCATCTTCTCTCTCTACTCTCAACCCAGATGGGAAAAGGGAGGGAATCAGAGTACATTCTGAGTACCTTCTCCTGACCCAGCCTTTGGTGCAGTCTGAGTTTCATTCTTTCTTCCCATCTTCTCTCTCTACCCTCAGCCCAAGTCCATCTCTGAAATGTCTTCCTTCTAGCATCCCTTCCAGGAAGGTGTCTGTCACCCGGGTGTCTCTTGCTGAGCTAGAAGCCTTATTTCTGTGCTACAAACATCATGCTGGGCTGAGCAGTATGTGATTCCTGATCTGTCTCTCTCTTGTGCACCCCTTGAGAGAAGAAACTGAGTGTATCTGTCTTCTCTTTGTGCCCAGCACTCATCCCAGTGCCTGGCACATAGTGGGGACTTAATAAATGAAAACCGTTGTTCATTGTAGTATTTCAGCCCAAACCATTACCCATTTAGCCCATTACCACCAGTGGGGTGGTGGTGGTGGTGGTGAAGGAAGGCTTGGGGAGTTTCAAGTAGTGTGAAAGTCCCCTAATGTGTTACCTTGCTAAATTTTAATCATTCAAGCAATAAACACATACTGAGCATCTATTGCATATCAGCATAAATGTTAAGTGTTCCTATTCCCTTTTTTTGGCAACTCTCTTGATAGATGCCTATCACTCTATCACATTATAAAACTTCCTTATCAGGATACATTGCTTATTGTTTGCACTTCAGCCCTCTTCCCACCAAAATATGAGCTCCATGATTTTTGTTCTTGTCAATGATATGACCAAGTACCAAGGAAGATTGAGGTGTCATTACTAGAACGGGGGAATGAGTGCCGGGCAAGCAAATCAACTGTCCAGTCTGCAAGGAAATAGCAAGTCAAAGACCCAGACCCAGAGAAGTGAGCTGGTCTGTCTGAGGTCATAAATGTGACTGGGGCAGAGCTGGGCCTCCGGCTCTTGGGCCATGCTGGTCCCAGAGTGCCTCAGAAAGAGCCCACTGGGGGCTCTTGTCTAGCCTCCTGCTGCTGAACAAATCACGTTCCCTGGCCACCCCTGCAGATGTTGATCTTCTTTTCTCAATGACTCTGGTTAAATAGCAAACACCCCAGCAATTTGGGAAGTCTGCATTTCAAAAACATCATTCCTGCTTCAGTTACTGACCTGAATTTGATTCTGACAGTTCTGAGAAGGAAAAAAAAAAGGCAGGGGGAGCGCTTTCTAAAAAATTGCCTTTTTAATGATCCAGAGCCTCAGATGTGTGGTCCATCTAGGACTAGAGATTCTAAACTCATTGCATGTTCATGGAGGAGGGTGTTCCTAGCAAATATCTAGGGAAAAGATGAGAGCAAGTCTAGCACAAAGTCTAGCACTAGTTATCACTGGTACTCAGGGGGGAGTCATACCATTCACTGATTGGGTAAATAGGGCAGACCACATTTCTCCTGATGCATTTCCAAACTGCCCTTGGGAGAAAAAGGTCACGTCTGAGTTCACTAGAAATAAAGACCATGTCGGAGAGGCTCTGTTTCATCAGAAATATGTATAAATTATAAACTCTGTGTATAGTATAAACTATAAACTCCATGTATAAACTATAGTCCTGACAGTACTCTCCAGAAGTCTGAAGTCTTCTAAATGCTTCCTTTTGCTTGAAGGACATAAGGCATCTTGCCGTACCCGGACTCTGGAGTGATAACCCCTGTAATCCAAGGGCTGGGGTCTGGAGGATTCTCGCCCTTATTGGATGTTCCTCTAACCCTTAAGGCCAGATTCATGAATCGGGGGCCAAGATCACATTAGCTCCATTGAGAGTTTTTGTTCAAGTCTGATTGGTTTGTTACCCTGAAGCTTCCCAGGTGGTGCTAGTGGTAAACAATCTGTCTGCCAGTGCAGGAGATGCGAGAGATGTGAGTTCAATCCCTGGGTTGGGAAGATCCCCCAGAGAAGAGATATGGGCTACCTGCTCCAATATTCGCGCCTGGAAAATTCTGTGGACAGAGGAGCCTGAGTTGGACACAACTGAGCGACTGAGCACCCACTGAGAATGGCCTGCTATAATTATCAAAGAAATTAGTGAGGAAATATCATCTATTTCATCCAAAGTCATTTGACAGTATCCAGCACTGGGCTTCCCTGGTGGCTCAGACGATAAAGAATCCACCTGCAATGCAGGAGACCGGGGCTTCATCCCTCGGTTGGGAAGATCCCCTGGAGGAGGCCATGGCAACCCACTCCAGTGTTCTTGCCTGGAGAATCCCCGTGGACAGAGGAGCCTGGCGGGCTGCAGTCCATGGGGTTGCAGAGAGTCGGACACGACTGAGTGCCTAAGCACAGCACGGTAGACAGCACAGTGCCTGGCTCATAGAGGGTGCTGGATAAATACTTACTGAGTGAATGAGGTGTTTTTCAGAATCAAGCTGTTCTTTTAGTGACCTTGGCTGAAGAGTTGCTTCATGTAAGGACAGACCCTGGGCTTCCCCCACCCTGTCTGGGGGGGCACAGCGGTGTCTGGAAATCTGAAAACCTCCATTTCTCAAGACAGTGCCCCAGCCTCTGCGCTGATGCCGCCTCACGCCTCCTCTAATGTGTTTGCGAACCAGTTGGAAGCTAATCCTTATCGGTGGGGAGATTTAAGCTGTTATCTAACAGACTGCTGATGGATTAGCAAGGCTTTCAGATAAAACCTTCAAGGGGTTAGAGTTTCATTTCCCCCTCACGCTCTTGGGGAGAAGAACTGCTGCTTCACTGCAGCCATGGTTTGGGTCCAGCAATGAACGAGAGGAGAGGCAGGGCTGGGTGTTGGGCAGCAAGGTTGAAGGGAAAGGCCGGATTCTGGTCCTGGCCCAGCCACGGTTTCCCCGGGAAATTCTGAACGAGACACCGAATCTCTGGGTTTCTCTTTCCTCTGCTTCAAATGGGAGATAACAATACCTACCTGACGGGTATTATACACATAAGATGAGATCAGTGACATGAAAGCCCTTTAAAGAAGTTAAAAGTACTTCCCTGTGTGAGGCTATTATTTTCCTGCCATGGGAAACAGACTGCAGGGCTGAAGCTGCTGCTAGAGACACAGGACTGTTGGGTGGGATGTTTGAATAGGGCTCTTTGGCCTACATTTGCTTAGAGTGTGACAGGGAAGAACCTATTTGACTCTATATGGGAATCTGTGCCTTTTACTTTAATCTTCATAGTCTATCATTTTTGCTACAAGTTAACCACTAAAGGGATATTGTCATTAGCATCAAGTATACATGATGGCCCATCTCTGGGGACCTTGCCTCCCATGCCTGAGCATGAAGTTAAAATACCTTCGTTTAGCTCACAGGAAACATCCTGATCAGGCTTACCTGAGAATGAATGCAGGCAACAAGAAATCGATCCATGCCCACTGAAGTCTGGCTGGAACCAGGAAATATTTGTGACAGTTTATTGCCTTTTAAACTTTATCTCTTCACCTACTTCTCTATGTTTCATAAGAGAAACTAAGATCCAAACCTGGGCAAGATGTTTCTTTGGAACACTGGTCCACTGTCTTCTTGGTCTGCTGGGTTACCAAATAAGGTTGCTATTCTTTGCTCTAAGAAGTCATTTCTCAACTTACTGGCTAGTCATATGGTGAAGAGATGAGCTTGGACTCCGTCACAAGAGGAAACAAAGTGGGACCTTTGCATTCTATCTGTGGATATTACGGTGAAGAAATGTGCGGCAAGTACTCCTCTGAGGAGTGGAGGACTCAGAGGCTTGACATCCAGACAAGATAATGTCGTGAGCGACAGGCCTGGGAGACTAAAGCAAAAGTCCTTTACTTCAAAGGACAGGGACACTGGGGTTTGTATAGGGTCCAGTCTCCCCTTTTCTTTGATATGCCTCAGTCTTGAGAGGAACACATTCAGGAAAAGAAAGGGAATAAAGTTTTGGATAGAAAGGTTAATCATAAACTCAATAGAGGAACTCAGTTCTAGGGGAAATCAACTTCAGGGGTAGATCTTCCACCAGTTTTCTGACCTTTCTGTGCCACCGTTTCCTCACTTGTAAAAGGAGAATAATTATAATATCCACTTCATTAGGCAGGATCTGAAACCTGTGTTTAATGAAAGGTGTCTGCCATTTTTATTATGTCAAGACTTTGAGGATGTCAAGGTTTTAAGGAAAGGGAAGAAGATCTTTTACGGGGGAGGAACAGTAGAAGCAGAATCAAGAAGATGGGAATGAACTGAATATATGCAGACAAAACAAATGGGGGGCTGGCCTAAGAGAAGAGAGGCCGTGGGGGGGTGCTACCACTCAGCAAACATTCCTCAGGCTTCTTGGAGGTGCTGGAGCACCACCATGAGCCACAAAGGCATGGGAGTCACGGCCAGTTCTATAACCCAGCAGGAACCTACGGGGCCTTCGTGGAAAAGATGGCCCACACCCCCACCATGTCCTCTGCTGCCTTCTGGTCTGTAGAAAAACTCTAGCCTCCTAGGCCTTCCCTGAGTTCCAAAGAATACATTCATCAGAAAAGAGAGAAAATGCAGAAAGGAAAACAGTCAAGCAAGACAAAATAATAGTAAGTTAGCCATTAAACAAAGTCAAGCTCCTTTAGTTCCTCCTCTGAAGTCATGTGCTGTGCTTAATCGCTCAGTCATGTCTGACTCTTTGCAACCCCACGGACTATAGCCCACCAGGCTCCTCTGTCCATGGGGGTTCTCCAGATAAGAATACTGGAGTGGGTTGCCATGCCCTCCTCCAGGGTATCTTCCCAACCCAGGGGTCGAACCCAGGTCTCCTGCATTGTGGGTGGATGTTTTACTGACTGTCTGAGCTACCAGGGAAGCCCAAGAATACTGGAGTGGGTAGCCTATCCCTTCTCCTGGGGAACTTCCCTATCTAGGTATCAAACTGGGATCTCCTGCACTGCAGGTGGATTCTTTACTAGCTGAGCTACCAGGGAAGCCCTCTGCTGAGGCCATATTCTGAGTTCTATCCTTTGAGTTGTTTTGCAGAGACTGAAACTCCTACCAGGTGGGAGAAGTTAACTGTGTGTTGACCACAGCAGGTAGACCCCAGACTGGTTGGAACCAGAAGGTTATGATGTTGACTCTCATTACCTCACCACCAACCAATCAGAAGAATGTCCGCAAGCTGGTCACATGCTTCCTAACTCCCCAACTTCACTCTTTCCCTGAAAGCCATTGGGGAGTTTGGGTCTTTTGAGCATGAGCTTCCTGGACTCCTTGCTTCAGTTCAGTTCAGTTGCTCAGTTGTGTCCAACTCTTTGCAACCCCATGGATTGCAGCATGCCAGGCTTCCCTGTCCATCACCAACTCCTGGAGCTTGCTCAAACTCATGTCCATTGAATTGGTGATGCCACCCAACCATCTCATCCTCTGTCATCCCCTTCTCCCCTTGTCTTCAGTCTTTCCCAGCATCGGGGTCTTTTCTAATGAGGCAGCTCTTTGCATCAGGTGGCGAAAATACTGGAGTTTCAGCTTCAGCATCTTTAGGACTGATTTCCTTTAGGATTGACTGGTTGGATCTCCTTGCAGTCCAAGGGACTCTCAAGAGTCTTCTCCAGCACCACAGTTCAAAAGCATCAATTCTTCAGCACTCAGCTTTCTTTATAGTCCAACTCTCATCTCCATGCATGACTACTGGAAAAACCATAGCTTTGACCAGATGGACCTTTGTCAGTAATGTCTCTGCTTTTTAATATGCTGTCTAGATTGGTCATAGCTTTTCTTCCAAGGAGCAAGTATCTTTTGATTTCATGACTGCAGTCATCATCTGCAATGACTTTGGAGCCCCCCAAAATAAAGTCTGTCACTGTTTCCATTGTTTCCCCATCTATTTGCCATGAAGTGATGGGGCCAAATGCCATGATCTTCATTATTTGAATGTTGAGTTTTAAACCAACTTTTTCACTCTCCTCTTTCACTTTCATCAAGAGGCTCTTTAGTTCCTCTTCACTTTCTGCCTTAAGGGTGGTGTCATCTGAATATCTGAGGTTATTAACATTTCTCTTGGCAATCCTTGCTTGGTACCCTGTGATAAATGCTGCATCTTCTTCATCACCACCTGGTGTCACTAGATTGGCTTTACTGCACACTGGAGGAGCAGACACAAATCTGATTTGGTGACAGTTCCAGGATGTGACCCTGAAACCAAGCCAGCTCTGAGGCTCAGTGAGATCACACCACATGGGTCATGTGGTAAGACCATGTGTAATTTTGGTAATATTTAAGGGGTAATTTTTAAATTGTACCTAAAACTTATGAATCATGGCTCTTACTCATATTTAGAGTTAGAAATGTATATAAATCATATAGTAGTTTAAAGAAAATAATGAGTGCTTTATCAGCAAATTTTCAGAATATTAAAAAAGCCCTATGTTCTTCCTCCCCCTTTGCCCATATGCTTACATGCACTCACAGCACACACACCCATGCACACACCCACAGGCAGACACCCCATTCTCACACATGGTGAAGGAGTTTGTCCTTTATTCTGCAGGCAGTTGTGAGGAGGTGCCTGAAAAGGGGCACGGCATAATGAAAGTGATCTTTAAGAGGATTACTCCGGCTGCACTGAGCAGGCTGGCTTAGAAGACAGAATGAGACAGGCAGATCAGCAAGGCGGCTATTACAATAATTCAAGTTAACCAAATCCGGCGCCTGTCTTTTTCTTATTTTCCTCAATACTGATAACGTAGTGTTGAGTTCAGCAAAGTCTTATCCTGCTGAATGCGTGTCTCAGTCCTTGAGGCTCTCTGGGGCAGGCTTCCCGCCCATCTTGAGTCCCCACCAGCCGTCCGCACGAGCTCAGCCCTCCCAGTCAGTCTATATCCAGGATAACATTGAATCTAGAAGCCCTTCTGATAAAGAGCCTCACATGTAAGAACTTGAGTAAAGAGCACACGTGGCTGGGAAGGCAGGGGGCATCTACGGAAGCAACTGATTCCAGTATAATGACAACAGGAGTCGTAGTAACCATTTTCCGAAGGCTTATTGTGTGCTCCGCTGAGAACTTTGCAGAAGTCATCTCATTTAATCCTCACCATAAACCCATGAAATAGCTATCATACCTTCCCCACCCCACATCTGCAGACAAGGCAGTTGAAGGCATGACATTATAAGAGGTGAAGCTGGGCTTTGAACCCGGCATCAGGACACGGGGCACCTGCACTCCAGCCACTGCATATCCTGCTTGCCAGAAGCCCCCGTGGGTCCCCGTCCTTCTCTGTACCTTGGTTCAGAGGCTTCTCGCACATGGAGGACAGCTCACAGGGTCTTTTGGAGTCTTGATTTCCTCATTTTTAAAATGGTGGACAGTGGCCTGGGCAACACATTTTGAACAGTGAATTGTATTTAGCAACTGAAATCAGATGGCTTCCAATAAAGTTGACAGCGGATTAGATGGTCCCTGAATTATTTTCAGCTTGGACATTCTAGGCGCCTTTGTCCTTGTCACTCATTCTAATATTTCCCCCTCTCTTAACGTGCATTGGATCAGCCTAAATCCTCGCTGCGTGTGAACTCATCCACTTTTATGTGCAAATTCATCTCTCAGCTGCAGAGAGATGAAGTCCGCCTGTGCGTGCATGTGTCTGGGTGGACTTGTGGCTTGAGGGTACGTGAGGGATCTAAATGAGCAGATGGAGCTGCTGAAGATTAAAAGCACAATGTGAAGTTGGAGACGGACATGTGACAGGGGAGTGATGCTCGGGCTGAGAGGAAGCGGCACTGCTGGCAGACAGCCACCCTCACTCGGGGACGGGAGCCCAGCCCCGGAATTGAGCTGACTTGGGTCTGGGGTGGCTGGAAGGGCACAGAAGCAGCTGCTGCTCCCACGCTTTGCTGGCACCCACAGGCTCTCCCTCACCTCTTGCAGGAGCAGAGACCAGAAAGCAGTCAGAGAAATGGGATCCTGGTCTCAGGGCAAATTCAGGCCAAAGGCCAGGCTGGCTCCAGGGAGAACCCATTCTTCATGTTGCCTTTTTGAAATGGAGATTAAATTAGAGGTCTTGACAGAATGTCATTCAGCAGGGCTTCAGATCACAGCAGCTCAGGGCTTCACTGGCATGTGGCGGGCAGCAGCGGGAGTGGGAACTGTCACCTGTGGGTCCTGCTGTGACCTGCGCCTCCTTTCCGGGTGCTTATGGCCCGGGGCGAGGGGGAAAGAACAACCATTGGAATCAATGGGCTTTCGGGATTCTAAGAAGGTCAGATAGCAAGTGGCAGGGAGCATCTGTTTGGTGAGGGGGATTTGGGGTATTGATCCCAGCATCCATAGCCCTTCCTGCACAGGGTTCCCAGCCCACTGCCCATGGGGTCCTGCCCATGTAAACGCAGCCTGGCTCCAGGCCGGGGAAGCCCTGGGCACGTTGTTCCTGGTAAGGAGCAATGTGAAACCTCAGGGAGCCCTGCTCAGAACCCCACCCCACCCAGGCCTGGTGCCTTTAGGCCTCGCTGCCCACAGACAAGTCTTGAGGGATCCTCGTGTTTGCCGTTGGGTATAGGAGAGAGGGAAGAGCAGACGTTAAGAGCCACATAGCTGCTTGCCTGCCTAGAGGTGAGTACCTAGGAGGGTGAGCAGATTGCTAAGTGTGGGAGGGGGACGAAAATAAGATCATGGCAATTTCTGGCTTAAAAATAATAGTCCCTGTTAAGAGAATGCCTTCTATTTACCAGTTGCCCGTGCCAGGCCCTGCATATGGGTTAAATCCAAACCCAAGAACTCTGTTAAGTAGGGACTGTTTCTCCCATTTTACAGAGAGGAAATTGAGGCTTGGAGAAACTCAGTAATTTTTCCCTCAGGCCATGTTTAGTAAACGGGAGTGCGTTTTTTACTCAGAAGGGGTTAAAATCCAGGCTGGGGTCAAATTCTGACTCCCTAACCTACCTGCTAGGTGGTCCTGGGTAAGAAGCACTGATTGTCTTCACATCTTAAGTTTCCTTACCCACAAAGTAAGTGAGATAATGCCCTCCTCACTGGTCTTTGTGAGGCTTACAGGGGCTGGATCTTCAGACACTCATGACAGTGCCTGCAACAGACCTTGGGCAGGACTTTCTCTCTGCAGGCTGGCCGGTCCCAGGCCCAGGAAGACTAAGAGCCTCTCGCCTTGAGAAACAGAGTGACCTGTAGATGTTTTCCTCATCTCCAATTACTCTCTCCTCTTTCTGGGCCTTGTGAAATCTGTCTTTTCAAGGCATTCAGAAAATGAGAACTTTTGCTGAAAGTCACCTGCCCTCAGGAAGCTTCAGATAGTACTCTCTTCTCTCAGTTCTCCAAGCTAGGATGCTCTCGTCCTAACAGAAACTTAAGAAAGTGCCTACCATAGCATTCCTGCTCTTTCCTGTCACTTCTTCCGAAATCTATTAATCTCAGTCCGGCCTTGCTACCTTCTTGCACCACTGGCATCACCTAGTCTAGGACAGCAGTTCACCATCCAGGGCTTGACTCCTCTGCGGTGGCTTCAGGGTGGTTACTAAGCTCCATCTTGGTCACATCTCCTGCTTTGGCAGGTGGGTCCTTTATCACTAGTGCCACCTGGGAAGCCCTGTCCCGCCTCTTTAGGATGGACAATCCCACTGCCTGTGGAACCAACAGACTGCTTTCCCAGAATAAGCCGTGATCCTGAGGGTGGTCAGGACGGTGCTCGTGTCTCCTGGCATGAGGAGAGGTGCCCCTCCTTCCGCATGGAGATCGTTTTTCCCAGGCTGCCTGGGAGCCCCGCGTGGTAGCATTGTGTGAGAGGCCATGAGGCCAGGGAGGGCTGGCTCCGCAGAGATGGAGACTCCAGTGTGTAAACCATTTCTCTCCACCTGCGAGAGGAGGGCGCACCTCTGGTACCACCAGATATTCCTGCAAAGCAGAGATGAGAGCACTTGGCAGCTTCTCCAAAGCAAAGATAATAATATAATTTGACTTTCCCCACTCTTTGGGGAAAGAGATTACATGGATAATAGCCGTTTTCAAGAGCCAGGGAGGAGGAGAGCACCCAGAGAGAGGGAGGAGGAGGAGGTGCCTGAACTTCAGATCTGAAAAAATGGGTCTGCTAGTTAGGGGCACAGGCAGCCTTCTCCATTTTTAAAGCTCCATTGAATTCTCTCCCCAAAACTGCAAATTTCACAGCCTCTAATTTTCTTCCCTGTGCTCTGTTTAGCGCCAAGCCGTCTCCCTCTGCAATTCAGGGGCCTCTTGAAGAGTGTTTGTTTGCACGATGGGCAAGTCCCAGCCTCTCTAACGCGGCCTGTCACTTACCGGCCACCCAGGGATAGCACTTGGGCAGCAGCACTAAGTGCTCCAGTGAGCCTGACCCAGAGTGAGATTCTTGGGGCTACTCGTTTCCTTCTAGCCCCCAAAGTGCTAATTATCTCTCGTGGTTCCAGGAGCAAAGCTCTTCACCGAAGCCAAGGGCTGTCTCACTTGTGAAGACCGATTTTGTTTGGGTGCGTTGCATCAGATCTCTCAAGAGGAGGATCTCCTTTCCTACGTGGTCCAAAAACATTTGGTTCTGGACTTCCCTGGTGGTCCAGTGACCAGGAATCCATCTGCCAGGGATTCAGTGGGTTCAGTTCCTGGTCTTGGAGGATTCCACATGATGCAGGGCAACTCAGCCTGTGCGTCACAACTGCTGAAGCCCCTGGGGTCCAAGCCCATGCTCTGCAATGCAAAGCCACTGCAACAAGAAACCCATGCACTGCAGTGAAGAGCAGCCCCTGCTCGCCACAGGCAGAGAAAGTCCAAAAGCCTGTGCACGGCAACAAAGATCCAGGATGGCCAAATAAATAAATAATTTTTTTTAAAGTCCACTTCTGATTCCTTAAAGAACATGTGCTTACCCTTCCCCAAGGTCCCTCAAATTTAACTCAACTGACATCATAGTCAACTCCCCCCATCTCAAGATAGAGTCTGGAAATCTCATATATTTCTGTAGCATTTTGCAATTCCTTGTGCCTTTACCTCCAAAACCTCATTTAATCTTCACAGTAACGTTGGAGATAGATTGGACAGCTATTAACTCCAGCTTATCCAAACACTGCAACCAGGCCTCAGAGAGGGTAAGGGACTCGTCCAGTCACACAGCTCCCAGGTAGCAGGGTAAGTAGGACCACAGATTTTTGGAACTTTGGTCTGGGACTCTTTGGCATTCGCTATACCATGAAGGTCCTGCCTCCTACCTGAAAAGAGTCAACTGATTGTACTGAGAAGTGGAAGAGCAGTGGCCCTTATTGGACTTTTTGCTTCGGGACTTGGGGTCCAGAGGTGACCCTGTCAGTTTCAGAGTGGACCTGGGGCAACTGTAAGGGAGCAGTGCCTTTTGGGGTTGGGGGTGGGAGAGCAAGGTGGGGGGTTAGAGAAATAGACTACATCTGTGTTTGTGAGAGTTCAGTGCAGAAAGAGATTCCCCCTGCTTTGGCACTTGAAGCAGGAGACAGTTTAAGAGAAGGGCATGTTACAGCATCCTTGCATGGGGTGGACAAAGGCGCCGGGTGGTGCTTGCAGGAATGATTCCCCCGAACCTTCAAGAACTCCCTGCCAGGGAGCTTACCACCCACCACTCACCCCACTGAATTAAAGACCTCGTGCCACAATGGCAGGTCAGGCTCAGAGAGGCTACTGCCTCGCAGATGTCAGTAGGGCTGTGTCTTGGCACTTCAGAGCTGGAAAAGAGAGGTCGAAGTCACTGCTGAAAAACCTGATGGTTCTAGTGCAACGCCAGCAGAAAACAACAAAAGGCGCAGGACAGGTATTAGGTAAAATCTAGTTCCCAACTAGACCCATTATTTATCAGAGTCTGGGAAAGTCTCATGACCAATAAAAACCAACTGGCGAGCACTCTGAAAAATTCATGTTCAGGTCTGGAGCAAATATTCAAAAAGTCTTTATTAGCATAGGAACAACCAGAGTGAACAGTCATAGGCAAAACCCGTTCAGACGCCACGTCTCTCAAGAACTCTCCACGTGCTTCATGGTAGAGTTGAGAATTTCCATCCCGTGAAGCTCTCTCAGCAGAGCAGCAAATCTGTTATAATCAAAGCACAAACTCCAGGATATAAATGCCAGAGCACAGACATCTGGTGCCCAGAGGCATCCCCCTGGCTCAGGAAGAAGCTGGCTGGGAAGGCGGGACGGGGTAGATGCTATTTCCTTGAAGATCAAAGTGGGGAGCCCCCAGGAGGCCCACAGAACACAGCAACACCCACTGTGTTAGTGGGGAGGCCCAGGGAACATGGCAATGCCCGCTGCGTGAGTGGGGAGCCCCCAGGAGGCCCACGGAACACGGCAACGCCTGCTGTGTGAGTGGGAAACCCCAGGAAGCCCACGGAACACGGCAACGCCTGCTGTGTGAGTGGGGAACCCCAGGAGGCCCACGGAACATGGCAACGCCCGCTGCGTGAGTGGGGAGCCCCCAGGAGGCCCACAGAACACGGCAATGCCTGCTGCACTAGTGGCAGATGTGCCAGGGACCCGTCGGGGCCTGCTTTCAGGGACTGCCTGGCAGGCTGCCATGGTGAGACCATCCTAGTTAATGCACCTTGCTTTCTGTAGAAGAAAGCTTTCATCCATTCCTTCCATTTGAACAATCAGAACTTGGAAGGACTTTAGGTGTGACCTAGGCCAGCTCCCACATTTTCCAGAGGAGGGATCGGACGGTGAGTCTGGGCGAGAAGGAAGCGAGCTGGCCATAGCCCCTCCCTGCCTGTGGAAGGCACCCCTCCGGGGCCAGGGCTCCACGCTCAGGCACATGGGCACCTTCCAGGGGCACGAGGATCAGGACCGAGTGGAGTGGGAGCCCGCGCTGAGACGGGCACGGGCACGCAGAGGCCCCGGGCTTGGCTTGTCGGGTGCTCTGCATCGGGCTGCCCCCACCCCGCTCGCCTGTTTGGCCCCACTCAAGAACGGACCCTACAGGGCACTCTTCCACATGCTTAGGCCCCAAGCAAAAAAAAAAAAAAAAATGAAGTTAGAGGTTTGTTTCTGGAAAAGCAGAGGAGACAGAAAGGCAGGAGAGAGAGGTGGGGATGGTGCGAGGAGAGGGAGGAGGAGAGGAGAGAGGAGACTGCGGGAGCTGAGCAGAGAGAAGACGCTGGGGGTGCCAGGAAAGACCCCTGTCCCATGCTGTGTCCCCTCAGCCTGAGCGCTCCCAGTGTCCTGGGCGGGGCGCGGCCGGGAGGGAGGGGTGTGGATCCTCCAGAGAAGGAGCTGGCTCCCCTCGTCCCTGAGTACCTGGGCTCCGCAGTGCACAGCTTCCCCAGGGCGATGCCCGCGTTCAGCTGCACGGCTGTCTGCTGGGCATCGCTGCCTGCCAGCTTCAGGAGGACGGGCACGATGTCCGTGGACAGCAGGGACGAGGCCGCGTGCGGCACCTCCATGCAGTTCCCCAGGCAGAGGGCGGCGTTGCCCACCAGGATCTCGTCCTCCGAGTCCAGCAGCTGCATCAGAACCCCGAGCTCTATGGGGCGGAGGAGAACAGGCAGGGAGGCTGGCAGGGGGACGTGGTGGGCACAGAGAGGGGGCGGTGGAAGGCCGGCCGTGTCACCCGCTCGAGGAATCCCTACTGAGTGCGCTGAAGCTCCTCGGCTCCTGGCCGGGTCTCTGAGGGGCCTCAGGAGCCCCCAGCACTCAGCCGTCCCAGGAACGCAGGCCGGGCCTCAGCCAGGTCTGTCCTCTCTACCTCCCGTGCTGAACCTCTGCGCTCCTCTCGACATCCCCTGCTTAAGCGGGAGGCCGGGAGCCGACGCTCTGGGCCTGCGGGGCCGGGACAAGGCTCCACAGGGAAGGCCCTGCTCCCCACTCGGTGGGCCCCCTCAGTTCCCAAGGGGTGGGAAGGTGAGCGGCAGCAGGCCCTGACCCCGACGGCAGCGGTTTGGTGATTAGACCACAGCCGCACTGGACTCCCCATCACGCGTGGTCACAGGTGTTTCCCCCGGGAAGGGGGAGGACCCGCGTCAGGTCGTCTAAGGAGAGTGCTTTGGAAACGATCTTAGCACAGGCGCAGTGCCCGTGAGCTTCCGAAGGCTAACTAAAGGCATTCAGAGCTGGAGGTGAAGTGACAGGGTCCCGAACACACTGCAGGAGGGCGGGGAGGCGTGGGGCAGCCTCCTCCATCTCTCCTCCCTCCTAGCGCACAGCGCCCTCTGCAGCTTCGAGGCTAGACTCACCTCCAAGTTAATGTGGGCTCTGCTTAATGAAAGGATCACTTACTTTTATCCAGTCTTATCACTTCTTCTCGTGCTTCTTGGTAACTGTTTGTGCAGATGGCGAGTATCTTTACTGCGTAACGTGACGCAGTCTGGCCTCCTGCCTAGATTTCAGAGTGCAATGAGAACAAGAAAACCAATGCTATGGTTGTTCTGGTCGAAAATGACAGTGAACAGCTGGGATTATGCTCATGGCTTCTTAAATTTCCGAGAGAGTGCTGCTGACAATACGTGTGCTTCCGGGCAAGGGGGCCTGGTCCCTGCTGGGGTGCAGGGTCGCTCACATCCTCCCTAGAATGGCCTGCAGCCATTCTAAATGGAGGCCTGTCATGGACACCCAAGTAATTATCTGTGGAAGGCTATAGGAGTGAGGGGCTGAGAAAAGAATGATGCTGTTGATCGGCAGATCTACCAAGAAGGGAGGCAAAGGCCCTCCCATGTCATTTCACCATTTGAGAATGAGGGCTGACTTGCTAGGGCTGCAGGCTGACAGGTCTGCATGGAGAACGTCACGAACCTAGATCATTTTAAGAGGTGATAACTGTCAAATCATAACCGTTAGAATCACCCTATGCAGGGGTCTTTAAAATGCATGTGTGAGGAAACGCATGCATAATGCACACACATGGGTACATGGAATCAGCAGGCTCCGGTGGGTATGCAAGAGTGATACGGAGTAAATGATGACCATCACCCACGTGGCAGCCTAAACTCAGACCCATTCTGCCCCCTCGATATCACCCCTGCCCCAGCAGAAGCCCCCTCACAGAGCACCCTTCTTGGTGCCACTCAGCCTAGGCATTTATGAATAAGTCTCCTGTGGGGTCATCAAGCTAATTCAGGTGAGTGAACCTCACTGGGCATGTATACTGCAGCTGGGATCCAGGATGCAACCTAGTAACTGATCTCCTGGCTCAGGAGAATCCAGCTAACTCTTGTGCTTCTGTGTGTGTGCTCAGTCCCTCAGTAGTGTCTGACTCTTTTGACCCCATGGACTGCAGCCTGGCAGGCTCCTCTGTCCATGGGATTTTCCACTGCACTCATATTGCAGGGAAAATCTGAACATCCTTTTAAAAGTCACGTGGTTACTCTGAGGCCTGCATGTTTCATAAATGGAGTTACCCCCCAACCTTTCCAGGAAACTGGAAAGAGCATTGTGAGCAGGAAAACATGAACAGAACCAGGGCCTGAGAAACCTTGTTGAAGCCACTCAGACCATCTTTTTTGAAGACAGAGGCCATGCATTTTTTAAAGTTAGGTTTTAGTGGTAAGCATTTTTATGGATTTGCCTAATGAATGTTATTTGTCCAACAATCTTCCATTGCTGGTCATAGTAGTCTAGGTGAATAGGCAGAAGGGAAACCTCATTCAAGAAGGCTAGAAACTAGCAGAGGGGAACTAGCAGGACCTTTGCTGAACAAAGCCCTCCTTTATTCTGTTCCCCAAATAAAAGATGACACTCCTGGAAATTCAGGGGGTTGTAACTAACGAAGTTATTTTACCTTCAGGAATTTAATCATCTTCTTCACCACTCCTGCTCTGAGGGCTTCCTCAACAATTTTCAGAGAGGAAGAAAGGGTGCGGCTGAGAACGCCAGCAGCTCTCTGAGTGAAGCAGAAGGGAAAGGGTGACTAAACGTTCCCACGGGGAGAGGGGCAAGAAAAGGGTAGGACATTAAGGGGTGCAAAGTGCTATGTACAAAATAAATAAGCTACAAGGCTATGCTGTACACTACAGGGAATACAGTCAATATTTTATCATAACTATAAATGGAACACCACCTCTAAAAATTATGAATCACTATGCCATACACCTGAAACTTACATAAAATTGTATACCAACTAGCCAACGGGAATTTGTTGTATGGCTCAGAAGACTCAAACAGGGGCTCTGTATCAACCTAGACGGGTGGGATGGGGAGGGAGATGGGAGGGAGGTTCAACAGGGAGGGGATATATGTACACCTATGACTGAATCACATTGAGGTTTGACAGAAAACAACAAAATTCTGTAATGCAATTATCCTTCAATAAAAAAATAAAAAGAAAAAAAATTTATACTAACTATACCTCAATAAAATTTTTTTTTCTTAAAATGCTGATGACGTTTTAAAGTGAACAAGCAGTTTTGTGAGGCAAGAATCATTAGTGTTAGATGCAAAATATGTACCTTGATTTTAAAAATGCAATGGCTGAGTAACTGACAGCAAGTCCTGATGTTTACAGTAAAGCTACTGGGTAGCCAATTCAAACTGAAGGCTGCCAACGTGGCCCTTGGGCACAGAGAGGCTCAGCTCATTCCAGCTTCACCAAGGACCAGCATTCACCCCTCAGCAAGAAAGTCCTGCCCTGTCTTCCTGTGGGGCTCTGATACCAGCAGGACCCTTATTACACGGCAGACTTCCTAGATTGATCCTCTGGGACTTTTATCTTTCCTGAATCTTTTTATTCTAATTTCTAGGAGGCTTTATTGATTTTTATTTTCCAGTTCTGAATTTTTTTAATAGCAAGTTGTTACTGTTTTATGGCCATAACACCATTTTGAATCTTTCTGAAGATACAAATGATAGCTATTAGTTTTTTCCTCTCTTTCCAACATCATCTCTTTTTTTTCTGGACTCAAATTTTCTGCTTACTCTGCTTTGTCTGTTTATTGGTATGGCTTTCCTGAAAGGCCTCGTGACTCTCAGCTTGCAAGTCACATTTATGAGAAAAGCAGTTATGTCTGGGTATGCTGTGGGAGTCTGTCCACTCACAGGTGGAGAGGTGGCACTCTCAAATACTAGAAAGTAAACATTCTTTCTCTGGTCTTTCAGTTCCTTAAGGAAAAAAAAGCTCATGTTTTATGCTCGAGGAAGAGATGCCTGGCTACCAAATGTAGCCCCCTCATCTCCTACTTCTGTCCTCTGCTGTATGCAGTTGGCAGTTTGACTTCTGTCTTCTCCATAGAACTGCAAGGTACACTGGTCGCCTACCAGCTGTGCTCCCCTCATCTGCCCTCTATACGAAGGTGCTTCCCGTGCTGCCTCATTAATGATCAGTCCTGCAGCTGTTCTCCATCATCCAGAATTGGCTATAGTAACTTACCCACCAGTGAGATAACTTACCCGCTAGGTCCACCAGCCAGAAGACCCCAAGTCCCCAAGAACAGCGATGCTTACCACTTTTGGGCTCATGCAACTTTTTTAAGGATCTGATGAAAACCGTGGTGCACCCCCTCAAGCCCCATGAAAATGCACATACATGCAGAATTTTCTATACAGTTGCTGGGGGTCTTAGGGAACCTGAAGAACCCACCACCTCTTCCTGGAGCCCAGGTTAAACACTTTGCCCTGTAAGTCTGGATTGACTGCAGGGAAGTTGTCAGCTTGCTGGTCACACACAGGATTCGCTGGACCTACTCAGAGCCTTTCACAACTCTTGAACCAGTCCCCAGGCTGTGACCCTTGAAGGGCTGGTTTCCCAGATCTGCCCTGGATGTGACTCCAATTGTGTCTCCAGGTTTAGAGGCCTAATAGCTGACCTAATAGGCAGAAACGTTGGGGTGATTCCTAATGTGAGTGAAGAACACATCCCAGGATGATGGCAAACAGCCTCTTGAATCATATCAACACTCTCCTCCTGATATACTGTGCTAACCACAGGCCTTAGTTTTCTTATCTAAATGTCAGAGACAGAAGCAAGAAAGCCATTCCAGAATTTTTCTCCAAGGCAGCTAAAACCATTGTGTACAAACTCCTCCAGAATCACTGGCTTTAAAACATGTGCCCAGCTTTTTTTTGACTATGGAGAAAAGATTCTAAATAAAATCATTTGGCCTGTCCAAGTCACACAAGGATGGTTTGATATGGGACAAATCAGATAGATGATCTGGTGTCAGCTGTTAAGCTCCACACCTTCAAGAAAAAGGATCCTGAACTGGAGTTCCTAGATTCCAGGGCATCCACATTCAGAGGTCTCCAAATCCCCTGAACCTGTAGGCAAACTCAGTATTTCTGTGCTTATGGGCATCGTTTTGAGGAGTATGTCTGACCCATGCCTCAGAGAGTCAGAAGAAGCTCAAAGGCATGGTGACCACAGAACAAAACAAAACGAGAACAACAAAGGAAGCGGTTTCTGGATTTCCCTGGGGGAAGCTTACTGTGAGGATTCCTCCATCCTGGCTATTCAGCAGAGACAGGCACTTCTTGCTCACCTCCATGGCCCAAACCTACAACAGGCAGTGCGAGAAGGAGCTTGCCTCTCCAGGTCATGGTCATCTGCAGATTCCTTCTGGGCACTCATGCAGAACCGACCGCTCCCCACTCCCTTCTTCTCGCCACCGCCAGGTCGGTCCCCATCTCCTTCACAACATCTGTGATTGCTCTCATTTCTTTCCCACGTCCATCTCCCCCAACTAAGAGGGCCACATCGTATTTGACTGTGTAAATGTGGAACTTAGCACCGTGCGTAGCGCCCTGGACACTCAGCTGGTTTGCAGAATGAATAACTGACAGAGTGACTCATCCATCCCTGAGCGGAGCAGGGGTGGAACCTCCGCCCAACGTTCCCCATTCCCAGTGCCAGGGTTTGAGTGCCCTGCTTCTAGCCTCTACAGGGCAACGAGAGCAGTTCTAAGCAACAGAATGTGTTACTATAGGGAGAAAAGAATCCGGTACCTCGGAAACAAGGGGGGACTGGAGACACAGGTTCATCACGAGCCCCAGGAGGGCGTACATGACGTCCCTGAGCAGGTCCGCATCCTCCTCACACCTGGCCTTGGGAAACAAAACAAGGTGATCAGAGATCTTGTCATGGTCACCTGTTCCCCTTGGCGATGGTCCCAGATCTCTCACACTCCCTAAAGGGCCAGTGTCATGAACTGAAGTGAGGCAGGAAAATCAGAGACCCATTTATAGCACAGAGTGTCTGGCGCCTCTGCTGTGGGGCTCTGGCCCTGCATTCAAATTGCAGAGGGAGCTGCTGAAATGGGTGCTCAAGCCAGCTCCACAGGGAACCCTCCAGACATCTCCAGGGTGGAGGAGACTTGATCTGGAGAATTCTTTAAGGCCAGCTGTCCACCAAATCTAGGGTTATAGAAGGGGTAAGCCACTGGCCCCTGCACCCTCAAACAGAATTTTTAGAAAAGTCAGATAATTAATGAGAAGCCCATGGCCCCAAAGCAGGTAGAAAACTAGCTCTGAACAGAAAAGCTGAAATACCATGAGGCCCAAGCAGGCAGCCCCAAAGTCTTCGGAGGCAGACATCTGTCTTTGGGCAGCGGCCTCAGCGCTGAAGTTCCCCATGATGGCAAGACACTGGCAGAGAGCTGATATGTTGGTGACCTTGGGATCTCTCTTCTGAAAGGGAAGGAAGAGAAAGCGAATCTGCAGAGAGCAGAGGAATAATGCCGGAATCATCTCCAGGGGTGTCCTTCACGCTTCAAAACGTCTGGGAACCAGATGGCCTGATGTCACATGGGGATGTCAGTGGGGTCACGCCGGCAGAAAGGAAGGGGGCACACAGCGGGGCAGACCCCAAAGCGCCCCAGCCTGGTCCCAGTCTCTCCACCAACCAGCTGGGGCACTGGGGCAAGTCCTGTCCCTTCCCAGAGCTTCCATTTCCACATCTGTGAAATACCAGGACGTTGATGCACCCTCAAAGGACCCCTGAGAATTCTACGGTTCACTGGGGTTAGGTCTCGTCACAGCACGCTTTTTTGGAGGACTCCCCTGGTACCCCCCAACACTTGCACCTTTCTCCCTCATCAACTCCAACCACCACACTTGCTCTCCTGATCAGGATGACAACTCAGGGGACAGGGTTGCATGAGGTACTTATGACGCTGGCCACCTGATGTGAAGAGCCAACTCACTGGAAAGACTGATGCTGGGAAAGATTGAGGGCAGGAGGAGAAGGGGATAGCAGAAGATGAGATGGTTGGATGGCATCACTGACTCAATGGACACGAGTTTGAGCAAGCTCTGGGAGTTGGTAATGGACAGGGAAGCCTGGCGTGCTACAGTCCATGGGGTCACAAAGAGTCGGACACGGCTGAGCGGCTGAACAACAACATTTCAACAACTTATGACAGGACTTTGGTCAGAAGGGGACTGGTGGAGACGGACAAACTCTCCGCCATCACCGCCTACAGCCTTCCTCCTCTGCAACCAGTCCTGCCCATGAACCTTCTCCACCTGATCCCCACAGCAACTGTTCCAAGTGCAAATTTCAGCTGTGAATAAATGATCCAGCAACCCGAGAGGCAACGGGAGTTCTAGGAGGCAAACCCCTGTTGAAACAGCCCCGCACACACTCCCAAGAGGGTCTGTTGCAGGTGACAAGACAAGGGTTTGCTCACCAGCACGCCCGTCAGCACCGGAAGGACGTCTGGAAGGCTGGTCTGGAACCAGACTTGAAATCTGTCAAGAGAACATCAGCCATGACTTATTTCTACACCGTGCAAAGTAAAACATAAGTGCAGTGTCTCGGGTAACAGAGCCAATCATCCAGCTGTGGGCCCCTGTGATTTGTTCCTGCGTGAAGGAGTCATTGGGAAGCAGAAAAGGTCGTCCCTGGGTAGGTCATGTGGCTTTACTCTGCTTCTAAGCCTGGAGACTGGCCTTTGATGTGAAACAACACATCTCAGACGGCGGCTCTCCTCTGCAGAAGCTGCTGGAATCCTGAGGTTTCTGCAAATTGACTTCGCACCACCCCTGCCCTCCCCTTGTTCCGAGTTACACGGTGTAAGCATATTTACATGTCACAGCTGTCAGGAGGGCCCCATAGTACGTACGCCTCCACCTGATATTTGGGTTAGTACCACCCCCAGCCCCTGCCGATGGCCAGCTACCTGCACGAGACGCTCTCTCGCTATATGACCATTTCTAGGTAAGATGCCCTAATGTTGGTGAGGAAATTAAAAACAAAACAAGATGCATTTTAAAAAATGAAAAGTTATGAAAATCTAATATCTTTACTGTCTTCTCCAGCATCAGTAAAGAAAAAAACAAACAAAGGCAGGAGGCTGGCTATCCATTATGCCACTGGCAGCCCAGGAGGGCTCCTATGTGTTTCTGTGTTTCTCCTCCCTCCCCATCCCTTTCTCTTTTTCCTCCCTCCTTCTCCTTCCTATTTATTCAACACACATCTGCCAGGCAGTTCCCATTAGGCACTGATTAGGGGAAGAAGCTTCACCAGCACACAATAATGGTAGGTTTGCTTACTATGAGAGGTGCGGTTCTAAGTATATGATGGCTTCCAATCCTGTTGAGGGCTGGGTCCCCCTGCACGCAGAGGGATTGGGACAGAAGTGGTGACCACAGCCCTTGGGGACATCAGCCCTCCTATGCAGGGAATCCTGTGATGCTCAGTCGGCCTAACCTCCCGTGTGCCTCACGTTTTGGGAGATCAGATGGTGCAGCAGAGGCTGAAGAGGAGACGTCAATTTCTGGCAAGAAAAATTACCTTTCTTGCAGAGCCAAGTCTGTGAGCAGTCCCATGGCTGAGTTGGCCTTTTTATCTGAGAAGTCAAGGAACGACACCAGAGCTTCCAACAACCTGCAAACATACGTAACACCTTCAGGGTGGGCTGACCTCCAGCTCACAGCATCCCCAGCGAGGGGGCCTGGCGTGGAGACCAGGGAGGAGTCGGCACCTGAGCGAAGTGAGCTGAGAGGGCTGCTCATGCCCCCAGGAAGCCAGCCCTTGCCCACCCCAATGAGGCAGGTACTGTCCCGTGAGAACAGCTCTACCACTTAATGTGAGGTTCTGGGGGGTGAACAGTTTTAACCTGCGTTCACTGATCATCACATGCTGACTTGGAAGGCCTCTGGTGCCTCTACTGTGTGACTCTGGCTCGGCCAAGCTGAATCACACAGATGACATCCAAATGGCACGCTTACTAATGTGCGCTGATGACTAAGTGGGAGGCCCCTTAATGAAGCGGGGGATGGATTAAAGACTTAACAAGATTTTGACAGGTTGCTGAATACATGAGATGAAATTTCAGAGAGTTAAACTCAAAAATCCTTCCCTGAGAGCTGGGAAATCTGTTTAAGTAACAGAATTGGGAGACCTGGTTGATAATTGACTCACGTGAAAAAGACTTAAGATTTTTAGCCAAATGCAAAACCCAGGATATGAGCAAACAGTCTGGTGCGCCTGCCACAAAGCATAATGGAGTATCAGGCTGCCTTAAGGGCTGACCAGCACCAGGACGGTGGAGTGGAAGTCACGTGTCCATCCAGCAGACCCATACCGGGCACCTACAGCGTGCCGAGGGCTGCACTTGATTCTGGGACACCATGCTGAGCGTCTGGCCTCCCACGGTGACATGTGTCAGGTGACAGGGTAGAAACAGGCACACGCCGAGTGGGCACGGGGCCCAGCTGGCAAGAGCTGTGGGAGGATGGAGATGAGGAGGACACTCCCGCATCACTCGAAAGTGGCGCGTTGGCTGCTCGTCCCTTTGTCCAGGCAGTCAACAGCACTCGCTGGCACTGACTGTGTGCCAAGGAGGAAAAAGACAAGGTCCCAGATCCAAGGGGCTTGCAGGCCCGTGTCAGGCATGTGGGGACAGGAGCTGATCATCCGAGGCAGAGGGCACAGCAGTCAGAGAGATGACGAGGCGTCAAACGGCAGAGGCACACTTGGGGACTGCTAGTGGTTCCTCACAGCTAGTGCGTAGGGTGTCCTGCTAGTAGACAGGGAGCAGCCAGCCCGGGTCACAATGGACTGTCTACGGCCTTCTGGAATGTCTGTACTTTCCCTGGGCAGCCTGAATCCCAAGTGTGGGTGGTGGATGACCTGCCTGGTGGGGGTGTATGGACAGGGGTGGGCTGCAGGCTCTTGAGGCCCTCTCGGTCTCTGAATGAGATGAGGTTCCAGGAAGTTGAATTTTATAATTTTATTTATTTATGTTTGGGGGCTGTGCTGGGTTGTCATTGCTGTGTGGGCTTTTCTCTAGTTGTGGTGCAAGGGCTTCTCATTGCAGTGGCTTCTCTCTGAACTGTGGGTTCAGTAGCTGCAGCTCCCGGACTCTAGAAGACAGACTCAATAGTCGTGGTACCCGCTTAGTTGCTCTGCACCTGTGGGATCTTCCTGGACCAGGGATCAAACCCATGTCTCCTGCATTGGCAGGTGGATTCTTTACCGCTGAACTACCAGGGAAGCCCCGAAGCTGCATTTAAATAAAGTCCCCAGGTGATTCCTAGACACTCTATCTATCTCGGAAGTTCAAGAACTAGTCTAGTAGGCAGCAGAAAGTCCTTTCAGCATTTTAAGTAGGAAAATAACAGGACAGATGTGCATTTAGGACAAATCCCTTTGGTGGTTCAGCAGAGGTGGATTAGAGCAGGTGGCACAGGAGGCAGGGAATCCAGTGGGGGAGAGCTGGGACTGTTCAGACATCAAGGTCAAGGCATGAGCTGGGACGGGGCCGAGTAAGACATACAGTCGACAAGAACGAGGCCTCATGATGACCTAGAGGGAATACCTGAGACGCTGCAGGAGGGAGAGAGGAAATGCATCCAGGAGATGCTGAGGAGGCAGGACTGACAAGGACCATCTCCTGAGGGGCGTGGGGACAGGAAGTTCAGCTAAGCGGTGTGGGTTTGAAGAACTACTTTTGAATCACTAAGTTTGTGATAACATTACTAAGCTTATGATAAAATTACTAAGTTTATGATAAAATTACTAAGTTTATGACACTTGGGATGTTGTGATGGAGGTGCCCAGTGACAGAAGGATGCTTCCTTCTAACATCTGAGAGAGAGACTCAGACATGATAACTGGGGCCATGGACAAGAAGAGGGCCAGAAGAGGATGTTGGGGTCCCTGACCTGGAAAGAAGACAGCATAAGTGGGCTCACCAAGGGAGCCAAGAAGGAATAGCAGAGGGTAGGAGGAGGGCCAGAAAGAATGATATCATTACAAGCAGACGCCATAAGCCTACAACGGGAGATAAAGACAGAAAAGAACCCATCAGATTGGGTTCTTATATTCAGGAGCATGGCCTCCAGTCACTCCCATGTATGGTACTGGGTTTATTTAGCAGCTTGTTCTGGGAGGGGGCTGGAAGACAAACCACCTGAGGAATGGTTGAGGAAACAAGGATGCTTGGGCTGGAAAATGTCAATGTCTTCGGACACATCAAGCAGTGGAGAGAGGGAGAGTGGATACAATCCGCAGGTCTTCGACAGACAGAACCGAGGCCTCAGTACAGAAGGAAGACCTGCCCTGGGGTGGTGGGGGCAGGCAGCTTGTGTTTGGTGTAAGGAATCATCTTATATCAATCAGAACTTTTCCAGAACTGGGCACGCTCCTCTCCTTGGCTGGGGAGAGACCCCCCACCTGTGAGCTGCTGTGGCGCCATCCCAGTCAAAAGGAGAAGAGAATGCAAATGCTGGAATCTTCCCTGCAGCGCCTCACACACAGGCCTTTTGGGCAACCCCAGAGGGGACACTGTGCTGGGTGGGGCTGGACTGGATTGCTGCTGTGGTCCCTCCGCACTGGGGGTTCTGCAAAAGCCCAACTTCCCCAGGAGAACGGTCAGTGTTCCTGCTGTCAGAAATCATTTATTTCCCTCAGTTCAGATTCTTCCCTCACCAAAGCAAACCTGTTTTCTTTAGTCTTGCAATGAATCCTAATTAACCTGAGTGGCGCAGAAGAGGAGCCAGGGGTCTGAGAGTCTCTGGGTTTTGTACTTGGAGACAT
This sequence comes from Muntiacus reevesi, assembly GCF_963930625.1. NCBI lineage: Eukaryota > Metazoa > Chordata > Mammalia > Artiodactyla > Cervidae > Muntiacus > Muntiacus reevesi. Next base: position 67,738,041 of record NC_089257.1, read on the forward strand.
AAATGAGACAAAATGCACTCCCTAACTGGACACAGATGGCAGGTCTGTCCTTTTTTCATGGCAGATGTTCTGCACTGCTGGCCTGCAGCTGATGGAAAAGGAGAAGTACCACAGGTCAGAAAATGGTCTAAATGACCAATAAGTGTGCTTTCCCCTTAGTTTAGGACCCTGAGCAATAGACCCAGAAGAAAGAAACTGATGCAAAAGTCATTATTGAGTCCAAATCACATGTCAGGCATGATACTAGCTGCTTTCTTTGATGTGGCAGATGCTGTTTGCTGGTGAACCAGACATCCCGTTATCTCCTTTCTGTCCTGCCTGCCTCTGCCTCAGAAGCTGGAACCATCTCCTCTCCAGGGCGCCATGTGACACAATTCTGACCAAAGAGACACAAAAGCAGTAGCTCCTCTTGATAAAAGGGACAGACCCATTTGGTGCTAACCTGTCTTAAAGAGGGATGTGAAGGCTGGAGTTGCAGCAGCCTTATGTGACCATGAGGGAAAGGTCAAGAGAGGGACAGAGACCTTGACCCTGCCGTCATTAAGCCACCAAACCAACTATTACTATCTTTAGTCTTTTGGTTTATAGAAAAACAAGATGAGTTCTCCTGGTAAGTGAAGAGATTAACCTGTCAAATGCTGCAGAAAAAAGTTTACCTGGCATATAGGCATCATCTCTGAAGTTTCACCATAAATCTCTGATACATGTGAGATACCAGGCGCATCAGGGCTAAGCAGTTTCCTGGGTCACACAAGCAGAAAGAGATACGTGGGGGGCTGAGGCTCCTGACCGCTCCAATCTAAAGCCCAGCACGTTTCACAAAGGGACACTGGCCTTCACTCTACTGCTGTCCACGCACATCTGTCCCTTCACATTCTCATATGGGGAGGAAGGCGAGGGTCATGGGACCCGGCCTATTTCAAACTAGCTCGTTTCAGAGAACATGTTCCACCTCTTTCCAGTTTACCTGGAGACAGATATTAACAAGAAGAGTGGGCACAAGGGTGATAAAGGCTTCTTCGTCTAAAGCAAGGAGGCAGTACTGCACAAGATGATGACAAACGCCAAGACACTGGAAAAATTCAAATGAAACTCAAGCAATTAAAAAACAAGCTTAGGTGGCGGGTGGGGAAAGCTTATGATAATTGTGGTTGTATTTACTCAAAGAGACCAAAACCAAATGAAAAAACATATGATGAAGGTACTGAGGAAATGACTACAGAGTCATTTGAAATGTGAAATGTGCTTTTGATGACTTAACTCTGCTAACGACCCATCTACCCGTGTGCGCTGAGCTTCAGGGGCTGCCAAGGCTTGTCCTGTGAGCCACAGGACTGTGCTGGGCTGAGAAGGGGAGAGCCAGAACCTAGGCTCATCCCCACACCATCCTCAGCACCCATGGGCCTCCTCACCAACATGGGATGGGCACCAGAGTTCTCAGCATGGTCCAAGCAGGTCTGACACGGCTTCAGACTTGGCTGCCTTTCTAACAGGGAACAGACTAGGAGCAAGCTCCACGGCCTGGGAGACAGCTGGCTGAGATGACCCAAGTCACTCTCCTACCCCATCTGTGAAATGGGGAAAGGACACTAATCTTGTCTCCTTCCCAATGAGATAACAGTGAGCAGAATCGGAAGCCAAATTCTGTTTTTAGATTACATAGATTACATTTATAAAGCAAAGGTATAACCATGGCTGGGCTTCCCAGATGGTACAGTGGTAAAGAACCACTTGCCTATGCAGGAGACGCAAGGGACTTGGGTTCAATCCCTGGGTCGGGAGTCCTCTGGAGGAGGAAGTGGCACCCCACTCCAGGATTCTTGCCTGCAGAATCCCATGGACAGAGGAGCCTGGCGGGCTACAGTCTGTGAGTTCGCAAGAGTTGGATATGATTGAGAACACACAGAGACACGATCACAGCTACTATTTCTTTTAGATTGAACCACATGAAATTGCCAACATGCAAACTTTTCTGGACATAAAAAGTGGCAATTTCACATATTCAAACTAATAATCTTTAGAGGGGAAAGCACCAGGCAGAATCACTATGGCCCATTAAAAAAAAAAAAGTTTACTTAGGAAAGAGGCACATTCCATTCCTATCATCTTAAGCCTTGGAAAGACCTACATGCAACAGTATTTGAGATGTGTTGTATTTATTTATACCCTACTCACTCCAAAAAGCATTTAAGGATAAGTAAAATCAGGTAGCATTACCTGAAACAGGAGTAAACAGAGAAAAGTAAGAATAGGAGCAGGGTGGAGCCAAGACTGAGGCTAAAAGAGCAGAGGCAAATGGCCCGTTTTACAGGTAGGTTTTGCAAGTGCCGCTATATTTACATGGTCTGCAGTATCTGTTCCCTGGTGGCCCAGTGGGTAAGACTCATACAGGGGATCTGGGTTTGATCCCCGGCCGGGGAACTTGATCTGACATGCCACAGCTAAGAGTTTGCATGCCTCAACCAAAGATCCTGCCTGCCACAACTAAGACCTGGTGCAACCAGATAAAGAAACCTGTGAAAAGAAAGAAACAAGTTCAGAAGTGACACTGTCCATGATAGTAAGTTCAGACAGGAGTTTGTCCAGGAGATCCTTAAGGGGGAGAGTTCCTCTCAAAGGCTCCTTCTGTTTTTTTTTTTTTTTTTTTTAATCCTTAATCTGGTTGGCTGGCTCCTCTCACATCAGAGATGTGGGAAATGAGACAGGTCTTAACATGGCAGGTGAAACCTGAGATGCCGCAGGGAAGCTCCCGCCCGCATGCACACGGAGCCTTACCGGATCAGGTCAAGGTGGCCGATGATCAGGTTCCGTCCATTCTCTGTTTGGCTGAGCTGCAGCAGCAGTGCCAGGCTCTGCTGCCGGATGGCCGGGACCCTGGAGGTCAGGAGGGAGGGCAGGAGCCCGCCTGTGTCCGGGTGCAGCACAAGCAGGCGCTGATTCTCCTCTGCAAAACACAGGGCACATGGGCCTCATGCAGACAACGGCAGTCACATGGGCTCTGTCTTCCCTCCTCTAAACGAGAAACCCAATTCTCCAGGAGGCAGGATAATGAAGGTAAGAGCATGGATTCTAGAAGCAGACTGTTGGGTCTGAATGACCAGGAAATGCCCTTAGCTGAGTTATCAGCTTCCTCATTAGTGGAACAAGGAAGAGGACCAATGTAAGAGTTGTCATGACGATGAAATAAGTTAATACATGATGGTGTGGAGAACAGGGACTGGCACATAGATATATGTTAGCTAGTATCATTGATCTTGCCAGAGGCTGCATGGTGGACAGTACCTGGAAATGTGAAGAAAAGGAAAGAAATCAGTTGAATAGTGAAAGAGCTTTAGACCATCGATTTTCATCTAATGGCCAAAGTAACCATCTGAGTTCTTTCTAGAAAACTAGAATGACCACATGAGAACATTAATGAATGAAGCACGCTACCCTTCCTGGTCGGTGAACTACTTCCAGGGTGGCAGCATTGGATATGCCCTCTCCCCCTTTCACCCAGTTCATTTTCTAACCCAGTGCATGAATTTATCTGAGAGCAGGCAGAAGGATACAGGCTGGAATAGGAGGCTAAGCTCTGAAACAGCTCAGTTTGTTTAGATTACAGAAAAAAAAATGGAAAGTAGCTCACTGTAAGCAACTCAAATAACACAAAATGTGCATAAAAGTTTCTTCTCTGTAACCTCCTCCAGGTAAGCCCTTTCCCTAAGGGGGCTAGTATTCATATGAATAATGTTAAAACATAATACACCCTTCCCTGTAACTGGCTTTTCTCTCCAGTCAGCACTATATCACAGACCTATTTCCACGCTTTTCCTTTTAAGCATTCCTTTGTCCTATTTAAAAATGTCTCTGTATTTATTGAATTGGATATACCAAGATTCCATTCACCCGAGACAGAGCATTTAAGTCCTAAGTTGTGTCTGACCACATATTTCCAGATGTTAAAAAAGATGTGACCCCAAGGTTCACAGAAGCCAAAGTAGGGTGCAGACTGAGGAAGCAGGGCTGTACAGAGAGATACGGGCCCCATTAGGACTGAGGAAACACCTGGTCACCAAGCCCATCTTCTTAATCTCAGGCAAGGGGATCAATGCAAACACCACCCGGAGCCCACGCAGTGTCCTATGAATAGCAAGGCACCTTGACAAGGATGTTAATCTGAGCATAATTCCCTTCAGGGAAGAGGCCTCCTGATTCTCTGGAACCTAAGATTTCTAGAATTTAAGGTGATTCCTCCTCTCTACTAAATGAATTAAAAAAATTATATTCTCTCATATTCGGCACTTAACCATTTACAGGCTGCATTCATAAGCTCCTGGCTTCTCATGCATGGGAGACACAGCTATCACTATTCCCATTTTCACTGTTTTGTGTTCAACGTCAAACATTTTCCCTCATTTGAAAAAACACTTTTTTTTTTAAATGAAACACCTAAAATTTTTATTTACATTGAGGTCACTGAAGTGGCGACTATAAAAATTTAGCAAACCCCGGAAGATGCTAATATGTAAAAAGGGAAGAGTCAGGGTAAATAAAATCTCCAAAGCGTGTCACTGTCTCAATATTAAGCACTCAGTATTAACCAGTGTCACAAGAGGCCATCAGGGACGGCCGTAAACCTCATGATGCTAAAATGGGTACTATGGTCAGCAAAAAGGAGAACTATTTTTCAGCACAGAAAAGGAAAAGCTCTACCCGCCCCGCTGCCAATGCAAGAAGCGAAGCTACTTGTCTGCAAAGAGCGGGGCAAGCACCCAGGTGATGAGACATGATGCCGGCCGTGACCTTGCCCGCCGTGCAGGCAGCTATGAGGGTGCAGCGCCAGTCTGCATGTTTCTTCCAGGGGACGGTCTAGACCTCCGCTCTCCAGGGTCTATCCCAGGGGAACAGTCACGCCTGCCCCTGCCCCTGCTCCGTAACTCTCCCATTACCAGTGCACTGGTGATGACTGATGGTGGCTCCCTGGCTTACCGTTCTCACTGCACACTGCCTGCCAGAGTCTGAGAACAGATAAGCACACCGTCTCTTCCACGGCATCTTTTCCTGCTGTAGAAAAGCACCTACAGTGGGCAAGGGAGAGACATGTTAAAATTGCAGTCCTGATCTTCCTTTCAGTTGGCTTCATTTCACCTCCAGACTCCTCAAATGTGGGTTTCTGCAGGTCACCAGGACCGCGGGACGGCTAAGCCCTGAACTGAGGTCCAGGACAAGGATGCAGCTGAGGAAGCTGGGGCTGCCTGGAGGGAGCACAGTGAGCCAGGGGCCAGGGCGATGGATGCACCAGACCAGCAAACTGTTCACGGGCCTCCTCACGCCCGCAAACGTGTGCCAGTGACTCCAACCCATGTCTTGTCCTAATCCCCAGGAATTGCATCAGAATAACTGAAGTACAAAATAAAATTAAAATACATTTAGCAAACTACCTCCTGCAATATGAGTCTTTCTTCAGAAGAAATTATATATGGGATCAGCCAGGACCCAGCTGATCTCATTTCCTGAAGTGATCGGCAAATTCCAAAAGAGGAAAGGAACAAAGAGCCATCTTGCAAAAACGGGCGGGAAAGACCCAGCAAGAATGGTCATTTCTCTGACTTTGAAGAGCTTGGAGGAACCTGGGAAGTTTTGCTAACTCCACTCTCTCTGCAGTTGTTAACTGTGGTCTAACTCAAGCTGCTCCCAGCTCAAGGGTCTCACGTGGCACCCGGTACCGACTGAAAGTCGTACCATCTACCACCACGCTGCCTGTGTGCCGCATGTCTGATTGCATAAGACATGGTCGTCTTTCCTTCCTTTGAGGCCAGGCTGTTTTTGCAAGCATCCCTACCTTCTTATGACCTCATTCTCACTGATGATACTGAATCCATTGTTTGTTCTGAATAAAGTTCGTTCTGTGCCTGAAACAAATTCGGAGAAAACCATATCATCAGAATCCTGAACTGTCTGCCTTAACTGTCTGGCTATCACAGAGCCAGATGATAACAGAAAACCAATATGGAATGTCCAGGTCACCAAATTCACAGTTTGGGCAGAAATTAATGCCTTCCATTCTGAAACCTACGCCTATCATCAGCCACTTGGTATCACAGTAAGAGGGACATCCTGTTCACAGGAAAGCTGGGTCCGGGTGGCCCTGTGAGTGATCTGACAACTCCTCATTTTGTAAGCTTTAGAGAGTCTCCAGGAGCTGCTTAACCTCCTGGAAGAACTGGCATATCCATCTGTTCTTAAATGTTTATTTCAAAGCTGTTTCCAGGCTCTAGAGAGGAACTGATAATCTTCAAGAAACTACTGCAGGGGTGTTTGAGCACCCTCCACTGTACACTAAAGAGAAGTTAGACTCCATCCATTTGTACAAACAAACAACATTCTGGCACTGAGAGACAAGGAAAGTTTCAGTCCTGGGATCAGTGATAACAGGAACTGGTAAGAGAAAGCAGCATGGGTCTCATTAGCGGGAGGATAGCTGATGTTTGCTCTGAAACTCTTTTCACATCCTAGGAAACTATTAAGTGTGACTGGGATGAACTTCATGGTTTATCTTACAAAATTCTGTCTTCCATTCTTCTATAGTTGGGGGGAGATATGTGGGGATAACACAGGATGCTTGGGGGTATGTATGGGGTGTGTGGGGCTTCCCTGGTAGCTCAGCTGGTAAAGAATCCGCCTGCAATGCAGGAGACCCCAGTTCGATTCCTGAATTGGGAGGATCCCCTGGAGAAGGAATAGACTACCCACTCCATTATTTTGGGGATTCCCTGGTGGTTCAGACAGTAAAGAATCTGCCTGCAATGCAGGAGACCCCAGTTCGATTTCTGGGTCAGGAAGAGCCACTGTAGAAGGCATAGGCTACCCACTCCAGTATTTGGGGGCTTCCCTGGTGGTTCAGATGGTAAAGAATCCCCCTGTAATGTAGGAGATCTGGGTTTGATCCCTGAGTTGGGACGATCCCCTGGAGAAAGGAATGGCTACCCACTCCAACATTCTAGCCTGGAGAATTTCATGGACAGAGGAGCCTGGTTGTCTACAGTCCATGGGGTCGCAGAGTCAGACATGATTGAGCAACTTTCGCATGGGATAAGTGTGGGGTATGCAAATGGTGTGTGGGCATGTGCAGCCCATGGGGAACAGATGAGAGGTGGATGTGTGTGGTGTGTGGATGTGTGATACAGCATATATGGGTCTGTATCCCACGTGCATGGTGTGTGTGTGTACATGATGTGAGCACATCCTGTGTGTGTGCGTGTTAAGTGTACATGCAGTGGGTGTATGCTGTGTTTTTTGTCGCATTGTGTCTGGTATTTATTGCAGGTGTGTGCAGTGTCAGCAGAGGAGAGGATGGAGCTGGCTGGGTGGGGGATATTTCTCAAGCAACCCCTTTAGCACCTACATTATAATAGATCTTCAATCAATATCTGTGAAAGGAACAGAGGAAGGGATTCTTTGCCTCATATGGTCAGACCTTTAAACTCTGTCCCTTCATACTAGACAACATTCATGAGATCACACACACTGCTGGCTTACAATCCTTCATCATCTCAGTCAGGATTTCAATCCCCCCTGCGTAGAACAAAGGGATCTGATCAGGCTTGGAAAGAGTCTCCAGGAGATTCTTGGTCGTCACGGCCGAGTTCTTTCCTGAGTCCAGTGACTCCTGGGCTTCCTTCTCTTGAAGGTCTGCTTTCTCCCGAAGATCTACCTGATTCAGGTAATCTAGAAAAACAAGGAGGAGAAGCACAGCAACATCCTAACAAGAAACTCGTGGACCAACCTTTTTCTGAAGATGGAAAGTTGAGAGGCAGAAAGCATGAGAATAATTCAAGCTTGTTTTCAGCACGGAAAACTTTTAGGAAGAGTGTACAGTTTCTACCCAGAATCTTAAAACATCTTGGAATCATTCAAGGACAACGTTGTTTGCTGTCTAGAAAGCTCTGGGGGAGGATGGTAGAGAAAAGGAGGAAGGCCAAGAACAGGGAAAAAGGATGCGGGCAGGGTGGTTAATGAGAGGATTGAACTGTGCAGGGCTGGGCAAGGCTGTGCCCGTGGCCAAGTGCAGAGAAGGCGTGGAGGGCACCCCAGAGCCAGAGCAGAGGGGAGGTGCAATTCAAACAAGGACGTCAGCAGGAAGTCTCACCTTTTACCTGTGTCTGCAGCTGGGGGTTTAGTTCTAAGATCTTCTGATAACACTCTCTAGACTGGAAGAAAGAAACAAGGCCATGAAGAGTGGCTAGGGGGGAGCGGTGATTATAAGAAAGGCACTGGCTACCACAGGGCTTGGCTTCTTCATTATCTCCTCCCAGCCTCCCCTGCTCCCCTCGTCAGAGGCAGGCATGGGGAACGCAGCATGCATTTGACATTTTGTTTAGACTTCTCTGGTTCTGTGGGGGCAATGGGCAATATTTCAAAATTCATTTTTAAAAACAGTGTTGTCAGATACAGTCTGTGATGGAAAATAACCACTCCTAAATTCTCATGGTTCATGACTGGCTGGGAGAGGAATAATCGTAAGGTTAGTGCAAAATTCAGATATGATATCTGCACTGAGAAAGAATGGGAGGCTACCTGTCAGATATGCCCACATGGAATAAGGAAATAAATGAAGCTAGAAACATTGTTGACGGAGACTTCGGAACAGGAAGAGACAATTGCCTATTCAAATGTGCAGGCTGCAAAGGGCTCGTGAGGGGGCTGTTCACTGGCCATGGAAGAGTCAACTAGAACCCCTGAGAGTGAGGGGCTCTCGCTGAGGACACTGTTAGAAAGTTTCTGCAGAAGAAAGATTCTTGCTAATGGGTTTAGGATGACAGGTTTAGGGCAGAGAAGAAAAGCTCAAGGGGGAGAAAAAATGGTTCTCAGATATTTTAAAGGCTCAAGACTCATCTAGAAGATCAGGATTAAGAAATAAACTGAAGAGAAAAACATCACATTAAAACAGGAAAGAGTGTTGCAAGATATTGAACATGGTAACTGTAATAGATTGAATGTTTGGATCTTCCCAAAATTCATGTTGAAACCTAAACCCCAATGTGATGGATCTGGACGTGTGGGCTCTGGGAGGCGACTGGGTCAGAGGTGGAGCCATCATAAGGGAGATGAGTACCCTTATTAAAGAGACCCAGAGATCTTCCTTGCTCCTGCTGTCTGTCTATGAACTAGGATAAAGGCCCTCATCAGACACTGAATTTGCTAGCATCTTGATCTTGGACTTCCTAGAATTGGGAGAAATAAACCTTTGTTGTATAAGCCACCTGGTCTATGGAGCCCCAAAGGACTAAGATAATATCCCTGTTTCCAACTTCTTTTCAACCCTAGCTCTAATCTATCAGTAATTCTCATTGACTTCACTGTGAGCATATAAGCAGAAGCCCTCACTTCTTACCACCTTCATTGTCACCAACCTGATCCAAGCCATCATCACATCTCACTTGGATGATTTGTTGCAATAGCACTCTGACTGGTTTTCTGTCTTTTTCTTACCATGTCAAGATACATTCTCAATACAGCAGAGTGATCCTTTAGAATACAAGTCAAATCGTTTCAGTTCTTTACTCAAAACCTTCTGATGGTTCCCAGAGCACTCAAAATAAAAGTTCAGGTCCTTCCATAAACCTGTAGGGCCCTAGGGCATCAGTCCCTCACACACTCTCACAGGCTCACCCTATCTCCTCTCACCCTCCTTGCTCATTCCATTCTAACCATCTGCCTATCTGGACCATTCCTCCACTGTATATCCACATGGTTTCCTCACTTCATGCCCCCCTTTCCTTCAGAGAATCCTTCCCTAGCCACTCTCTATAAACCCAATCTCACCTTCACCACTTCCCAGTGACACTTATCACCATCTAATGTACCACACATCTACTTATTTGGTTTCTATCTTGCAACAGGTCACCCTTACTTCGAGAAAGTGAGTCAAGGATTTTCTCTGGTTTCCTGCTGATTTCCTGCTGCCTAGAACAGTGCCTGGGACACTGAGAGTATGCATTAAATATTTGCTGAGTGAAATAATTAACTAAATAAATTAATGACTAAATGGAATTTGGTGGACAGGGGATTAACATTTTCCTTTTTACTTCTCTATTATTTGACTTTATCCTGATAAGTTTGTAGTATTTTTGAATTAAAGTCCAACAGAGAATAATATTTTAAAAATGTACAATAGGGAGCAATTTCTTTTTAAACACATTATATCTTGTAAATGGAAATACATCTCATGTTCATGGATTGGAAGCCTTAATATTGTTAACAATATTCAATGCAATTCAATGCAATCTCCATTAAAATTCCATCTGTCTGAATAACATTCCATTGTATAAATATACCACATCTTTATTCATTCATCTGACAATGGGCATTTAGGCTGCTTACATGTCTTGGCTATTGTAAATAGTGCAACAGTGAACACTGGGGTGCATGCATCTTTTTGAATTATGACTTTCCCTAGATATATGCTCAGGAGTGGGATTATGGGATCATAAGGTAGCTCTAATTTTAGTGTTTTTAAGGAACCTCTATACTGTTGTCCAATTTATATTCCCACCAACAGCGTAGGAGGGCTACACCCTCTCCAGCATTTATTATTTATATTACTCAGCCATAAAAGAAGAATAAAATAATTCCATTCACATCAACATGGACAGACCTAGAATTTATCATACCAAGTGAAGTAAGCCAGAAAAAGACAAATATGATATTCCTTATATGTGAAATCTAAAAAAAAAAAAAAAATGACACAATGAACTTACATAGAAATAGACCTACAGACATAGGAAAAAAATTTATAGTTACCAAAGGGGAAAGGGGGAAGAGAGACAAATTAGGAATTTCAGTTCAGTTCAGTCGCCCAGTCATGTCCAATTCTTTGTGATCCCATGGACTGCAGCATGCCAGGCCTCCCTGTCCATCACCAACTCCCGGATTTTACTCAGATTCATGTCCATCCAGTTGGTGATGCCATCCAACCATCTCATCCTCTGTCATTCCCTTCTCCTCCTGCCTTCAATCTTTCCCAGCATCAGGGTCTTTTCTAAGGAGTCAGTTCTTCACATCAGGTGGCCAAAGTTTTGGAGTTTCAGCTTCAGCATCAGTCCTTCCAATGAATATTCAGGACTGATTTCCTTTAGGATTGACTGGTTTGATCTTCTTGCAGTCCAAGGGACTCTCAAGAGTCTTCTCCAACACCACAGTTCAAAAGCATCAATTCTTCAGCACTCAGCTTTCTTTACAGTCCAACTCTCACAGCCATACATGACTACTGGAAAAATCATAGTTTTGACTAGATGGACCTTTGTCAGCAAAGTAATGTCTCTGCTTTTTAATATGCTGTCTAGGTTGGTCATAACTTTTTTTCTAAGGAGCAAGTGTCTTTTAATTTCATGGCTGCAGTCACCATCTGCAGATTTTGGAGCACAAGAAAATAAAGGTTGTCACTGTTTTCATTGTTTCCCCGTCTATTTGCCGTGAAGTGATGGGGCTGAATGCCATGATCTTAGTTTTTTGAATACTCAATTTTAAGCCAGCTTTTTCACTCTCCTCTTTCACTTTCATCAAGAGGCTCTTTAGTTCCTCTTCACTTTCTGCCATAAGAGTGGTGTCATCTGTGTATCTGAGGTTATTGATATTTCTCCCAGAAGTCAGGATTCCAGCTTGTGCTTCATCCAGCCCAACATTTTGCATGACATACTATGCATATAAGTTACATAAGCAGGGTGACAGTATACAACCTTGACATAGTCCTTTCCCAATTTGGAACCAGTCTGTTGCCCCATGTCCAGTTCTAACTGTTGCTTCTTGACCTGCATACAGATTTCTCAGGAGGCCGGATGCTGCTGCTAAGTCACTTCAGTCGTGTCGGACTCTGTGCGACCCCATAGATGGCAGCCCATCAGGCTCCCCCATCCCTGGGATTCTCCAGGCAAGAATACTGGAGTGGGTTGCCATTTCCTTCTCCAATGCATGAAAGTGAAAAGTGAAAGTGAAGTCGCTCAGTCGTGCCCGACTCTTAGTGACCCCATGGACTGCAGCCTACCAGGCTCCTCCGTCCATGGGATTTTCTAGGCAAGAGTACTGGAGTGGGGTGCCATTGCCTTCTCCACAGGAGGCTGGATAGTCACATGTAAAAGAATGAAGTTGGATCACTTCCTCACACTCTAGACAAAAATTAACTTGAACTGGATCAGAGATCTAAATACAAGTGGTAAAGCCATAAAATTCTTAGATCTTGGATTAGGCAATGATTTCTTACATTTGATATCAAAATCATAGGCAATCAGAGGAAAAAATTAGGCAATGTAGACTTTCATTAAAATTAAAAAACTTTTGTGCTATGAAGTGAAAAGATAACACAGAGAATGGAAGAAAATATTTTTAAATCATTTATCTGATAAGGGACTTGTATCCAGAATTTATATTGAATATTACATTATGCTAATATTTATATTACTTTATATTTAAGCTATATAAATATAAATTTATACCAGATTGATTACATTTATATTCAATATAAAAAGACAACCTATTGATAAAATAGACAAAGGATCTGAAGAGACATTTCTCCATAGATACATAAATGGCCAATAAGCATATGAAAAGAGACTCAGCATTATTAGCCAACAGAGAAATGCAAATCAAAATTATGAAATACCACTATAAGGTGGTATACTCATCAGGACAGGTATAATAAAAAAGACAAATAAATAGCAAATATTGTCTGGGATGTGGAGAAACAGAAACATACACTCCTGGCAGGAATGCCAAATGATACAGCCACTCTGGAAATCACATGGGCAATTCTTCCAAAGAATAAACACAGAGTTACCATGTGACTCATCAGTTTCACTCCTGGGTGTATAGCCAAAGAGACTGTAAACATGTGTCTATACAAACGCTTGTACATGGATGTTCACAATAGCCAAAAATGGAAATAAGTCACATGTTCAGCTGACAAATGGATAAATAAAATGTGGTATATCCATAAATGGAATATTGTTCGGCAATAAAAGAAATGAAGTACTACATATTAATATATTACAACATGGATGAAACTTGCAAACATTATGTTAAGTGAAAGAAACCAATCATGAAAGACCACAAATTGTATAGTTCTATTTATATGAATAGTGTAGAACAGGCAAATGGATAAAGACAGCAGTAGATTATTAGTTGCCTAGGAGTGAACTGGGGGTGGGGGTGGAGGGAAGGGAAGTGACTGCTAGTGGGTGACAAAAATGTTCTAAAGTTGACTGTGCAATTCTGACAAGACACTAAAAACCACTGAGTTGTGTATCTTCCATAGAAGAATCGTTTGACACCTGAATTAGATCTTAACAAAGCTGCTATTATAAAATATATCTCAGTGTGTACATATATCTGCATGATTGCTTTCTGGTGATGAGATCACAAGTGAATTTTGCTTTTTCATCTTTTTGCTTATGTCTTTTCTGTCCAGAGATGCTCCTCCTGGGGCTGAAAGAACACTGGGAGAAGACACTGCAGAAGAGGTTCCTATGGCAGGTGGGGCTGTACCAGATGATACTCAATATCCTCCCCAACTCTAAGATTTACTGTGGAAAATACTAAAACGTGGATTAACATCTCATCAACTTGGAGGAATGTGGTTCTCCTCTGAGACACTCTGAAGCACTGCTCCAAGATCAAACATACCATTTAAGCCTCCTCTTGCACTTACCTCACTGTAGTTCTTTAGGGCTAGGTGGGCTTTTCCCATGTGGAAATACGCTTTTGTGCATTTTTCATCACACTGCATAAAAGAGAATCACTGATCAGATGTTTTGGAAGATTTGAAATCATCAGCACCAACTGCCCAGCTAATAGGGTTAGGGTAGCGCTTTGATTCCCAGGACAGCCACCAGAGTTGACAATTAAGACTTTTTCTGTGCATCTGTGACCAAAATAATTGATGCTTGCAAGGAGCCTGGATGCACAAGTAAGCTCTATATCAAATTAATTCATGATACTCGCCAGTTTTCATTTCCACTTAATGAAACTCAACCAGGAAACAAACCAGGAACCCTTAATTTAGAAGAGCTCTTGACCCTGGTTGAACATTAGAATCACCTGGGGGTGCTTGTAAAAAAATCCTGACAGCCCACCTGAAACCCACAGCAATTAAATTATACCCATGGGTAGGACTGAGGCATCGATAATTTCTTACACTCTCTGGGTAATATAAATGCCCAACCAAGTTTGAGAACCACTGGTTTATTAGCAGGTAGGAAAATTTACTCTGGGTAAACAACTGAGGTTATTATTACATCTTAGGAAGCCTGGCAAGTTCCTCCCTCGAAATAAACCACAATATACATACCGGGAACTTGCCTTTGTTATCACTTTTGATCAGAAAGTGAGCCCCTTTAAAACTTATGAAACTTATGGCTGAAACAATACTGCTTGTTCAAGGGACCCTGCACTGGCCTGCTCTGAATTACTGTAACTACAGAGGGAATGATATAGGACAAAGACATAAACTTAAAGCATCCAGTTAATTCACTGAAGCCCTTTTATGTGCCAGGCCTTGTGCTGGGTCAGATGCTGTCAGGCATGTGGATGTACAGAGGGAGTCCAAGCTCAGGAGTCTAGAAAGTCCTGGGTGAAGCCCTGTCTGCCTCTCACTGGCCAGGCCCCCCAGGTTTTCTGAGGTCATCATCCCCATCTGCAAAGTGGAGATCATAGCAGTGTTTCTCCTGGGCTGTTGTGAGGAGAGAACGTGTGTAAAACACGCAATGCCAGGTAACAGAGTGTTAGCTGCTGTTGCTGCATTTACAAGAAAAGCAATCCATTTCAGGGCAAAAAGGAAAATTTAAGAAAAGCTAAAGAATAATAGAAGGGGTAACAATAATCATAACATTTGAAGAGGCCTTTATAGATGCATTTTCATGAATATCCTTTCCTGATTCCTTGCTAAGTGAATGATGGTAATTATATTAATTACCATTATTTTCAGTCTTGACTATATGGTTCATAAGAATGATCTTATGTAAATCTTATAGCAACTCTATGAAGGAGATATAGTTATTACTCCCATTTCACACATGAGGAAACCAGGGGTCAGAGAGGTTTAAGGTCTCACAGACCCTAAATGGAAGAACTGGGATTAAGATCTAGCCATTGGACTCCAGGACCCAAAGGCTTAGAAATCACACCGGATCTCCTCCAGAGAAGTGCTACAGCAATTCAGAAGGAGGAAACCCACTCTGAAGAGATATACAGTAAGTCCTCTACATACGAACCTGCAAGTTGCAAACTTTCAAAGATGCAAATGTGCATCTGGTTCCAGCAAGCAACATCTCCCTCCTCCAGTCAGTAACCCTTCTTGCCTGTTCACTCCTTGCCAGCCCCGTATGCCAACTGTTGTACCAAACTACTATACTTTTCAAGGTACTGTACGCTGATTTAAAATGTTTCCTTTATTTTCTGTTCATTTGCTTTTTACGCATTATTTGTGTGAAACCTATCATAGTACAGTACTATATAGCCGATTGTGTTAGTTGGGTACCATGGCTAACATTATTGGACTTATGAACATATTGGATTTATGAACGCACTCCTGGAATGGAACTTGTTCCTATGTAGGGGACTTGCTGTAGTCTAACAAAGACATACTGCATTTCAGAGGATGCCAAGACAATCACATAGAAACCTTTGGGGGTGGGGGAAGCGGAAATGCGGGGATGGGGGAAGCTGAAATGCCCCTGGCAGGGATGAGTGTTGAACCCACGCGAGGAGACAAGAGCTTTGAAGAAGAAACTGCAGGAAGAAGAAATGCAGGGAGCTGTGGTGTGAACCCTGCAGAACTCACACGGGATGGAACTAAGGCTTCACTGGCAGACGTCAGGGTTCCATCAGGGGAAAGGGAGCCCCACTGTGCCCTTCTTATGGGGTGTATTGCGGCCCCGCCTCTGCAGACACTGACACCAGGGCCCGCGCGCTTTCTCACTAATAGGCCCTTTCTCCTTTGAAGAGGTATCAACTCTCACCAGGACTCTCTCAGGCAAACCCCAGACCCCCTTAAAAGGAATTCTGCCTTCAGAGGAAGATGTCTTTTATTGTGAAGGAAGAGTTCTGCCAAGAAAGAAATGATTCTGATCCTAATTGAAACCCGTTTCACTGCCTTATCTTCCCAGACAAGGAACACGGGCCTTGAAATATCATCACATGGGCTTGTCACTGCCAATTCACAGGTGTCAAAAATACTAAATTGGCATGAAAGGACTAATACTTTCATGGAGTAAAATAATAACGGAGTGCCACTGATGTTCACTACTGATATTTTAAAATGTGAAACTTTTCCTTTTGATTCACAGCTTCCATGTAGAGCCAACCATTGTTAGTTTTTAGATCTCCTTACACATTTTTTCCCCCAGCCCTCCAAGTGTTCACCTAATCCTCTGCAACAGGGAGCCTCGCTGGGCTCTTATCAAGGTTGGTTGCTGGGTCTCAGCTATGCTGGACCAGCTCTGCTTCGGTCTCACCGTTCGTCACACCGTGCTTCAATTAACGTTTAGGAACAGGCCAGTGTATCGTGCTGAATCACCATGAGGCTGTGATTAACTCTTTGGGCCTTCACAGTTCAGAAAAGATACTCATGAGAAGCCCCATGAGATCTTGTTTCTGCCACAGAAGGAATGAGAGCCACGCCCAGGGATGACGGGGTTTCCAGTTTCCGAGGAGAGGTGTTTACAGTCAACGGCTCAGGGCACCAGCCTACGGCGAGGCCAATGTGGGCTATGTGATCCTGGGCAGTTTACTTAATTACTCTGACGTTCAACTTCCTTGTTAGAAAGATAAGGATAACTGTGGTGTTGACCAGAACAGAAGGCTGGGAGGCTCCAATGAGATGGGTGACAGCCAGTGAGCAGAAAAGCAGCTTTTGCTCTTATTGCTAAAACGCCACAGGAAAATGCCCTTGCCTCTCTCTTCACTTACAGATGATAGTAGGAAAAAAATAAATAAATAAACAACAAAAAACCATGATCACATAATGTGACATAACAGGCTAGTAGATCTCTGCTGGAGCCATGAATAACCATGAAGGCACCAGCTTCGGGCAGTTCTCATCACTTAAAGGTTGTCACGAGGCTGTGGGACAAGGTGTTCCCTGCACCATATCTTCTAGGGCATAAAGAAATCAAGTACGCCAGATGTCTGTTTTGGAGAGACCCTCGTGTTTTAGAAACTTATTAGGAAAGGTGAGTTTCAAATTCCTTGCCTACCTTCTCAATAGAAAGTAAGGAAGGAGGCAGGGCCAACTGCTGCTGCAGTGATGGGCTCTTGGCTGGGCCGTGCCCGCCCACTAAGCTGGGTTAGGCTGGGCTGGGGAAACTAAGCCCAGGATAAACCTGGCACATTTTCCTGGCACTTCAATTTTACTTGATTTTAAGTTATTTAAAATAATACGGTTATATTAAAACAAATAGATACAGTTAATGGTGTGCAATGCAAAATTTGCAAGGATTTCCAAGATATAGCGAAGTTGCTCAGTCATGTCCGACTCTTTGCAACCCCATGGACTGTAGCCCACTAGGCTCCTCTGTCCATGGGATTCTCCAGGCAAGAATACTGGAGTGGATTGCCATTTCCTTCTCCAGGGGATCTTCCCAACACAGGGATCGAACCTGGGTCTCCCGCACTGCAGGCAGACTCTTTACTGAGCCACCAGGGGCCCCTAGAAATAATTTGCACCTGAGAAGAAATTTCATGCTCTCTGCTTTTAGACCCTCCAGGGGCTCATGTTCCTTCTGTTAGCATGTTGGCAGGAAGGTTGAGAGGCATTGGATTTGATTATTTAGTTAAAGCCCCCTGTGACAGAGTAACTTGGGGGAATGTGGATTAAAGGTTATTTAAATATTTAGTCATCTGAAATAATGTTCCAAAGAAGTGATCATGACATTTCTCTTTTAAAAACCCTTCTAAGATTTCCACTAACAGTCCTTCCTTCTTTCTACCTTTGATTATCTATTTTGGCAGAAATACCATGCACAGTGTTATGCTATCTGCCTGAGGCCTGACTAGCATCCAGACGGAACAACAGAAAATCTTTCTTCTGATTATTCCTCTACACAGAGGGGTGCTATGATATATTTCTAAATTATCAGAGCTGGAGGAGAAAAGGATGAACTGATGAGGAAGAATGATGATGTGGCAGAAACAAGCCCCCCAGGTCGGCTCTGGAAAGCGTAAGACGCATCTTCACTATCTCAAGGAGCAAAGCGTCTGCTAACACAATAGTAAAGGGTGAGCCATTGTGATAAAACCCTGAAAAGCCGATGTTAACAACAGTTTCTCTAGAGTACTTCCTGTGGGTGAGGCACCACGGGTGTTATCATAACCCTCACAACAATTCTGTTCTCTCCCATTTTACAGATGAGGAAACTGAGGCTCTGACTGCAGTGTCTACACCACTTCCCACTATGATACACCACAGCTCCCCTCTATTCACTTCAGGAATGAAACACCCGGCCTTGAGCAATACCACCTCCATCATGTGGAAGAGGAAACAATCTTCTTACCTTCAGAGCCCAGTCACAATCCACCAATGCCTTCTGGTAGTCTCCAAGTTTGATATAAGCCTGTAAAGACAAAAATAGCTGGTGTTCACACACAGTTCTGCAGCCAGCAGTCTCCAGTCAATGCAGAAAGAGCAGTCGGGGAGGAGAGTGGTGAGAAGTATTAATAACTGGTCCCTGCCTGCATCCGTCAGGGTCCCAGCAGGAAACAGACAGCATTCACACTGGGTAACAGGAGTCTAATAAAGGGACTATTTACAGGGTGAGTGCAGGGCAGATGGAGACCAGCAGTGGATAGCCAGCACCGCTGCTAGACCTGAAGGAGCAGAAGGAGGAGTAACAGACAAAATGGAACAGAGCTGCTTTGTGAAGAATGCTGCTTAAGAGTAGCTGAGGCCTTTAGTAGAGCGGAAACTGGAGGAGGAAGCCCCAGTTCACGTTCCTCCTTCCTTCTGATCTCACTGGCCAAACAGAAGTTAGAAAGCTGGGAAGCCAAGAGGCCAGTCCACAGAGTCAGTCCCCCAGGGCACAGAAGGATCTGGAGGGACAAACAGAAAATACCCAGCACACTAAAAGCCAGTTCCTGGAGGCTACCCTGCTGTGAATGTTCCAGAAGGAAACCAAATGAGAAAGGGGATCAAAATGACAGATAATAACAAGTGTTGGTGAGAATGTAGGAAATTGGAGCACTCATACACTGTTGGTGGGAACTGCAGTGATTTTGGAAGACAGTCTAACTCAAAAGGTAAAACACAGAGGTGCCATATGATACAGCAATTTCACTCCTGGGTATATAGCCAAGGGGACTATACGTATATGTTCATGCAAAAAGTCGCATGCCAATCTTCAGAGCAGCATTACTTATAATGCCCAGAAAGCAGAAATAACTCAAATGTCCATCAACTTATGAATGGGTAAATAAAATATAGTAAAATTCACACAATAAAATATTATTTGGAAATAAATAGGAATGGGGTACTCATGTACACTACAACATGGATGCACCCTGAAAACACTACTGAATGGAAGAAGCCAGACACATAAGGATAAATACTGTGTGATGTCATTTACATGAGAAGCCCAGAACAGACAGGTGCATAGAGGCGTAAAGAGACAGAAAGTAAATTAGTGGTGACCTAGGGCTGGGGTGGGGGAGGACAAGAGGAATGAGGAGCTTAAAGGGTATGGGGTTCTTTTGGGGATGATGAAAATGTTCTAAAATTAGTTGTGGTGAGGGTTGCGCAAGCCTGTGAATAGAAACTACTAAATTGTATTTTCAATAGGGGAATTATTGGTTATAGCAACTGTATCTCAATAAAGCTGTTACCAAAATATGATCAAGAAAAAGTTTTGCTTCTTTCCTCCTGAGAGAAGTGAGGAGTTTATACAGGAAATGAGCTCATACAGGAAAAAAGCTCATGCAGGAAATGAGCTGACATGTAAGAGTCAGACCATCACCAGGAGCCCTTGGTTTCAAATGCCTTGCAGCTCTCTTCTGGGATCCCCTAGAATTGGGGAAAATCTTGAAAACCAAGCATTAACTCAGAATTCTGTGATTCACTCAAACTGAACTAACTGAACAATTTAGATCATTTATAGTTTCCAAGAACTGTGGCATATAAGCAAATGAAAGTCTGCACCAAAGCTGTTATACCCTCTGTATTAATTACTGGATATGAAAGATACTTAATAAATTCTTGTCAAGTTGCACAAAGTAGACTTTAAGTGCTCTTCTTTCGGAAAGTTCCCTAAGAAGCAGCAGTGATCACCCTGTTGGAAGAAAGGAAAACTAGGCACGAGGGTACCATTAGTCACCAATAACAGATCCAGTACTCCACAGAGGTCTGCCCATGATCAAAACTGCACCAGGGCACTGTGACATTCTGGACCATAAATTGGATGAGACATCTACACGGACAAGCCAATTATGAGTTAGTGTTATAGCTCATGAGAAATCTAAGCAGTCAACCAAAGTGAAGGGGGAGCAGGCAACAGCAGGTTAATGGAATTTCTGCTGGGCAGCTCTTTGTACCAAGAGAAAGGAAGCTGCCAGGCAGTGCTTTCATTAACAGGGGTTCAGTACTAATTGAAGATGGTGACTCTTTGAGCTCTCTGTTCTATATAAAGCACCATCCTTTCCTCTGGGTTTGGGGTTTCATTTGGAAGTCAGAGGATGTGAGGAAGAAACTAGCATCCTTCTAGACAACTTTAGTCATGACTTCACGACACTGTTATTCAGGATGCAGACTCTGTATGGGCTTCAACAATTTCTCTACACAGTCCTTCACTTTTGCTTCTTTTTCTTTTTTAAAGCTTGGACTCAACACCCTCTAAATTCCCTGTTTGCTTTTGTTTTTCCACATTTTGAAAAGAACGACTTTTCCAAATGGCAATTAAACTCCTGATTTATCTAAATTACACCAGCAATCTATTGATCATAACACTAGCTCCGGGAGAACAACAAAGCCATGAAAGGGTAGGTTTTCTCTCTAGCAAGCAGCGACACTCAATTCACAGGGTCCTTATTAAGTGTTTTCTAACACCACATGCAAACAGGGAGGCATTTTAAAAATAGTCAATGGTTCAAATGGTTCCTAACACCAGGCAGCACATTTTGCATTTATTTGTCTCTGAATAAGCTTTCTCTTTGGGAAAAGAGGAAGGAATTGCCTCCCCAAAGCTTTTCATTGCATTTACCTATTTTTATCCACAGTCATTCTTAATGTGGTTCTCCAGAACTAATCAAAGTACTGCTTAAACTTGAGTACAGTAAAAATGTAACTAATTTAGATGAATCAGGGTATAGACCATCTGAATTAGATGTAAGTCTGCATTATATAACATTCTAAAGGCAATTCAATTTTACAGCTTTCAGGTAACTTCAGAGTAATAAGACTGAATAAGCATCAGTAGGTAAATGGTTTGGAGACCAAATTTGTGATAAATAAAAAAGAACTATAATTATCATATTAATTGTTTGTTTGCATTTAGCTGTTTCTTTTGACATGTCAACAGAAACCTCACTCCTTCAAATGGACTTGCTCTGCCTCCACCAAGTGTTATATAACTTAATAAGGATTTATTGAACATTGGTTATAAGCACAGCATTAGGGGGAAAAGCATATGGCAATTTTCACCCTCAAAAAGTGTATAATCTTGTAAGGGTGATAAAATAGACATTGCAAAAATCAACCTCTGGCCGTTTTATTTACCGGTTCACTTCCTTATAACAATTTTTTCTCCACAAATAGGGGTAGGTAAATGACACCTCAACTCGAGACTGATTTATCCAAACTGGTGAACTAATGAGTTTATGTTGTGCTTGGATTTTATTTATCATTAAATCATTGTCACTGTCCAGACTTTTTGGACTGCTGATATCCTGTTTCTTGTACTCTTCCTCAACATACCACAGCAGGATATTCTTAATCCTGAGTTACAAAATTGGAGCTGACGAGGATCCTCTCCTTGTCAATGACATGGCATCAAGTTCATCTCACCCAGGTCCTGCTGACATACTCTGATCATCAGATAATCATGTCCACAAATTTGCCAATTTTTCAGGCCTGAGCAGGAGACAGCTCTCTTATACTCAAGCACTTTTCAAAGATAAGGTCACAGGTGACATTTTTGTTTCAACTGAAAACTATTCATCTTGTCCCTTCATTAAGGAGTAGATGATAAACATCAAGGTAATGATTTTTATCTGGTGTTCCAGAAATCTGAGCTCATCTGTGATATTAAATGGAAGTATCAGGGGTTTTACAAACTCAAAATTTCTGAGAAATTGGCTCAGGTCCATTAGCTGGAGTATACCCAATCACAGAATCTTAATGAAGGAGGGATTCATACAATAAGTAAGAAATTAACAAGAGAGTTAGCCTCAGGAGCCTTAAACTGGCATCAAAAAAGAGGATGAACTAAGTCAGTGGTGGCAGAATTCCAAGGTCCCCCAGGCTGTCTCGTTCCACTGGCTTTCTCAGCTACACACGAGGGACCATCAGTGATGAGATGGGAGACTTTTACTATGGAGAGAGCCGATTATGTGTTGCTATTCCCAAGTCCTCCTCTAATGAGTCCGAGTTGGTAGCTTGAAACTGGACCATAATGAGAGTATTTACACCACGGAAACTGGCAAATGCTCCATGCAGATCAGCCTCCAGCCTCACCCCAAGCAGAGCCGGCTGCTATGCATTCACCACCACACCACTGGTGCCAGCTAACCTCATCTTTCTCTGCTTTCACAAAGTTAGTGGCTACCGTCCCCTGGGGAAATCCCGCGGACACGACCTGGCCTCACTGACCTGAGCTCGGTTGGTGTACAGCACCTTCATGTCCTTCAGCTTCTCCAAACCCTCACTGTAGCACAGGATGGCCGTTTCATAATCACCTCTGACAAATGCTTCGTTCCCCTTTTCTTTCAGGGCTGTGAGAACAAAAGGCATACAGGTGAGCTCTCCCCACACACCGGAAAATGCTTTCAAGCTTCACTGCCCTGATTTTCCAATTCTGCTTTGAAGGTTAGTATGTCCATCCATCCAAATGGGGGCCTGGCACTTCCTTCTCTCTGCAGATCATTTCTGGGTCGATTTCTTTTACATAAATCCACCCCAAGTCTTCTACGCAGCTTCTCAGAAAAAGCAAATGCTTCTGCCTCAAGGCTCGGAATATCCCAAGCTTGCCACAAGGAGCAAATCTACACATTCAGTGTCTGATAAAGAGATTCAAACGACTAATTTTCTAGCAAACATGGAATAATTCGGATCTGCAGCACACATAGCACTGAGTGATATAAAGTAAATGCTGAAAGTATTCTTCTGTCATATGTATCCCCCCATCCCATGACCACACACACACAACCCCAGCTCTTTCTTTTCCTTTATTTCCCCTCTCCTTTCTCCCAGCTTGGGGCTTCCCTCATAGCTCAGTTGGTGAAGAATCCGCCTGCAATGCAGGAGGCCTGGGTTCAATCCCTGGGCGGGAAGATCTCCTGGAGAAGGGAAAGGCTACCCACTTCAGTATTCTGGCCTGGAGTATTCCATGGACTGTATAGTTTATGGGGTTGCAAAGAGTCGGGCATGACTGAGCGACTTTCACTTTCTCCCAGTTTTGTTTGCTTGTTTCGCTTTTCTTTTTCACATCTTCATCTGTGCCTGAGGCTAGAGAGTGGTACCTCACTCCCACCCCTCCCTACTTTCCAAGCATCCTTTAGTGCCACTATATTCAACAATATGCTTTAGAAACAGGTCTGACTGTGGAGGCTATCTCGGGGCTGTGTCTGCCTCTCCACCGCCTGTTGCAGTAGAAACAGGAAACAGACAAGTCTCTGCCTGGCCAGATCCCACTGCCTCAGGCGCATTCTGAACCCACCCACTGGGAATCTTGATGTCCTCAAACAGCAGCATAAACTCCCCTGCTTTTTCCAGCACAAATCATCCCTGCCATTAAAAAGTGAAAAGACTGACAATTACCATCTGCTAAGACTTTGTTTTCCCTTCTTCTTTTGGCACGTTCTTTAGCATCCTTCTCCAGAGATGCCAAGAAGGCTTCTGACAACAGAGTGATTTCAAGTATTAAAAAAGAAAAATCCAAATACTATAATCAGTTCTTTAGCTCAAATTCAGAAAAAAAAGCCACATCAGAGTTTTAGAGCCACATGTTTCATGCATACACATGTAGGCACACGCACGCGCGCGCGCGCGCGCACACACACACACACACACACACACACACAGATTTTGGAGACAACTGAAATGACATTTTCTTAATTCGACATTAAATGGGAATCTGTGTGATGTATTATTATACATGATGACTATGTCTGTGCTTCAAATTTGAATTATGCCTTTTAAAACAGTTTTTCTTTGAAGACGGACTTTTTTGGTTCCACTTAGCATAATGAGCTGCTGAGCTGAGCAACTGAGAAGCTCTCTGGATCCTTCTGAGTAGCTAAGAGTAAATTGGATGAAACAGAATAACTGAATTCAGTGTACAGAAGATTGGTCAGGAGAACACAGGAAAAATCCTCTGAGCGCCATTCCCTCTGACCACTAGTAACAGAACTGGGTGATCAGTAGGTTTTTGTTTATGGTTGTTTGTAAGCCCAGAGGCTCTAATTTAAGGGTCTAGAAGCCACAATCAATAAACGCTGACTTAAAATGAATAATACACATTGGGAAGAGAGATGCAGTCCTTACCTGTGTTTATTTCATCTGCATCCTACAGGGCACAGGTTATCATAAAAAGAAAGAAACAAATTTCAAAAACTACTCTCTTATTTATACATATACAAACCAAGCAGGCAGATAAATTTCAAGGGCGGGGGGGTAGAGTCCTTTCCTTTAGCCATAATATTAGAAGGTTCCAAATTCAGGGGGTTTGCTTTAAATCAGGAGATCTGATTATAGGCATAGCTGTTACGGGGCTAGTCTGCAGAAACCAGGGACCCCAGCTGTGGCTGCATGAATTGGAACTATGAGTTAGTAAGCGGTTACATTAACAGCTTAAAAATGGTCCTAATCTCAGTGGGTGGAGAGGCCAAATTTTCATTAAAACTAACCAAAAGGATTGTTTAAGGATGACTCAGAAAGGCCAAGAAAAATATATCAGAGTTTATACTTCCTTGTGAAAAATCTAGTGACTCTAAAGGACAAGTCTATTTCAGCCTCACCAGGCAGTTGAGATTAAACCATTCCTTCCTCTGTTCCATGCAGACTTCCTTGCTGTGTCTACACAGATAACTCCACGATAAGCAAAGCGCACCTTCTTGGGAGCTTGCGGGGGACTGATCGTGGTCTTGTTCACGGTGGTCCTGCACTCGTCCTCCTCTTGGTCCCCCTCTGGAAACTGTAGTCTCTTTTCTGTCTCAAGGACCGCTTTCTCGCGTACGGCTGGATCATCAGAATTCATCTCCTGAATTAAACTGGCTAGAGGAGAAATCAGAGGTGAATCATTCAAGTAAGGTCTTCAAAAAGAAAGACCCTATTCAATATCAATGATGGTGTAGTAAATTTCATGGGGAAGGACTTTATTTTCTCCAGCTTTTTTGAGATACAGTTGACACATGACAATGTGTAAGTGTAAGGTGCATCACATGGTGATCTGATAGAGGTATACAGTGAGAAAGGGTTCCCACACCAAGATGAGTTAACACATTCGTATTTAATTTTTTGTGTGTGTGAGTGGTAAGAATATTTAAGATCTCCTCTCAGAAACTTTAAAGTGTACAGTATTGTTAACTATAATCGCTATACTGTTTATTACACTCCCAAAACTTATTCACCTACTAGAGAGTTTGTGTAAATGCATGTATTTGAACATCTTAAATAAATGTTTTTTTAATAAAATGTGCATTCTTTTGCAACTTAGTTTTTTTCTCTTAGTATGCTTTAGAGATTTGTTCTTGAAACAAATAGTTCCAATTGATTCATTTTACTTATTTTACATAGGTGATTCATTCTCTTATTGATGGACCTCCAGGTTTTTAAATTTTTTTCTACAGCAAATAAATGCTGAATTGAATATACGTATATATTTACCCATGCACGTATGTGACATATTCTTTAGGCTATGGCTATATCAGTTTTTATTCCTACAAGCTGTGTACGAGAGTTCCCACCTCCACATCCTTGTTAAAACTTGTTCTCATACTTCTATGCTGTTTTCACTATAATGCGTTTATCTCCTTAATGTTGTCATTTGCCTTTTCTTGAATGTGACTGGGATCCAGCATCTTTTTATTGGTTTATAGGCCATCTGGATTTCCTTTCTGTGAATTGCCTGCTCCTATTTTCTATTGGGTTGTTTGTCTTCTTCTTATTGTGATTGTTTTATATATTCTGGACTGTTATGTATATTTATGAACATTTTCTACTTGGGTATGGTGTGTTTTTGTTTTTTGGAACCTTCCATTGAAGAGATTTCCTATGCCTTAAATGTACCAATATTTCCCCTTATGACTTATGCCTTTGTGTATATTAAGTTTACAAATATACTCTTGTGTGTCTTCTAAAAGTTTTAACATTTTGTTTTTCTCATTAAGGTATTTAATCCACCTGGAGCCGACTTGCTCTTTTTTTTTTTTTTTTTTTGGCTGTGCGGATACGCAGGGCTCTTAGTTCCCCAACCAGGGATCAAACCTGTGCTCCCTGCAGTGGAAGCATGGAGTCTTAACCACTGGACCACCAGGGAAGTCCCCTGGAGCTGACTTTGTGTAGGGCAGGAGCACCATTTGTTGAAGAGTCCCTGCTTTCTCACCGATGAACTGTGTCATCCCTGTTTCATGTTGCATGTGTGAACCTGCTCTAGGGCTCTTCATTCTGTTCTACCGGATGACCTGTCTTTTCCCGCACCAAAACTTTCATGCCTAATTACTACAGCTTTATAACAAAACTTAAGCATCTGGTAGGGGGATCCCACCTTCTTATTTTTCTGCAAAATTTCCTGCATTATTCGTGGCCCTTTGCTCTTCCATGAGAACTCTGGAATCGGCCTGTTGAATTCTAATGAAACATCTTGGGGATTTTGATCTATCCCAGGCGGCACTGCTAGTAGTACTGTTAGTCGCTCAGTCGTGTCCAACTCTTTGCGACCCCATGGACTGCAGCCCACCAGGCTCCTCTGCCCATGGGAGTCTCCAGGCAAGAACACTGGAGTGGGCAGCCATTCCCTTCTCAGGGCATCTTCCCGACCCAGGGATCAAATCCAGGTCTCCTGCACTGTAGGCAGATTCTTTACCACCTGGGCCACCACAGAAGCCCCCTACCTCCTAGAGGGGAGAATACTTTATTTACAATACCAAAATAAATCCATCAAAATGTATGCAAGACCTTTATGGAGAAAATTATAAAATTCAGTCAAAAGAACTCCCAGTGGTCAAAACTTTTGAAACAATTTGAGCAAGAAAACAAACATGATAGTATTGTATTAAATATCCATGAGTCTATATGGAGATTTACCTTACATATTTATTTACTTATTTATCTATTCATCATTTCTTTAAATCCATATAGACAAATTTAATTTCAATTAAATTTTATAATTTTCTCCATAAGAAATATATTTATTTCTTTATATCTATTTAGAAAGATATATATATATTTATAATTTTCTTTATATTTATAATTTTCTCCATAAAGAAATACTGCATATATTTTGATGGCTTTGTTCTGGTATTGTTGATGAAGTGTTGTGGGTATATAGCAAGTATATAAGAATGCAACTGAATTTTATACATTAATCTTATATTTGAAAACCTTGCTCAATTTCCTCCTTTAATAATTTATTTACAGATATTCTTGAATTTTTCTCTGTAGACTCTCACATTGTCCAAAGATAATAAGAGTTTCATTCACCTTTTCAAACTTTTCTACTTTTTATCCATTTTCCTTGACTTATTTCTACAATAAGCAGTAAAGTGCTAAATAAAAGCAATGATAGTATTTGAGCCTTGTTCTGGACTTTTAAGAGAATCCTTATTTCACTAGAAGTATGAATGTCTGCATGAGGGTTTGCAGGGCTTTCCAGGTAGCACTGGTGGTAAAGAACCTGCCTCCCAATGGAGGAGATGTGGGTTTGATCCCCGGGCTGAGAAGATCCTTGGAGGAGGGCATGGCAATCCACTCCAGTACCCATCTGGAGAATACCATGGACAGAGGAGCCTGGTGGGCTATGATCCATAGGGTGGCAAAGAGTCGGACATGACTGAAGTGACCTAGCACGCAGGCACATGAGGGTCTGCAATGAGGTTTCAGTTAGCATTCTTTCAGGTTTCCTTCTTAGTCTCGGTCGACATCAATTTATCATAAATGGGCTTTGAAGTCTAACAAATGTCTTATTTTACATTTTTCTATCAGCTAAAATGATCTTATGGCTTTTCTCTTTTAAAATGTTAAAATTTGAAAGTACATTAATAAATTTTCTAGTATTCAACCATTCTTGCATTCTTTAGAAAGACCAACTTGACCATGATAAATTATGTTTTAATTCATCACTGGATTTGGTTTGCTAGCATTGTAATTAAGATTCTAACTATATTTATAAATAATACTGCCCTATTTCCTTCTAGTACTGCATACTTTTTACTTCGGTGTCTAGTTTCATATAATGATCAGGGGCGTCCTCTGTTTTCTCTTCTCTGTAACAATTTGTATAAGACGGGAGTTATCAGCTTTTCAAATAGTTGGAGGGACTTGAAAGTTTGCAAATTTAGAAATTTTTATCTTCCTTGTGAATTTTTCCTTAGAAATTACAGTCTATGCTTTAAAGTCAATTTTGTCTGGTGGTAATATTCAACACCTACTTTCCTTTGGATAGTATTTATATCACAAATATTTTTTCCTTTTTAAGGTTCAACTTTTCTGAGTCCTTAATTTTAAGGTGTTTGTTTTATACAGCACAATAACTGATTTTAAAAAATACAATCTGACAATCTGTTTTAACTGGAGATTAGTCTATTTATTTTACCATAATTGATTCAGTGTTTAGACTAATTTTTACTATATTTCATGTATTGTATTTACATTTTCTTCCCTTCTTTTCCTGTCTTCATTGGAGTCACTGAGTTTGCTGAGTCCTTTTTAACCCTCTACAAGCTTAGATCTTATGCTTTGCTTTTCTTATAATAGAAACTCTTTCCATTTTAACAAACATGCTTAACAAATGAAAAGCTTGGAGTCTATCATGTTTTATCCAGCCTTTCTGGATGTATTGTATTATGTGGGAGGGATTTTAGAGTCTCTCACCAGTAATATTACTGGAAATGGAGATCCCACTTGCTCTTCTATACACTACAGTTTGGTTTCTCCGATTCCAAAGTTTTTTCCACCAAAGGTACAAACAATCTTCGTGTTGTTACATTTAATGATCATTCTTTAGTGCCTGTTTTGATCAAGCTCTCTGAAACATCTGACAAATGCTGCCCACTTCCTTCTCTATGAGGTGATCTTTTCCCTTTGCTTCCATAACATGAACTTCACCCAATTTTCTGCCTACCTCTCTAGTCATTGCTTTTGGTCTCCTTTGCTTGCTCCTGCTTTTCCTCTCCTACATATCTTCTAAATCATGGCGATCCTCAAGGCTCTGCTCGAGCCCTCCTCTCTTTTTCTCCAGCTTCTCAGAATTCCTGCTCTTTGCCAAGGCTCTATGTGCTATGCAGATCCCAGTGCCTTCTAAGCTGAACTCCTCACCTATTCTCTTTCCTAGGCTCAGACTCACAAAGCCAGATGCCTTCTGAACATCTTCACCGGGATGCCTTACTCATCAAACTTGACCTGCCCATCCTCTTCCTCCCAAAAGTCTTCTTCTTTCAAATGCCCCTGTCTCAGCAGATGGCCCAACCATCCACCTGTCATTCAGTCAAGAATCTCAGACTCATTTGCAAGCTTTTGCTCTCTCTCTGCCCTCTTAGCCATCATCACTAAAGCTTGTCAAATAAGGTCTGAAATCTCTCTTCAAAGTCTACTTGCATCCATTCTGGCCCCATTCTCTTCTCCCCAGAACACTGTGACAGCCTCCCAGCTGGATCTCAGCTCCTGTCTGTTTCTCTCTTCTAGTCTACATCTACACCATGGCCAGAGTGACTTTTCTAAGATGTAAATCTGACCACGTTTCCACTCTGAGTAAACCCTCTAAAATATTCCCATTGCTCTCAGGATGAACATGAATTCCTTACCATGGCTTCCAAGGTCTTCCCTGATCTGGCCTCTCTGGACTCAGATGAGACCCTTCTCTCCTTGAACTCTTCTCTCCAGCTACACTTAATCTTCGGTTTCTCAAAGGTGCCACACTCTCTCTTAACTTTCAGCTTTCCTACCTACTTTCTCCTCATTTACAGTACTCCCCTCTCTCTCCCCAATGGCCAACTCCTACTCACACTTCAGATTTGTGCCTAAATCTCATCCTTCAGGGAAGCCTCTATTTGTGGATTGAATTGTGCCCCTCTCCCCCAATTCATATGTTGAAGTCTTAACTCCTGCACTGTGACTGTACTTGGAGATGGGACTTTCAAAGAGGTCATGAAAGATAAATGAGGTCATAAGGGTGGGGCCTTAAACCATTTAGATTCGTGTCCATATAAAAAGAGGAGGAGACGCCAGGAATGTGCACACACAGAGAAAAGGCCGTGTGAGAACACAGTAAGAAAAGGGTTATCTGCAATCCCGGGAGAGAGGGCTCAGGAGAAACTAAACCTAACACCTTGATCATGGACTTCTGACCTCCACAACTGTGGCAAAAATGAATTTCTGTTGCTTAAGTCCCCCAGTCTGTGGTATCTTGTTACAGCAACCCAAATAGACTCGTATGACTCCCTTAACTGAGTTAGATTCCTTAGCATGTTTAGCATGTTACAAATCTCTTTTTGTAGCATACACCACAGTTGAAATTACTTGTTTCATACCTGCCTTTTCTCACTGGATTGTAGGTATCAGGAAGGAAGATGGTTCTTATT
This sequence comes from Muntiacus reevesi, assembly GCF_963930625.1. Classification (NCBI taxonomy): domain Eukaryota; kingdom Metazoa; phylum Chordata; class Mammalia; order Artiodactyla; family Cervidae; genus Muntiacus; species Muntiacus reevesi. The sequence goes on from NC_089257.1 coordinate 67,769,010, forward strand.
CACTGTTACTGTTCTTTCCAGGGTCTAGCAACAGTCAATACATAATAAGCACCCAAGAGATGAATGTATAGAATCTATACACATGTGGCTATATACATTTAAATTATGTATAAATGAAATAGGGCATCCCAGGTGGCACAGTGGTAAAGAATCTGTCTGGCTATGTAGGAGAGGCAAGGGATGAAGGTTTGACCCCTGGGGCTTCCCTGGTGGTTCAGAGGTAGAGAATACGCCTGCCCAACAGGAGACATGGGTTCAATCCCTGGGTTAGGAAAATCCCCTGGAGAAAGAAACGGCAACCCACTCCAGTATTCTTGACTGGAGAATCCCATGGACACAGGAGCTTGTGGGCTACAGTCCATGGGGTCCAAAAGAGTCGGACATGACAGTGGCTAAACAATAACTACAAATAAATGAAACAATAGGGGAACTCACTGCATTAATAGGACCAGTCACATTTCAAACCCTCAATGGCCACGTGCGGCCATTGGTTGCATCGTGCACACTGCAGATTATAGAACATATCTGTCATCACAGAAAGTTCTACATACAGTATTGATCTAAATGATATGGGAATGAACTTGGGGTATGAATGAATGTTAGTCAGATAAAGAAAGGTGAAGAAGCAAAGAGAAGAAAGCCAACAGGCACGGGAGGACCTTCAGGGGGTGTGTGTGGGGAACAGAAGTAGTTTGTTGCTCAAGTGTGAGGTAAGGAGAGGCGAGAGGCAAGAGTAAGGTCACGGGAGGACTTAGGTCCTGATGAGAGCTTGAAATTTATTGTGACTGCGGGAAGAATCCAAGCAGAGAAGTGTCTGGGTCAGATTTGCATTTTAGATACATTACTCTGTGGGGAGTGTGAGCCTAGAGGCAGGAAACCCAATCAGGGGGTTGTTGAAATAGTCTGGATTAGAGAAGCAGGACAAAGGGAAATTAGGAGAGGACAGAGCTGGAGAAAGAAAGCAAATCTGAGGGCTGATTAAATTCAGGGCTGGGGGTGGGGAGGCCAGTGTGACTTGTAAATTTAGGGGATGGTAGTGCCACCAATAAGACTAGAATGAAGGGGAGGGTAGGAGAAGCAAGTTTTATTTGGGGGAGGGGGACAGAGAGGAAAGAGACAATCAACTGAACTTTGGACACAGGAAGTTCCTGGTGTTTGAGGGACACATGGATGTGACAGTTGGCATAGAGGCTGAAGGTCAAAAACGCAGCTGGTGGCAATTGAGATGTGCGGTCATCAACAAGGGTGGGAGTTAAAACCTCATGCTTGGGTTAAACCACCGGCAGAGAAAGTGGTGAGCAGTGGGCCAGGCCAGAACAACATGTGCGGGACGGGCGGAGGAGAGGCCCATGACGAAAGCAAAGAACACACCAAGGATGTATCATCTATGAAGCTGCCTGGACTATTTAAAAACGATTTTATTCTTTGGACCCATTACGGCCTGTGAGAAGTGACAACTTCAATATATTTCTATTACATAAGTTTTGCTTTATTGTTGGTTTTCTTGTTTCTACCCTCAAACAGTCCATAGGGTTGCAAAGAGTCGGAAGTGACTGAGTGACTGAACTGACTGACCCTCAGACAAGCTCCTTGAAGCCTGAACAGGGACTGGGTACTTCGGAATCTCCTGTATGTGGTCTGTGTGATCAGCGTGTCCTCTGAGAGCCCACTTGTCTGAGCTGAGGAAAGGTCTTCCTGCCTAGAAGAATAGAGACACGGGTGTGGCAACTATGAGCCGTCCATGTAATGTGATGGATACTGAAGGAAGCCATTTGACTTTGCCTCTGCAGCTCAAAGGGCTTCCCAGGTGGCTCAGTGGTAAAGAACCTGCCTATGAATGCAGGAGACATAAGAGATGTGAGTTCAATCCCTGGGTCGGGAAGATCCCCTAGAGGAGGACATGGCAACCCACTCTAGTATTCTTGCCTAGAGAATCCCATGGAAGAGGAGCGTGGTGGGCTACGCTCCACAGGGTCGCAAAGAGTCAGACACGACTGAAGTGACTTAACACATACGCACACACTGCAGCTCAAAACCAGAAATGGCTTTCCCTCCAGACAAGATGGATTCCAGATCAATGAGGCTCCTGAGTGACCTCAAACGGAAGAGCTCATTGGTGATGGGGAAATGGAAGCTCCTTTTGACCTGCT